>NC_134703.1:183595044-183931830 GCF_043290135.1 Rhipicephalus microplus | reverse complement strand
TGCACATTTATTGCTGGTAGCTCGTGTTTCAAAGGTAGCTCTTGGGTAACCTCAGCTCTAATATTTTTATTTCAGTTTCGTGCGATTGTGTGAATAAATCTGCATTTATTTTTTACCGTCATGTTCACAGCAAAGTACGTAATTAAAGGTAACGTGCTGACATTCATGATTATATTTGAAATCAAAGAAGCTGTTGCACCTTGACAAATTCTTTCTTGCCCCCACATATTAAAACGTCGGCACTTTAAGCGCTATTTCCGGCTTTCATTGCAGCCGTCCCAGGACATTATTTGCACTTCAAATATCAGAGCCCCGAGACATAAAATAGAAACATGCATGTGCTCGTCGGAAAAAGAAAAAAAAGAGAATTTCGCAGTAGGTATGCCTCTGTTTTGCAGCGTTGTCGTTACTCGTTGTCAAGGCAAGGTACACAGAATACACGAGTAGTAGCGTTTTGTTGTTTTGTCTTTTTTGCGGAAAAGTATAGACTGAAGGTGTGAAATTTAGGTGGGGATCAAAATCACTAGTAATTTAAGCAATCCAGGTTGCATCAAATCCAATCAAATCTACAGTTTATACTGTAAATTCTGTAAATACAGGTCAATGTAATCTAATCCGCATCCTAAGCAGCCAGGGCTGTAACCATTACAGTGAACTACAATATATTCCATTGGTTAAAGCGGTCGCGCTCCGACATCCTACTTTTACACAGATGCTGCGAGCTGGTGCGACTTCTACAATTTCTTCTAGCTTCGGCTGCATTGTAAGACAGTCGTTGGCCCCTTCCAACTTTCATCTGTGCTTAAGGGGATATGCGGGTCGAAAAACGCGAGTTTTTTTTCTCTCAAAATTACCAATTTTACATGCGGAGCATGTTATACTAGGGGCTAGTCATGCGCCGTGGCCGTCCGCAGCCTTCTCTCCTTCTGTGCCAGGCATCTGTGCATTCCTTCCTCCTCTCAACACAGCGCGTGCTGCGCTCGCTTCTCCACTCCGCGCGCCGCGCGACCTTCAGTTTTACGTGCGCCAGCTGTATGCTAACGCGTGCATGCGCAGGCCGGGGCCGGCACTCACTATAAATAACCGAGTGTCGGGGCGCCCCGCCCTTCGTCGGTTGAATTGTGCGGTCGCTTGACGTCCGATGTCGCTGGTGCAAATGTATGCTAACGAATTCGCCAACACACTTACTGAAGTCCCTTCCAATAGTGTCAGTCAATGTGCTGGCGGAATTGGAAGCAATTCTGAAGACACTTCGTCTGTGGACAAGGCCACGCTGAGAAGAGTTAGCAATGCGGAATGCAAACGTCGGCGTTTGCGTTCCGTGAGCAAGGCTACGTACTCATACTCGTATACTCATAAACGGGAGTCGTCAGCGTTGAGCCCGGCGCTCAACAACGCGCCAACGGTGAGCACTGCGTCGCTAGCGTCTGCGGATTCGACGTCATGACGATGGACCTCGCGCCCAACCTATCGCGTGCCACCGTGGAGAAGTACGTCGAAGAAGTCCCGGAAGAATACCTGAAACAATGACCGCAACGACGACCCTTCGTGATAGTTGGCGACTTCAACGTCGACGTCATCAAAGACGGTTGGGTGGTCGAATACATGGAGTCGCGGCACTCGCTGAAACGAGCAACGCACGACGGCAAACATCATCCGACCACAGTACGCGGGACGTGCATCGACCCCGTCTTTGCAAATTTCGATCTTCGACCGCTGCATCCAGAACAACTCACCCTTCACTTTACGTACCAGAAAGCCATCTTGCTCAAATTACCCAAAGCGTCTCATCAATAAACATTGTCTCTCTATGCATACACGCGTGCGTGTTCACTCGTGTTCACTCATAACACACACGCATGTCGAAAATTACAAACCACATTAATCGCAGTTCAACATATATGCTCCACATGCTAACCAGTGTTCCCCCTCGGGAAACTGCGGTCATTTTATTTAATTTTCACCTCGTTTCATAATATTAGTACCTCTACTGTTGAGAAAAAAAACAATACAGGTCGAGACTTAACTGGAAATGGTTTAAAATTGCATCTAAAGAGCACATGGTGCCTGTTAAAAAGTCGAAAGTGTGGAGTATTTGAGCACCTTGCCGCTGATAATGCGCCGCCACTCGCCATTGTTGATCGCATGAGTCGAAGAGTCGAGCCTCACTCTTCATAAAACAATAAAAACAGTTTCTCTCGCTGATGCAGCGAAAGAAATTATAAACAGAAGCACTCTTCTGCGCGTTTTTTGAGCGCCGCGACTGGCTTATCACATGGTACGAATCAGGAACCGCCATTGGCCGCTGCGCGCCTGTATGTGCTGTGAAACCTTTTTGCGGGGTCCATGTCTTGTCGAGCAGTAAAGCTGAACAATGCTTTTTTCGAGTAATTGTCTCTGTTATGAATTAAAGAAAGGCAATGCTCGCAAGTCAAAGCCGTAGTGCGGCGTGCTCTGTATGAATAGGCTACGAGCAGCTGGTGCGATTTGCGCAGTTAATTTGTTGGCTTGCTAAAGCCAACAAATTATAAACTATTAATGGTAAAAAATTACAAAAGTTTAGGGACGAAAAGAGGGGGGGCAAAAGGGCTAAGGTATTTACTTTGTCATGTTGCAAAGCTAAAAGTGTGTAAGTTGCAAGAAAACTTATTATATATTTGAAATAAGCATAAATCGTTTCATAAACAGATCAAGTTTCATTGCTCTAGGGTGAATCATATAAAAAGTGTCTTCGAGTAGCATCTCCCCTTATTTTAACTCATGTGTTTGCCTTCTGGTTCTTCCAAGCAATTAACAGCCAACATGCTTAATCTCTGACTCAGAGGTTGCATTTCGGCCAGATATACATATTTTTTATATGTACTGCACACGTTTATAACATTCCGAGCACTTACATTTATTTACATAATTTATCGCAGCACCTGATTTTTCTTACCACTCGAGGCCCAGGGTCTCGAGAAAGCAGACGTAACGGTCATTGAAATTGCTTTCAGTCATCATAAAAAACCTAGAAACGTTACGGTATGTTGAAAAAGTGAATTGGTGGATACCCAGCTTAAGCTTCTGTCAATTCAACAATGTTTAGGTATATTGTCTAGTGCGTAAGTTTTATTTGTATCTTTGTATTCTCAGGTCTACGTTGGCTCTCGCTATTGGGTTAGCCAAGATGTCTGAGGTACTTTGTTTCGCGCTATGTCTAAATCAATGATTTGCCGTCTGGCTTCCACAATGTTTTGGACGCCAGACGAGCTGAACAATTGAGTTGTCACTCAACTTTGTAGAACAAGTTCAAGTCCAAAGGGGCAGACTGGGGCCAAAGAAGCCCCAGAAACTGTTGTCTCTAAAAGGTGTGCAAAGCTAAATATAATGCAATCTTCTAATGAAAAGTTCATTTTTGAAATATAGCAATACTCTACTTCATTTTATAGCCCCGGCCGCTCAATAAAAAAACTAGGTGGAGTCTGTTGCGCATACCCATCATGCTGAAACACGTGGGCACAAGTGCGAGTGCTGCTTTGACAGTTTCATCCTACTTTGAGATAATACACATACATCCATGACCATTTAGCTTGTTTTTTTTTCATTTTCCAAAGATTTCTCAACATTTTTTTTAAAACTGTCATAGTCAAATTGTATGCATATGAATAGGTACTATCAGTGTCCAACCCGAACAACGACCAGCATTCGCGATTTAATAGTGTGCACCGTCCAGTTATCATCATTGCTGGCGCGCATTGTGTTCGGCATCTCTGCGCATACATGTGGTCTTATCCATGGTGATATGTAAATGGCGTGCACTACACCATCGCTAAGGCCTGCTCCTGTTCGGGTCTCATTTGACACTGGTAGTAAACACTGTTGAGGCACCTAAAGGTAATTTCGTTACCGTCCATTTCAGCACTGTTTTTCCTCCTTATCTCATCAAATGAACAACTAAAACGTAGTCGGTGACAGCGGCACACTTGATGGGTTTGGCTGTCCTTCCCAGTGTGTGGCCTCTGAAATCTGCTCGAGCATATAACATGCTGACAGCGCATTGCCGAAGCAAACTGGACTGCATAGCCCCATACAAGTGCATGGTCAAGACCTGCTGTGCTAGCAACGACAGTCACACCAGCCATTACCTTAATCTCGAGTACCGCAATTACCAAGGTGTAGATTGATAAGCAAGACGGTGGGAGATGGAGTGGTGATTCGGTTACAGCTGCAGTCGTGCTGGATCCTGGTGTTGATTTATTAGAATGTTATGTTCACTGTGCCAGTGATGTGACAGTTCAGTGTCATGTCTGCTGTGTGTACTAGTAATAGGTCAGTGGTACTAGTAATGTACCAATCACCAGTTACTCTACATAATTTCCTACTGTGAAGTTGTATTAAAGTGCCTTGGCTAGATAAATTGTGTTTAACCTTGTACATAATATGAGAACTTACAGTAATATTAATGCCTTTAGTGGCTTTATTCTTCTGATTGTATTTTTTTTTCTTTTTAAGTGCAGGCCTTATTCACATATACATGCAGTATGCAGTGAACGATAGAAACAAGGAATCAAGGATGTTTGGTGGTCCAAAAATGGCAAATTGCCAGCGAAAGTAACTTCTCTGAACAAATAAATACCTGAAACACTGTGAAGATGCTCGTTTGTGTTAGGTGTCCACAGCATTGGTTTCATCATCAGCTCCTCGGCTATCACAATTTGTTCGTGGCCGGCATTTTCCACTTGCAATTCTATGACAGCTGTGATTGGCCGCACTCATCTTCTCGGGCAACAGCGAAACAGTGGATGTAGGTACAGACTGCTGAAACCTTGCTTTGCAGAAGAATTACTCAATATTAGCTAAGTGTTGCTTTGGAGCCTGCGACAACTTTTCCTAGGCTGACATGTACATGTAATCTGCTTGGGAACCTGCGTTTTCTTGCGAGTAGTAGGGAGTCCTTGAGCAAAGTGTCGGAGTTTCTGGTGTGCCGCGAAGTGTTTTTTAAACTTGCTGAGTAGTAAAACTCTGCCCATCGGAGGTTCTAATCCTACACATTCAGTCAATGGCTATGGTAAAATAAATGTGGCTCTTGGAGCTGACGAGTCATGGCAAGGTCTGATCAGTTTTTGATTGGAAACTCAACAAGCCCATTTCTCCAGCCGTTGCATTCAGGAATTGATTTCAGCTTCTACCGTAAATATTCTGGTGGTATATACTGCTGTACCACAGAGCATGCGTGCTTGCCCAATTCAATTTCTGGTGGTCGCAAAGCGGCAGCATAGGCTGTGAACTTGATACAATAACATATTAAGTGCACTTGAAAGCTATACATATATTTTGCCAAATAAGAGAGACTATAGGTTTATGTAGCCATATATGTAAAAAATTCAAGGTGAATTCTTGTAGTGGAACATTGCATGTGGTTTACTGCTTGCACATGCATATACTATACAGGGTGTTTTTAAGCAACACAAATTTTTACTTAAAAGCTACACAGCCTGTTTACAAACACACGTCATTGTTGACATCTGGTTTCGTTTAGCAATGTGCGATAATGGCATCGGTGGAGAGAAGAGCTTTAGAAAATAGCCTGCTGAATTTCTACACTTTTCTTTCTCTATTCAATACAATATACTCGAATAAATGTTTTTGAGCTACTTGAAAAATAAAAGAGGTTCCCCTAAAATTTATGCACATTCTTTTTTCTGAAAAACTAGAGAGAAATTGTTTTTAGTCTTGAAAAAAAAACCTAAAAACGTACTTTCTCTTTCGACGTTAGGAGGTGGTAAAGGTGCCCGGAAGTTTTTTGGGTGGCGCCCAACCGTCTCTGCCCTAATATTTTCATAATAAACTATCGCGGGTCTCTGTGCTCGATGAGCCTCCGGGACACCTATGTGCTACCTGAAGCGGACAATTTTATTTTTATCAATTGGCTTTTCTCCAGCTTTTGCGCTATGAGTATCCATTCGCAACCCCTTGTCATTTATTTCGATTGCCTTATTACCTTGTATGTGTTAGCATGCAGGAACAGGTTTTCCCTCAACTTTATTTTTTGGCTCTCTTTTTCTTAAGTTCGGGGGAATAAAGTTTCACAGGAGTACAATGCTTGTAATATTTAAATTGTCTGTTATAGGTAGCCACTTGTCTTTGGAGACCATTTTAAGACGAGGCGGATTTTGCCACTAATTAGATCATTCAAAAATCATAAGCAAACATAATTGAACTAACTTTTTTTATAAATTTTGGAGTGGTTGTTTATATGGTGAAGTTGTTCAGCGTCCCAAATTATGGAGAGCGTAGTTCTTAAAAATTGTAAATACCACGAGTGGTTTCAAAAATTTGTCGAATTTCCACACCGAGGTGTCAGAGAAACCAAAACTAAGACGCCGAGTGCGTTAGTTTCGGTTTTTCTGGTGCTTCAGTCAAAATTCGACGATAAATCTCTGCCAATTTTTAAAAAATCCTCCTTATGTGGACGCGTTCCAGGGGGAGGAGGAGGCCCTCCTCCTTGCAGGTGTCCACAGACCATCAGCGGTGACGAAAGACCGACAGTGATGCCGACAGACCGACAGTAATGTCGGCAGACCGAGAAACGTAATGATAGCAGACAGACTTGACGATGGCCGACAGGCAAAAATAGTATATAGCGACAGGCTAACAACCTGTAGGATTTTTTGACTGGGTATTGCGAGAAGGATTCAATTCACAATGTAAGCACAAACTGCCCAAGTATTTTTATATCACAATTTTAAAGCGGCTTCTAGGAGCCTAAGCGAAAACACTGCATGGTAAATTGTCCAGCGTGCTTGCATATGATAGCAACACTTCCTAGAATTTAACTATAGAATACAGTGCATCGACAGTTCCATAGTGCCACGGACTACCATTGTTTTTGTGGACATCAATCTTTCGCAAAAGTCTTATTTTTTGTTGCAATTTTTTGTCTGATTTTGTTTGCAGAGTGCAGTACCTTGCTAAGTGTGCGCTTTGCACAGCGCCGATCAATCTGATAAGTGCCATGTCTCACAATATCTCATTGGACAGAGGCACAGTTTCTCGTCTAACGAAATATATTTGTTTGTGCCATTGCGATTCGCATTGCCTGGTTGATATGTGGGGTTCCACGTCTCAAAAGCACGATATGATTATGAGAGACGCCATAGTGGAGAGCTCCAGGAACTTCGACAAACGGGTGTTCTTTAGCGTTATCCCCACGACGAACATATCCGCGCGAATCTCATCCGCGGATGATTGTTCCGCTGCCTATCCGGCTGCGAAGCTCATTCAGACGATGAACGAAGTGAGCACACGGAAGCACTGGCGAAAAAAAAAATAGCAGAACTCTCTGAAGTGAGAGTTGCCCCCTTTCGAATATTTAGGTTATTCGTCGTGCATTGCGTGGGCTGTTATTCCCAAGCTTATGGTTTTGTCAGCTTTAGGTTTGTGCGCCTTAGCTTCGGCGGCAACGTATACATGACAATCTGACACCGTTTCCGAGCTTCGCGGGTGCTCGTTTTCCACGAGGTGTAGCTGGCTGTAGGCTTAGAAAGTGGCGCTATTGTCCGAACACGATTTCAGTGATCAGCGATTGCGCGAGTGCTACCAAATCTCAAATTCATGATAATGTGCGAATACTTCCTTGTTCCTATTTTCTCTAGATGGCATGACCAGTCTTACAGCCGAAAACTCATAGCTCACCAGGAAATGTTTTGAAGCTTTATGTTTCCGTCTTGGGCTAAATTCCCGAAATCAAACGAGAAAAAATCTGCGCTTGTTGCCAGACCTGTAATGGCGCCCTCAGCTGAATCATTTGTGTCACTCCCCGCGAATGGAATTCGTTTGTGAAAAAGAGCTTGCCATTTTCCGTCCGCGACGTCCACGGACCCGGTACAGATGGCAAGAGTCCAGGGTATGGCGTCCGTCGCGGAAAATCCGTCCGTCGCGGAAAAGACGGATTTGGTTCGTCGTGTGGATACAAGCTTAACGTTTACCCAAGTCTGAACACCCGGGTGTACAGCATTTCAGCCTTCATCGGAAACGCAGCCGCCGCTGCCCAGTATCTTAGCTACTATACCACCTTGGCGGGGCCAATTCGTCTTGCAGTGTTTTGTCCACTCCGCGCCTATTTTTTTCTTTTCAGTGCGCATAGAGTCTGATTGCAATGTACTGCCATCGTTTACATCTTCCAACCTCAACAGGGTGTTTCAGCTAAAGCCACCAATTATCGAAAAATTATTATACATGAGCACTGCACGTCCTAGTTATTGCAGTGTGCTTCTGCTCCATATGAATCATGTCCGAATATTTTTTTCCAGTCTGTCAAGCTTGGCAATTCACAAAAATAGTTTGATAAACGTTGTATTATTGACTTTACAGAAAAACCTTCAATGCGCAATTTTTAGCGCTTAAACAGAAATAATGAAGTTTTCATTCTGTGGTATGAAAATTCCCTGCTCAACTTTCGCTAGTCTCGCTCGAAAATTTGTGAAATTGAAACATCATTACACCACTGCCCCACGCACTGCGTTCTTAGTGTCCTCAAGTTTAGGTTCAAGCAATTCTCAAATACTGTTCACGAAAGAAGGTCGCTTGAACAGGCTATTGGTGACTAAGATGGACGTGAATCGATGCCAGAATGGCACTGATATATAAAAGAAAAAAAAACATCGCAGAGAAAGCAGCCGCCACGTGCGAATGTGTTACGACACTACTGGCAAAGTTCGACGCAGCGCCAGCATTTGTTTTTCCTTTCCAGCGCTTAGCGAGAAGGGGAACGTTGTTTGCAAACTTGAGGCAAACAAGCAATGTGTCCTTGACATGTTCTTTAGTTCATGAATTATTATTGGGTTTAGCTCATGAACACTGTGCGCAGGGCAGTCTACACTGTAAGCAAAAACTATCCAAGTTTGAGGCTTTTGCGGTTCATGACCTCTGAAAACTCTCTCGCATTTAAAATACTACCTCGTGTAGGAATAAAAGGTGATACATAGCACAGTTTTACAACCACCTCTAGGGCACCTTGTAAAACGATGTCAAAATCCAGTTTTACCTTGTGGGTAGTTTCATGACACGTGGCTTTGAGATTTTATTGCAACGTGAATGCAAGCTGCAGCTGCTTCGGTGGCATTTGCCCCGCGCTCTTAGAAAAGAGAGGTTGGTATATTCATTAACTACTAGCCCGTTACTTGTCACAGAATCCCCTAACCAGCTAGTAAATGCAGTTGTAAAAGTAACTCAAGTGAAAGAGACTACCTCGCTGGGCTCGTAACTTACACTAGCCCAAATACCAGCAGGCTGGCTGAAAACAATACATTGTTGGGTAGTTAAAATTACTACCCCGTTAGTAAGTGAATAGTGTAGACTCGAGTGGTTAGTTCATTACTAAATTATTAGTAACCCCCACAAATTGAAGTTTACGCCTATTTTGTTAAATGTTCGTGTGCGTGGCCATATCGTTGTGGTTGTATCACAAAATTATAGGATAAAAAACGACTTGACATTAATCCGACTTGAATCGCTTCTCATAGGAGTACTATCGACATCAAATTAAACCCGAACAGCGGAGCGCGTGTTTGAAGCATTAAAAACAGTATAGTGTTGGCCGTCTAGTCATCACTATTGACAGGCGTGCACATTCGGTTGGCAGCACTGTGCGATCCACCTAGAGTGCGTTATCTCCGTTTCTGCTCTAGTTTTTGTATGGTGACAATGATAGAAATCGTGGGCGTGCCGAGCGCTTTTGATGGTATCACTCGCAATACCTTGCTTTTACTGCAGCGTAGCAGTGCAATCGGTGTCTTGACACGTTAAACAAAAAGATAAATATAAGTGGTCAGTGGTTCATTTTTCAAACGAGTGTCGTATCTCGTTCGCCAGCGCGGCTTCATTTGTACCCTTCTTTCAGACGACCCGAAAAGGCTTCATTTTAACTGGAAATGCCGAGTGTCTCGTCGGAAGAGAGCGCACAAATTATTTCGCTTTACCGGTACGAAGTGAAACAGAGTGAAATTGCCAGAAATGTGAACCGAGTTTTATCTACTATAAATATAATTTGCCAGGCATTCCGTGAGTATGGACTCCTAATGACCAACAGTGCTACAGTACTCGCCTTGAACTGCAGTAGTTTAACCTCTGTATTTGAAAGATTTTGTTCCTTTCTAATACCATACCTGGAACACAAGCAGAAATATTGCACTATAGAGGGGTTGTGCAGTGCTGCCACACCGGATGTGCGGGCCTGTCTGTGTCAATGACTGGTGGACGGCGCGCACTATGCCACTGATAAGGTTTGTGCCCCGTGCTCCACTGTTCGCGTTTGATTTGATGCCGATAGTACATATGTGATGTTCATAAAAGTGAATGGCCAACAACGCAACCACAGTTGCCGTTTCGCCAGCAATAGGGTGCTTTTCCAAAGCACTTTCGAGACCTAACGCGACACTGTGGTACTGTACTCTAGGGCCAGGCAGAATGCTTGGCTTCAATTCGTGCTGGGACCTTAATACTAATGCGAAGCATTTCTTAGCGATCTTCGGCGATGTTCAGCGTATCTATCTATCTATTCAGCGTATCTGTCTATCTTTCTACTTGAGTAGAAAAAACCATCGCCTAGTAGCTGGAAAATAGCTAACAGGTGGGCAGGAAGTATGAGGCTTCATAGGCGACAAACATAAATATTGAATGCGTGGTGCTGTCAAAGGTAATATTTTATTACACGCACTTTTAGTGAACTTTGGCAATTTGAGTCTATCTATCTATCTATCTATCTATCTATCTATCTATCTATCTATCTATCTATCTATCTATCTATCTATCTATCTATCTATCTATCTATCTACCTATCTGTCTATCTAGCCTCTTACGTTTGGGTGCTCTCGTGGTCACCCCCTTAACTTAGCGTGGACCAAATTTAGCATGAGACAGTAAGATAGTTTGACGAATATGACGCGCTGGGAAACAAGATAATGTGACAATGCCGTCGCGTACGTCGTAAAACACTTCCCAACAGACAGTGGCACATTCGCATGGGCGGGTATGTGCCGCTGTTGTGCGGGTATGTGACGCTGTTGTGGGGGTATGTGCCACAGGTAATTGACACAGTAACTAACCAGGAACGACCAGAATACACATGGGCAATTTTAACGCATGAGCGTTGAGCAATACTTGACACTGGTAGTGTCTATCCAACGAAGGCATAGAATAAAGTCAGTGTTAAGAAAAACCTCACAAGGGCAGGGCTGACCCCGGACAAATGCAAATAATGAATTTCAGGGTAACAGCAGAAATCATACCAAAGCATTTTTTGTGGCAGTCAAGTAATATACCACAGAGGATCGCCAGGTCTCTAAACTACTTTTCAAATAGACGCTAGTCTTCGTGAAACGTGAATAATGTTTGCTGCGCTACCTACCCAGTTTTATTAACATTGCATATGTACTCCTTCGATAAAGCTGGCACATCGGGTTAATGTCAATTGTGGTTAGTTGCCATGCACTGTAGTTCAAATATGTACCAGTATCCTGGGCCAGCACCTTCGCGAGCATCAGCGCTTCATATCAGCTTCTGGTGTTGCTAATACGCATGTTCCAGTTGTCATCATTCGGCAAGTGAAAACAACTGGTTATATGAAAGTCTGCAGCTATTCTACATATGTCTGTGTGTTCAACACTTGCACATATATTTAGCGTCATTTCATGCCATGTCGCTCAATAAAAAATTGCAATACGGTCACCACCTCTCCCCTTGCTTCGCATAACCTCGGTTCACCGGTACGTAGATTCTGCTGATTGTTTCAACTATTGTAATCATCGAGTCAACGCTGCCGGTTTCAGTTTATCTTGGCGCTCTCGCAATTAAATTAAAAATATCTGTTCTCACCGCTCGAAGGTCAACAAACTGTCATACACCTATGTCGTATACCAGCATACCACCGCACGAGGTATGTGGGTATGTGCCACAATTGTGTAGAAAATCACAGCATACTTGCGGAGTGAATGATGATGAGTGGGCCGAAGCGTCCATGAGTCCATCCGCGCTTCCGTCCATACATTCGTTCTTGCTTCTGTATATTCATCAGTCCGCCCGTGCGTTCATCCGTACGCTCATTCGCCCGTCTGTGCATCCATTCATCCGTCCATGCATCCGTCCATGCATTTGTACGCGCGTTCGGCTAATTATCCATCCGTCCATGGGCTTGGCTGTGAGTCCGTCCATCCAACCGCGTATCCTTTCATCTGCCAGCGCCACCTCTACTTTTTAAGTGCCCAAGAGAAGGAGCAGATTGCAATGGGAAGCGGCCGTTATTGCTAGTGCGGCGTTGCGCTGCCAGGCGCCGAAACTAGAGCGGAGATGCCGCCTATTCATCTCTCGCGCAAACGAATGCCGCGACTGCATTCGAAGCTGCTATGCGGCTCAGTTTTTAGTTGTATACGCAGTGTTTAGGATGCAATAAAAACTCAGAAACGAGAATTGTGAGGCGTTTGCTGTTATGGACACCCAGCTCATTTCAAAGGGATGTGTCCTTCGTGACTACTTAATCGAGGCACTCGCGTGTCGTCTGCTAGGCCGATGCTTGATAGCTGATGCCAGTAATTCGAGGAAGATGGTTGTTTTGTCAACGGGGCGTTCACTTGACTAAGAGTTGCTTTTCTGACAAACTTAAAGTAGATTTTCTAAAGAAACCTTTACCAAAACCTAATAACACAAGCCTGGGTGCCTAATGTTCCCCGATGCTTGCTGCTCTCTATCGGCGTAGCACATTGTGCTCAAGCCTGGAGTCCATGCACTAAATAGCACAAAATGCCACTAGACTGCTTTTAGGGATATAGGTCATCACTTGTTCTTTTCGTAAAGCAATACATGTGTTGCCACCTAGGAAAAAAAGTGCCAGAAAATCAGGAACTATGGCAGGTGTTTTTCTCGGGAAATGAACAAGGTCAGCCTCCTATGCGGCGCGATTTCTGCAATCATTGCCTTTGTTTCGAACATGCACTGCTAAAGTCTGAAGTCTAATGCCGACTCTCAACTTAAGCCAATCTGACAGGGATAAAAAATTCGGCATGTGGTCAGCTGTTTAAACTTGTCTGTGTATTCGCGGATGGATTGGTTGTAGCCTTAATATCCGGCTGCTCAGCTCTACTTCTTTTTTCTTCCCTCTGGCATCTTGATTCGGTAGCTAGCAGAGTAGAGGCCGAATGACTGTGTCGTGCCCATGGGCTACCATTCAGCTTTGGGGCGTAGTGTTAGCATGGCACACGGCAGTGATCGGGAGGCAGCGTCGTTACTGATATACTCATTTCTTGACTCTTCAGATGCAGCGTGCTCCCGTTTAGTGATACGAATTGCCATGTTGCTAAACGTGGCGCGCAGTCTTCAGCCACCACTACATATAATCTATAAATACTCCGGTTGTAAATGACAGCTACTTATTAGAGTGTAGCACGAAGATTTATTAGGAGACCGGTTGTTTCGCCTGAAATGCAAGCACGCTCCCCACGAACACCAGAAGCAGCTGCAATTTCAGGGAGCTAAATCCATACAGTGCATTAAAACGGTAGCTTTGAATATTGCATCAAAAGGTAAACTTGATCCTGGGCGGCGTCCAGCGTCTTCTCACGTCGGTGGCTTGAACATGAGTGATGCGAGGAATCACTATTACGTCAAGACTTGATCACACTACGTCACATATCATAAATGTTTGCAACGTATTGAAAGGTCACATAATTTGAAGGCATAATGTAACGTCTTTACTTGGTTAAAATAGGTCGATCATGAGGGCAGTGCATAACCAGCAAAGGGGCAGAAAGCTAGCTTTTTCTCCAATCCTCAAGGCAGTACAAAAACCATGTTGGGTGCAGAAATATCCTGAAGGAAAGTAAAAGAAAACATTCAGTGCATTGAATTAGAAGAAAACAATGATAGTTTTTGCCTTTCAGTCGTCTCAGGTTAATTCATAACGGGAGCGCCGAAGTAGTGAGAAATGAAAAAAAGACAATATGATTTTTTGTCAGATATGCAGAGTAGAGCATGCAGTATTTTATACTAAGGCATGTAAATAATGAGGGTGCAATACCTTGAAACTAAGAAAATAAAACGGGAACGTTATAAAACTCGGATGCATATATAAAACCGGTAGCACAGCCGAACCGGTAGCACGAACAGAGCCCGGTGAGAACAGCGCGCCACTATCTTCGTGTTCATCTTACCTGCATTCGTGAATGTCGTCAAGAACCACGACTGCGAATTAACTCGCCTGAAAAGACGAATTCGCGAGCTTCCCAATACGCGCGGGCAGTTCAGCGCCAGCATCCCGTAGTCTACTCGCGCACCACTACCCTGCGGCTGCGGCGAGCGGAGGAGGAGCGCGCGCTCGACAGCATGAAGCGAGCGTTTGCCCGGTCACTGAAAAGAATAGATGAGGTACTGCGTTTGTGCATTCGTCCATTTGTCCACCTGCTTATCTGTCTGTCCATTCGTGTGTCCATCCGTACGTACATCTAGTGAGCACTCGCATTACCGTCATATCGCATCTTATCAACGTGGTCGTAGCCGCACGCTCGTCTCTTTCCTTCCCTTGTGGCGCATACCCGTCTATCCCCTGGGCCGCATACCCGCTCTCTCGAGTATGTGCCACCGGTGGTTGCGCATAACGACAACGGGGGACGCACAAGTTACACCATAAGAAGCTTCGCCCCTAGAAGAGCCAGCCCTGCATATGGGCATTCTCGCTGTCTTTCTGCAGTAAAGTGCCGCCTTGCGACACCTGAAAATTTGCAGCCTTGTGGAGCTGTCAGTCGAAAAACGCCTCCTTCGCTTGCTATGGTATGGAAACTTCAAACCTCCCGCTGGAGGCACTGCTTTGCAGGGACAGCGTCCAAGGCAGTCTGTCATCCGCTACTTACTGGCGCTACCAGAACCATCCGAGGAGGGCGTTTATGCCTGCACGTAACATCTCAACCTCCCTCCCGGTACTGTGAGCGCCGTGTGGAGGAGCCATACAAGCCTCCTCCACGGCTCGATTTCCTTAAGCGGTGCCACAATACCACTAGAAGCGTTCACATGGTGAACGCTGCCGGAGGTATCGGCCGTGCCGCGGGACCAGGACATCAGTCGTCACAGCAGCCTCCCACAAAAGCCATCTACGCATTCTTGGCTATGAGTTTTGCCACCGCGAGTATTAAAACCTTCGCTATCTATGCAGATGCCGGTCCTCGTGTTTCCGTATTCGTGTCTCCCACTTCATGTCTCCCAAGAGATGTACGAGGAAAATACAGCGCCGCTTTTAGCTGATAGCAATCACAATATCTAAGCGCACTTCCGGTATTTTTGTTTAGTTTGTTTCTTTTTACGCAAGATTGCGGCGCCCATAGACGCTAGCATAACGCTAGATTTGCAATACGCTGGTGAAGCTTGTTGTAGCCGTACGCCATGGGAATTGCACCGAAACGTGTGGGATTTTCGCTGACGGTGTCGCTAAAACAAGTTGTTATGTTACGCAGCTGGTGTGCTCCAATTATTTGTTTATTACGCGTTCGCGTGGGCGGCTGGCCGGCGAAGAAGACGCGCCGCTTGAACTATCCGGACATCAGCAGTTTTAAGTTAGTGGTTGTATATGCTGCAGAATTGGCGCTGTGGTCTTCTGTGTTCCGCGCGTAAATTAAGACGAGACGAACTTGTTTCAATGTTAGTTTTTTTGACAGTGCGCTGTGCGCGATGGACCTCCCAAGGTCCTCCGAGCTCTGGTACAGTGGGCGCGGCTCGTCGCTGCAGTCTTCCTAGGGACACCGGACTAGGGGTTCCTCCCATGCCCTCCTTCTTCATGCTTTTGTGAATAAAGACGTTTCTCTCTCTCTCTCTCTCCTTATATCAAATGACACATTGTCAGCTTGTGCGCTGTTAACGTGCACAGTGCACATGAAGCTCATGCAGTAGAGTAGAGTAGTTGGAGCCTAGTTGTTTCCCAGATGCAACTCCGCATTTAAGAAGGACACTGAACGCATAACGTGGGCCTTACCACATTAAAAAAGTAGGTAGCGCAGTTGTCCCTACCAGACTGATGAGTAATCTAACGTTCAAACATTTTTGGCATTGTTTCGAAAAAAAGTTGAAAATATCAAAAAGGAAATGTTACATGTCACCTAATGCATATCTCTGTCATAATGAATAAAACATGCAGTGCATGTAGCAGCGTCCTTGCACTGTAGTCCATGCAAGCTGAATACTTTAAAAATGTATTGCAAAACAAAACATTTGCAGATCCCACGTACTGTGGGAATCGATGATATGCGAAGCACGAATGAGAAAGTTGATATGTCACTTTAAAATCAGTACAACGTTACGAGCTGGGGGTGAATGATGCCGTACATGACATCCATGTCATAATTATCATGCTTGTATGTGTCGTTTACCTTCATCATTTATTCACGTTGCGTGATACCAAATTTAGTATATGTGGAGCTATCGAAACGGCCGCGAGCACGCTATGAGCGTGGTATTGTTGTCATGTGCCTACATGACACGCGTGTCAGGATTACCATGTTTGCACCAGTCATATTTTTCGTCATTCATTGGGGTCACGTAACAGCGAATTTGTTATAAATGGAGCTAGCAAACCAGCCGCAAGCGCATCATGAAGGGCTCAATATACTCCATTGTAGCGTTGACGTGCGCGCACGCTGGACACAAGGATGCTACGTTACCAAAACGTGAGCACTTATAGTCTGACGCCCACCACGGCCAGCGTCCATCGGTGTGCCCCGAAGGCGACCGGCACGTAATGCGACATGCTGCTTTTTGCGCCGATGCGTTATGCAGACAACACTACGTCTCTCTGTTTTTGTGACCGAGGGACTGTGGATGCGCTGAAATGCGCATACGGCAAAGCAACGCAGAGCAGCGTGTGCCTGCGAGTATATGGCAGGACCGGCGCCTGGCCTAGCAACGCCGTCGTGACGCGAAGAAATGAACGCCGGCGAGTACGCGCACCGCGTCACGTCGAAATGTATTGGCGTCTCAACTGTGGCATGTAGTCATGTTCTCACAGTACGCGCATCGCATAATTATCGTGTCTGAACCAGTCACATACTTTCGCCATCCATTGGCATCGCGTAAGACCGAGTTTAGTACATGGGAAGCTAGCGAAACGGCCTCGAGCGCATCATTAGCCTCACATGTACTCTTGTTCCATGACACGCATATCATGTTTATCATGTTAGCACCAGTATCATAGCTTCGTCATCCGTTCACATCTTGTATTTCCCAATTTCGTATAAGTGAAGCCAGTGAAATGGCCGCTAGTGCATCGTTACCGTGGCATGCACTGATGCTATTACATGACACGCATCTCATGACTGTCATGTTTGCACCAGTCACATACCATTGTCATTCATTCACGTACCATAATACCAAATTCGGTATATGTGACGCCAGCGAAACGGCCGCGAGCGCATCATGAGTGTGAAGCATAGTCATGCTGTTACAGGGTACGCATGTCTTAATTTTCATGTTAGGGTTGGTCGCTTCTCTTCGGCATGCAATCATGTTGTACTACACCAGTTTTGCAACGTGCCATGTGAACGAAACTACCCCAAGGACTGCAGAACCATGAAATGTAAATCATGACATTCATGACATACATGTCAGGATTTTCAGGTAACGGCTAGTCAAGTATGTACTTCATACAGTCATGCTGTGCCATACCAAGTTTAGTATTATTACCGTTATGAAAACGGCCAGGAGACCTGAAAGTCGTAGGTGGCAAGGTAGATAGCTAGATAGATAGATAGATAGATAGATAGATAGATAGATAGATAGATAGATAGATAGATAGATAGATAGATAGATAGATAGATAGATAGATAGATAGATAGATAGACAGATAGATAGATAGATAGATAGACAGACAGATAGATGGATAGATAGATAGATAGATAGATAGATAGATAGATAGATAGATAGATAGATAGATAGATAGATAGATAGATACGAAACATATTTGTACAGTACGCACAGACGTGGTATTTGCAGACACACCTATTGAAAACAGTGTACCCATTTTTTATAACTTTCGCTGAACATACAATACACAAACGTGTTGTTGATACAAATATTGACAAATGAACTGCAAAAATTTTCTTTGTAAAGAAAAAGAACTAGCAGGAACTTATTGAAATGATACACAGTATGACAGTACAGAACAAACAAAAGGAGACAGATGTGTTCACTCGTTAAAAATAAGCTGCTTTATATTTTTTGCACTTCTGAAAATGAAATATTTTGTGAGTCACTGCGTGGGTGCGTCTTCTTTTGTGTATGTCTTTTCGTGCCATTCGTCACTGCACTGTGTTTTAAATCCTATTAGTTGATGATAATGATCGATTTTAGTGGCGCAAGGACAACTCAGGCCAAAGAGCGCCAAAAATCCAATTATTCCACAAACACATTAACTGCAAATAGGTTTCCTAGACTGTGACATGTTTTGAGTGAAATGATCTTGTAAACTATCCGTACTTCACATCGCATGTTATCTAAGGGAGACATAACGTCAAGATCCGAATAAAATGACACTACTGCTCTTAATTTCTCTTATTTGTCGAGGCGCCGTTGTGTCTTCTTTTGGTTGCGCTGGGCTGCTGAAAGATTGTATGTGGAGTTGGTTCGTCGGTATCTTCTTTCGGCACGACGGCGGATCACACGAAGTCTGTCAAGCTCGAGGTCATATTCAGAGTACCTTCGAGAGCTTATTAGTATGCGCATAGCCACATGTGCAGTTATCTTATCAGCTTGCTGAAGACCATGGGAGAGGCCTTCCTCACAAGCATCCTTAAGTTGAGTTTTGAGCATTGTCAAATTTATCCTTCGTATCTTGGTAGATGAGTACGTGTTCGAAATGCCTCTGATTTTCAGCTAAGTGGAGATGTGGTCGCTTCCGTGTGTTTTATTGCCCAAAAACCACTTTAGCAGTGTGGCGAATCGGCGTGATACAAAAGACAAATAAAGACAGCTGCTATGTGTGCTGCTTCGCAAAAACGTAGGACTTGCGTCATTTAGAAGGATGCGACTTTGGTTGGAAAAAAACGTCCTCTTGAGATAATCCTTGAGCTTCGCAGATGAAATAATGCGCATTGAAGTCCCCAGTGATAATCCACGAACGAGGATGTGCCCTTATTATGCCATCAAGTTTTTTGGCATCGAAGCAACTTGATGGGGTTATATACACACGCAGGAGTGCGAATCTCCCCTTACTATTTTCAACAGTCAAGTACACATGCTGATTGTGGTCGTGATGTGGCACTGCCGAGGCTACGTAGGTAAGCTTCCGGTGAATTATTACAACAAACGCGCTACTTTTGATGTCACTTGGTGAGAAAAAAGTCTCGAAGCTGGTAGTCTGTTCAGGTGCTACGATTTCGGTTCACATATAACCATAATAGGAAATTGATATATATGAACAAACTGACGGAAATCAGAGATGCGAGATTCAAGACCTCTTGCGTTCCAATGAAAAATCAAGTATTCTCTGACCTCTTGTTGAAATGACTTGTGATTTTCGGCCATAGTTTTACTGGAAGCTTGCAGGGATCGGGCTCAACACGTCCAGCACTTGTAGGACATTCCTAGCTATTGGCGTATCAATGCTTGTCAGAAGACCTCTGATGACACTCACAATAGATCCCTGTATAAGAATGATTTGACGATCTGCTGGCGGAGCCTCGTCAACGGTAGCATTAGCTATCACTGAGAGCATAGAGTGGTGAGGCTGCTTAGAAGGCCGTGCGTTCGCAAGTGCCAGACGTCGTCAGGGGAGAGAGCTTTCGCCTGTGGAGGTATTGTGCTCTCCGGCTTTCTGCTAGATGTTGATGGTGGTGCCGATTTAGGTGGTGCATGAACATCACCATGACTGGAGCGCTTCCGTCGGTGGCAACGTCGACGCCGGATTTCCTGTGAAGCTTCTCTATGAGTGGAGTTATTCAGGACCATTTGTTTTAAGATACCGAATTCTTTCTTGAGTCTTGGGCATTCCTTAAACGTGGCTTCATGGGTGCCTCGACAAGTGCCACACCTATAGGTTGTTCTACAAAGTGGGTCTACAATATGCGACTCTTCGCACCGGGGGCATATGGTAGTGTTCGCACAGATGTCCTTGACATGGCCAATCTTGTAACACTTAAGGTACCTAAGCGGCTTTGGGACAAAATGCCACACTACATGTCGGAAATGTCCCAACTTGACGTGCGTAGGGATCGAGTCACTCTTAAAGACTATCTTTCTACAGCGGCTGTTCCCGAGGCAGCTTCCATGCCTAATGACCACTCCTTCATAGGCCGGTTTTGTCAGGATGGGCAGATCCATGTTTGGGATTGCGAAGTCAATGTTGTAAATCACGCCATAAGTGCAGGTACCAGCCATCAGTACGACCACTCGTACTTTGACAACTTCAAACTCTGATAATTCGAAGATTTTCCAGCGTGTCTGCCTGCGTTGTGTCAAAGACTAAAACGTTCTTACGTGCGTTTGGCCGGACCTTTTTTATTTCATTCTGTTCTATTCCTTCAGAAAGAGTGGATATAGCTTGCCTGCTTAATATCCGAAGGCTAGCAGAAGGATCCACGGGCATGAAGTGGTTAATATGCGGCAAGCGTTCACTCCTTGCCTTCACGGTTGACGCGCTTGCGGGTGATGACGCTTTGATGAGCCTTCTTTTGGCCTTCCGACTCTTCACAGACACGAAGCTGTCATTCGATGAGTCGTGGCCGTCGGCTGAGTAAATGCCTGTGTCTTCGCTGGCGCTGCATCAAGAGTCTCGTTTCCTTGAGTAGCTTACAAATGTTGAGTTGTAGTCAGATGGGCCAGCAGTCGGCTCTCCGTCCACGGGACGAAAGAAGGAGTTTCTTTCAAGTAATCGCTGGTGTTCGACCTTGAGCTTTGGGCCACAGAAGAGCTTGAGGGCGCCGACATTTCACCACGTGGGCCTGTAGAAGTCGCCTCACGAAGTTTTTGAAACTGCAAGTTAAAAAGTGTGCCACTTTGCATGGAGGTTTTTACTTGTTAATAAAAATAGTTCAGAAAAACTTGTTTGCTTTGGCTTGGTAAGTGTGGAAGGTACTGCCAGCAATGACCATGATAAAGGAAATTTTCTTTTCTATAAAGATGCTCGAAGGGGAATATTTTACAAAGTTTTTGGTGTTTTAAAATCATGGAAAGATCCTGCGGTCTGCTGTTTTCTTTTAATTGCCTTTGTCTTTCTCCTGTTTTCATTTTCAGAAGAGAGCCAGGACACTCCGCTGGACATTTCAGTGAACATTAGATTGGAGAGCATACTATGATGTAACACGAAGCTCCCCCTTTCCCTGCCTCGACAATCTTTAGACGTTTTTCCCCTATTTCAATAAATGATGACCTCACACATAACAGTTTTCATTATATTAAAATAAATGTATTTTTATATACTTACTGCAAATTAATTAGTTCAAAATTTAGTTTGTTTCGGGACCTTACAGCCACCTTTATTTACAACAAGGATGCTACCAGATGGATCGGTCCTACACATAAAATTGTCTAAGGTATTTAGCAACCACATCCGATAAACTTTTGTTTTAAGAGCATTGGGTTTACAAAAAGACAAAGTACACAATTCTGCACGTGAAAATACGCTGGCTGACCTTAGATTCGCTGAAAAGAAAGTTTTGCTTTTGGAGACATAGTACAACTATTGACAATATCTAGTAAGACATAGCACAACTTAGAGACAGAATTTCTTCAGTGCATTTTTGTATTTATGTGAATTAGGCAGTATAAACGAGATCGATGAAATCTTTGTTTCTTCTTTAAAATGCGCTTAGCTTTACGCTTAACATTTTTACTTGGTAAGGGCTCTCAGGAAAGGTAGGAAGTCATGAATTACTTGCAGTTTATCTTTACACGTTTCATATTAAAAGTTTTTATACCTTATAGTTCTTAGGAAGAAAAGATTTGAGCAGCATTTTAGCAGTGAAGCAATAGAGATATGACTAAGTGCTTCAACTGAAATGATAATGCGTAGGTTAAAAGTTTTACCATTGGTTTACAGTCATCACATGCGCAAAGTTAAAATATGCTACATACAAACACGCACACATGAGATATGCGCAGGCAAGTTAAAATGTCTGCTTTCTTTACTGCTGCTGTGCATCTTTTCAGTTGTTAGTCGGCATTTGCGCACCTTTGTTTCTGGCTGGTGTCCATGTTTGCATACCCTTTCTTTTAACAGGAAGACAAACCAGCTAGCTCTGCTCTGTAATTGCACTGCTCATGTCTACTTGGCTCTCCTGAAATAATGTGGTGCAATTCATTACAGAGAACATAAATACATGAAATATAGAAGCATTCTTAATGCATACTGTTTTGATCATGCAATGATAATTATAGAGCACTTTGTTAACTGTGTGAGGTACAAATGCCTTTTAAAAAGCATGATATGAGTATTGCATAATTCGACCTCCACTTTTCATATACATAAGTCTCCTAAGACACTGGTTAGTGAAATGTAATGCCAAATATATCGTAAGGTAATAAATGGAGAGCTTACCTGACCCATCAATAATCCTGGCTCATTTTGTTCAAAAATTCTCAACATTTCTAGAAAAATACTATAGCATCTGTATAACTTATTACCTACTTTGAAAATGGGTGCCTATTTTGTAAAAAGAGATGTCAATAGCTTACTGAAGCAATTTCAATAATCTTTTGGCCTGCATCAAGATGCTGTTATACATTATACGTTAAACAGCACATCTTTATTAAGTATTGAGTTTTAAGTAACCAATATTGTACTAGATATTTACTTAGCGGTATATTAAGCTAGCCTGATGAAAAACTAGAAATAGTATGCAGTTGAATAGGAAATCTAGTATGAAGGAAAATAGCCGAAAGTTCACATCTCAAAGACGCTCTAGGTGCTTTTCGCTTCGCGTTAACGAATGCATGTGCTGCCATTGGTTTCTAGTTAAAAAATATGTCCTTTTGAGCAAGTAAGTAATTACATCTGAATAAACAGTGTACTTTTCTGTTAGAGGAGTGTAAAGAAAAAACAAACGCTTTTTATGAGGACATAAAATTTTGCATAGTTATAATATTATCATTAGTGAACCTTGCACATTGCAAATATTTAGAAGAGCATGTGCTCAAAAACTTGATATATGTCATTCCGTCGGCACTGTGAATCAACGTGGTTTGTGCATCATTCGTCTGGGTAATTCCTGGAGCATTGAGGGTAGTTGTGAAAGAGGTGCATATAAAGATATTTGTTACGGCAAACATGTTCCCACTATTGTGTATCACAATCGACATGGCAGGACTTCACAAAATATGGGCACCTTACCAGGCACATTTCGTGTATCGTCGTCTGCTAATTGTTTTCCAGGCACTAATGTTTTCTTTTATATTTTTCCTCCCAATGTTGCTAAGCTTGTTAGGTGTCCTTCGTTGCCCATTAAGCCCTCATTTGGTTTTGTAATATTATGTGAAGAAAGAGAATGGGATCAAAGGATAACTTGCCGTGGGCAGGGACCAAATTCGAAACCTTCGAAGAAGACGTCCGATACTCTACAAACTGAGCTACCACGGCGGCCATCTCCCCATCCACTTCATGGGGTATATGTAAATAAAATGTGGGAGCATTGTCAGTAGCCATGGCGATGAGTGTGGAACACTTTTTTGTATCTGTTTGGCGTCGTGTATTCTGTGAGCCTATTATGAGTTGGCAGCACACCAATATTTCCTGTACACTACCTGAAGGCACCAAGTTTATCAAAATGAGTTCCTCGCTATGAATGAAGGAAGGAAGTACATTTATGGGCTTGTTTTCTTTGTTAGACACAATAATATAGAGATCTAACCGACCACCATGCCGTTTGGCCTGATTGTCCATTATATCTCAATATATTCTGTCTAACAAAGAAAACAAGCCCTTAATTGTACTTTTTTCTTTGGCATGATTACCTGTTAATCTCATTATTATTCTGTGTAACAAAGAAAACAAGCTCGACATCTACTTTTCTTTTTTTTGGTTTCGACACTACAGTCCTGATAAGCAATCTATTGATGCTACTACACCGTTATGAATGCCTCATTTACTGTGACGAATGTATTGCACACGCACATGTAAGGTGTTTTCTAACACTCTAACTGTATAGCACTGACTAACATTAGATTAGCTCGCATCAAAGGCTGAGAGATGAGTGCTTCCTGCCTTTTGCGAAACGATGTACACTTACCAGAAGCAGCTTAGATGTTTATGTTGACGCTATTCCTGAAACATATTTCTTTTTTTACTTTTCTATAGTGTCAAGTTTAAATGAAATGACATTGAGCCGAGTTGTGACAAATGAACAAATATTCACAAATCACCTCAAGTCATTTTTTACACCATAGTCGAATAAGCTTGTGCCCCGCCGCGGTAGTCTAGTGGCTAAGGTACTCGGCTGCTGACCCGCAGGTCGCGGGATCGACTCCCGGCTGTGACGGCTGCATTTCCGATGGAGACGGAAATGTTGTAGGCCCGTATGCTCATATTTGGGTGCACGTTAAAGAACCCCAGGCGGTCGAAATTTCCGGAGCCCTCTACTCTGGCGTCTCTTATATTCATATGGTGGTTTTGGGACGTTAAACCGCACAAATCAAACAATTGAACAAGCTCGCACACATACGCGAGTAAAATCAAGCCCTACGGCTTCTTGCGTCATGTCAAACACACGATTTCAAGATAGATATTACCTCAAAAGGGCATGCACATGCTCCCGGGTTTCCGTTGTGCACCAATTCGCCCATCGTGACCCAATTCATGCATACACTATGTTTTCCATCGTACAACGATCCGCGTATACATTGCCAACAGTCGCGAAAACATTTGGCAAAAAAGCTCGAACATTTTGGCGTTTGTTGTGCCTGTGGCGCACGGGCAGCTCAATCAGTTTTGGAGCGGGGCTTCAGCGCGGCCGCGCCAACGAAAGTTTCTTGCGTCGTGTCAAACACGTGATCGCACGCTAAAGAGGCATGCACTACACACTCGCGGATAAATGTTAAACACCACTGTGTCCACCGTAAAACAATCTGCACTGCCGTACGTAACCCATGTCAGCGAAAAACCCAAATTTCTACGGCGCACGGCTTCAACCAGCTTCGCAAAAAGCACTCTATGAGCGCTGCCATCTTGCATAAAAAGAAACAAAAATAAAGACAATAAAATGAAATCTCGTGTAAATCACCTGACCTCCTTCAGCCGATTGCGGCGCCGCATTTTCCCCATACATCTCTTGCGATATGGTACGGAAACGTGCTGCCGAGCCTTGCTCGCCATGCGACTAACACTAGAACACTGTGGATCTTTCGCATGGAATTACGCAACTTTAGCAAAACCTTCACCATTTTCAGTCATTTCGTGGTGGGTCACAGCCGGCTTCATTAGAATATCTCACACCACCTGAAGTACTGGTTTTCCGCGGCTTCATAGATGACACTCTTGTATTAGGAACGACGATAAATTTTGCTCGGCTTGCTCCATGACATGCCCGAAAGTACAAAATAGATGGTAGTAATCAACCACCTGCGTGGTGCTGCAGAAACAAGGTACTGTTACGAAGCACACCATCAACGAGTTTACGAAGGGCACCATGAAACTTGCCGCTGACAAAACACCACCTGCGCCGACAGCGAAAGGGCTCGAAGCAACCACGACTGGGGCTCTTTGATTTTCCAATTCTGGCTACCCGCGGGCTGCCAGAGCCAGCCAGAGCGCGCTCGTTTTTCTCGGGCTGCTCTGTCCCCCCCCCCGCAGCGCACTTCTGGTTGGCGTTCATTTTTCTCGGGTTGGACGTTCTGGTGACCCGCGGGGAGCCAGACGCTTCCAGGACAATTTAGTCGTGGAAGCTTTCTGGAAGGTTTTGGGCAGGTTTCGGGCTGGCGGACGCAGAAAAGGTACTATGCGTGCCCGGGGCCATCTTTGTGAGGACTCGATGGATTGTAATGTGGGCGCTTGAGCAGTGCGCCTTCCATTGTCATTACGCATGGCATTATCTTCTAAAGCCTCTTCCGCCTTGCGAGATGAGGCGATTACAAGTGGCGGCGACTGTTTGAAGCTACTGTTAATTGCATTTGCTACGTTTCCCGTGAAGCTTCCTTCTGTGAACAACGTGGTGAACTATTGCTTGTTGACTGCGTCGTGCACATTCCTCAAAAGTTATGTACGTAGTACACGTTCGCACGCACGTATGGAGACAACTTTGAAGGTAAATTTTTTCGTAGTAGTCATTTGTGAAGCTGTGCCTGCTTTCTGTGCACTTAGCGAAGACGATTGTGATCGAACTAGCTCGCTCCGTCGTATGTTTGCGTACGTGAACCTCTCAGAACCTCTGTCCTGACTACTCGATTGATCTTGGATGGTGTTAGAAGGTCCTAGATCGCGACTGTTGATGATGCTCGCTGGTCGCGAACGGCGTGTGAACCCATTTCAATCTATGAGCCAACATATGTGGTATTATAATATACAATACGGCGCGAGAAAAAAAACGGAGAATGGATTCAGAAATGTATACATTCTTTCGTGGCTGATTCCATCGTTGGCTTTGTCTTTTTTCACCTCTTCGTAATAATGCTGTGCAGTACGTACTATGACCTAGTTAGTCGAATCAAAGCTGATATAGTGTCATTTAGCTCCGGAAAACAGGCCAAGGCAAGTTCTAAAAATGGATTGAGAACATGTCATGCAAATGTTTCTTTTATATACGACGCGCACTCGTCGTACCGATACCGTCGTGTATCATACACTTTAGACAAAAACGTAAGTTGGTCAACGTGTGTTTGCGACATATGATACGCGATAGCTGAGCAAGTATATATCTTCAAGCTCTTTTGGGGACACGATCACTTCCGTGTGACTTCGCGTCGTGTTTTGCAGTGACTGATACATGTACTAAACAGGCGTGAGCTTGTCAAGCCGTCACCGTCACGGCAGCTCACCTGGCATCGTTCTCAAGGCAGCGTGCGCCAGCTGGCTGTTTCGTTCGCTGACGCGGCGAGTGATTGTGAGAGCCCACGAAGTCGTACCCCAAATGCGTACGCTCTAGGATGTTATTTCAGCTTTTTGGCGAGCTTAGCTACGTATTTTCAAGCGGACAATGCAGAAAAAAAAACCAACATACACGCGGCGCATTGTTTTGTTTGCTGCCATGACGGTAGAGTTTGTTTACGTTTACGCTGGGTGTCCTGCGTTTGATTTTGTGACCTTTGGGCTGTCACTGGGCGTGCGCGTAGCCAGCCTACGGCAGTTCCCAACAGAACCGGATGCAGCGGTAGCTTTCGGGGAGTGAGCGGGCAGCCCGTGGGCCTCCAAAACCAACCAAAGAATCCGAAAATCGAAGAGCTCCACTTTTACGAAGGCGCGAGGCAAACATAGTCCCGAAGGCGCCACTGCTCTGAACTCCACCACCAAGGTAACCAGCCGTTTGATAGCATGTGTTACTGAGCTCGCGACTGCTTTTGCGCAGAGCTGATAGAGGAGCGGACAAGACGACGGTGAGTTAAGGCAAGGTTTATGTAGAGGCGTTACATATTCGTTACATATGAATATAGAGGTGTTAGATACTCGGCACTGGGGCCGACACCTTAGGGACTCGAAGAGCCAAGATGTCTTCTCTCACATGCATACGTCGGCTTCTCACTGACGCCTAGGTGAACGAGTGGTGACACGCCTCTTGGCTTTCTTATAGGCACCAGGCGGATCTTTGCGTCATCAATGTCCAACCAGAAGCGCCGCTGGCTGTGATGTCAGAATCCTCCAACGGGGACCCGCCGCTGCGCGTGGTTGCACCCAAACACGAGGAATGTTGCCACACCTTGCGTAAGACGCGGCAGACTGGAAGGCGCCGATTGCTTCTTCGGGCTCTTTGGGTGAGGCAGCTCGCTGTGAAAGACCGGCGCCGCCGATTGATGACGTCGTTGAGTTGATCGCGTCAGGTGGGCTAGGTCGTTGGCCTTCACACAGATTGCCTTTGCAGAGGCATGGACGTTCAGTGTGGACTCTCAGGCGTAACAGTACAAATATGAAGGTGTCGAACAACGTTCCTGCATGGCATGAAGTCACCAGCTCACTGCTGTTTTTGTCATATTAGCCAGAACACGTGCGTTTCAAACGAGACATACCAAGGATGGAGTTCAGAAGAACCTCTTCGAGGATGCAACTGCACAATACCGCTGGTCGACCAGCAACTTGGCTGATTTATCTTGAGCGAACAGCAGAAACAATCTGGATTTTTAGCTGTTGCGGAGGGGGACCTGCCCGTCGAGTTTCGGTGGTCGGGTCGGCTTTACACTACCATATTCCCGACGTTACGTTGCGTACCACCAAACGCAGTCACGTCTAACTTTCAGGTGAGTGCCGTCAGCCTTTGTGCGCTTACTGCTTCTGTGCAAATCAGAGCTGTGCACAACGCGCTGCATCGAAGCCAAGCCACAATCAATCTGCACCGGTGGTCTGAGGTACTCCTGCATGTCCTTGGTAGCTGCGTGTTGCCTGCCAATGTGATTGACTTGTACCTCCAAACGGTAGCTGGAAAAAAGTTTCTGGCTGGTGTTCTCGTCTTTGAGGGCCTACCGGCTGCTATAATCATAGGGGATGATTATCTGTTCTCGGGTGAAGTTCACCTAGTTGGATATTCTGCTGGAGTACACCTCAGCTGCTTTATGCCCAGTAAAACATCAGACCAAACATTCCAACTATATAGACCACAACCTTTATAATGTACTAATACCACGAGCACGTTCTGTGACCAAATAGACATAGACCAAGTTTACGCACCCAAGTGTTTAGTAGGCGAATGAGGTAGACAAAGAACTTCAAGCCACAGCCCCCAGTTGAAAAATCTACCAGGCCTCGTCTGGTGCGTTTTTCCCGTTCACACCAGAGTGGGAATTCAGGCACTGTTTCTGCGTATACGACCAGTCTGGTATACGGCGGTTTTCTGGTGTGACATGGGCTGGTGTGCTTTGAGAAAACCCGGACTGGTGTGGTTTGGTAAGAACCGGGCTGGTACGTTTCTGCATGGCGGGTCGTCATGTATTTCTTCTTTTTACGTGAATAAATACACTGTGGAATAAAACATGCACTTTTACGTGCAAATGGGCAAAAACAGCAGGCTTGCACAGTAGTGTAGAACTGAAAAAAACTTCTGTTTATTTTTTTCTTTTCTCGTCTCAGTTTAATTTTTAGGTTGACCCGCATTGCTTCCTTTTCTACGAGCATTCACGCAGCACTGCAGGGCATAGAAAAAACAATAAATTCATTACATTATTGCCCAATTCGTTACTTGAGGGTAAATATGTTTGTCGCAGATTCGTGCTCTGACTAAAAGAAATCAACAGTGTGAAAATACTCGAACATCCAAATATTTTCTAGCAGGGCTCGCTGTTCGAATACTTCCCACAGAAAATTTTATTATTAGAACTTGCCGAAAAACAAAGTAAATGCCCAATTAATGGCGGCCCCTTCAGATTATATTGCTTTACTAAGTGGAAAAGCTGCCTTTGAAGCTATGGTAGCAATTGAATTGACACGATAAAATGCTGGTCCGAACATGAAGAGGCATTGTGCCGTTCCAGTCACCCGTTCATTTTCTTTATTATGTTTCACCGCTTCATGGGCTACGTTAAGGGCATAATCCCAATGACTCACAAAAGTGCTGGTTCAAACCTGCTTGGTAGAGGTGGAAGCTTTATTTATAGTTTCAGAGAAAAAGATCGAAAAAAATTGAACGAGCCTTCTCACTATCTGAAAATTCAGGTGTTTCATACACAAACATCTGCAAGGCAGATAACCAACTCCAAATTCGAAAGGAGCACGCCCTGGTCCACTAAATCAGAAGAGCCTTCACAGAAAGTGATGGGGAGGGGAAGGAACTTTCACGTGTGATTGTGAATATATAATAAATAAACACAGTTTGGTCTGCCATGCCATATCCTTGATAAAACAAAAAAGCATCTTCCCCGCAGATCTTCACGAACCCAGCCAAAATAACACCATATTTCTATCCCGTCATAATGTGCTAAGAACCTTTTGCAACTTTCCTTCTGTAACTTCACTTGGAAGTATTTGGAAAATATTCAACAAATGTTCAAAATATTCGATTCAAACTCACATTAAATATTGGAATTCGTTTTGCACACACTTTTCTTTTTGCGCAGCTTTAAAAAACAAAGAAGACAGATTCATTTGTGTTCATTAAGAAATTATCATCGCTTAACTATGGCAGTTAATTATAGGCTCACTAAGGAAGCACTAGTAGTAAGTATACATTTGCAAAACATATTCTGTGCTTCTCATTAGGCCTGACTAACTGATGAACTTCTTTTTAAAAGTAGGGGTATTGTTCGAATAAACCATGCCCATGGGAAGGCTCGCACATCAAGAAACAGCAATGGCTAGAATGTCAGTACAATAATGAATCACAGTTTTGGTTTTACTTCCGCAGATCACTAGAGACAATAAAGAACATATAACAGGTAGATGCCACCTAAGATCCAAAAATACCAAATTATTTCTGCATTCAAACAGAGAAAAGCAAAGTAGCAATGCCTTTGAGCATTTCCCCCATCAGGCATGTCCAGCATCAGCTTTACTCCACTACAAAAGACCTGCTTCGACTGATGCTAAAGCAGCCAAGTGTTGGACACGAATTATTTGCTGCGAAATTTATTAGACAAAGCGCGGGTCAGTTTCTCCAGTAAATTTTCAGTTCACTTCTGCCTATTAGGCGGATCGAAAACACGCTGACAGGTCTGTTTTTGCAACAGTTTGCTCGTAGATAATTTTACGCAAGCCCATGAAATTTGCTGCTAACGACTATCTCAGCAATTAACCATTGTGTGAGGCAACTCAGGCACCTTTCTAGTTTTACACTGCACCTGCTGTCCAAAAATAAAGCATCGAAAAAAACAAAGAAACGCACAATTATAGTGCGTTTAAATATTCAGCAATTATTAAATCTGAAACGTGGTGAGCAATGAGTTGATTTTCTATACGAATGAATTGGTTAGTTCAAGAAGCAACTGCAATTTTAAAAATGAGTGGTGAGTTAGCTGTCACACACAGTGGTTAATTGCAGAAACAAGCATTCGGCAACGAATTTGATGAGGGTGCGTGGAACATAGCCAAGAGCGAAGCATGGAAAAAACGAACTTGCCAAGAGAGTGCATTAAACCCACCAGATATGAAACCAAAATTTACCACTAATATAAACCCCTCTCCATATATATTATAAGGTGCAGCAAACATGCAGAGCGCCACACTTGCAGCACTGCCATCAGTCAAAGCAAGTAAAGGCACTGCGCCGAAGCATTCATGTTAAGTGTGCCGATGGCTGGCAACTCTGTGGTGGAAATATCACTTGCAGCCGTGCTCATAGACAGGGCACTATAGTCGCCACACTGGAAGCAGGTTATAAAACGCATGCATGACAAAACATACTCACCACTGAAAGGGCCAAGCTTCGTCACTAAACTCTCTGTACTTCATCTTCTTGCGGAGGCAATTGCTGTTGTTCAGGCTTCTGGCCACCTTCTGCCACAAACCCATTCCAACAGTTTCAATGAAGCTCCAGTGCATGCAGTACCAGCCTCTGTCTACTTCATTGTGATGGTAGGCCCTTTGACCAAATGGAAGTCCTTGGAATGCCCATCAGTCAGCTTTAGGCGGCCCTTGAGGTCATTCCACCACTAGCTAGGTGAACCTGCGCTCACACAAAAAAAATATTTCATAATTAAACAGCGAACTGCCGGTGATTACATCAGCCCGATGCTGAAGCGATGTGCTCAGATTAATTCACTCTGAATTACACATTGAACTGGAACACGTGCAGTAAAACCGCAATGAATTATTCTTGAGGGGACATTAAAAAACGAACTCAACAGCTGTAAAATAGGCCAAGCAAAAAAATGCTGTGCTTAACCCCACAAAAGCGTGAAAAGTTTCCTTGAGAATTTATTTAGTTGAAATGAGCAGCAAAAACCTTTCGAGCACCTGTAGTGACACATCCACAAAATAAACATAGTGCTACTATGGCCAAGACTTGGCAAAAAAAGCCTCACTTATAGCAATAACTGTCCCCAGGTCCGCCAGTGTAGACGAGCGATAACACAGGCCGGTAAGCAAGCAGGACGAGTTTCGAACTTCAAGAAAGTTGTACAATTTTTTCAGCCATATTCGTGATGATCGAAAAAACGCTCGTTCATTTGGCATGGAATGCCATTATAAACGTGGCTGTGACCTCCATCAGTTATGTCTGAATGTGTGTAGCGAGAGGTACAGGTATTCTTATTGAAGAAATTTAGCTGGCATCCGCAGCAGCTTCACGGACAGAAGCTGCGGTAGGAAATGGCTCGCAGGCTGCAACCACAGAGCTGCTGCGTAAGCCCGCTAAATATGCTAGTGTTTTTAGATTGGTTCCCTGCATGGCTACGCTTTTCGAGGCATGTGGTTCATTCTTCCTCTGCGTCCTTAGCTTGCTGCCTCTTTTTGGTTTTGTTCTGACATCCATGGCTTCTTTAAGCCACGGCTCTGACACACTTTCTATATTTGCCAACTATTCCGACCAAGCCGCCATTTCTTTATTTACGATGCAATGCCAGGCCCTTTTTTGTTAAGTCTTAACAGCACAATAGAGTTGAACACGCACACAAAAAGTTGACATCCAATTGTAAATGCAGTTGCAATGGGTTTTGCTTCTCCTCTGTCGCTTGCCAGATGACGTGGTGAATAGTGCAATCACCAAATTCTGCAAAATGGCGATAATGTAGCCAACGTAGCTCCCACTACAAAACTCTGCAATTATTTTTCATAGTCAAATAGAAGTACTTTACGGTCTCACTAAGCATGGCATTAATCATAGCCTGTAAGTGGCATTGCAGTGACGGTGAGAGTCCTGATATCTTTTTTCTTTGCTGGCATGCATTGATCATATAATATAGGAAGATTAGGTAATGGTGGTAGCATCTAAAGATGAGGCGTCCACGATAAATGACACAAGGAGCATATATACCGGGGTGCTGTCGACACACAGGGTAGCTTGTGCATTCGAGCTGGAACAATTCACTAGCAGACAATAACTGCTAATGAACGAAAAATCCTGGTTTTTTCAAGTTTTCACCAATTTGCACACAGCGCAAAGCAAAGCATTCACTGACATGCCTCTCTCGCGTCGACGGCAGCTCGGCGTAAGCACATACTGCTGCATGTGGAGTTTTATAACAGCGCACGCAAAGCTTCGCGTTTGTGTTGCGCGTGCGTTTTCAGCCAGCCTCTTGTGGTCTCTCTTTACAAGACGCTCGCAAATATATACCTGCAGGCTTTGCTTACGGTATTCTATACACAGGTTACAATTAGCTAGCGGTCAGCAAGTGCTCTGGGACATGACATAGTTGGTTAAACACGGCGTCTTTGAGCACATCGCAAATACGGGGGGGGGGGATTTTTTCGCGGACAAGGCTAGCGAGAAAAGACGTTAAACATACGCAAACACTACGCATACCATGCAATAAGAAATTAGGAGTTTTACTTCACCTGTCGGGTGAAGAAGTACGGTGTCGTAGCGGCAGCCTTTGGTGTTCGCATCGGTTCTTCCTGTCAGCACTGTTTGCGTCCTCGGCGGTGAAGTCGTCAACGTTCTTGCGGCTCAGTTATCACCGCACCAAGGTGGCCACTACAACCACACGTTCTTTGCACTTATATTCTTATTGATCTTGTCAAACTCGTATAATATGTATAAGAACTGCGTCTAAGCAACAATTGTTATTTGAGCAATCGTTTAAGCGCACAAGATTTCTTGTGGAAGTCATTAAAAAAAGGTACGTTGGTGTTGCTAAGAGAGCTGTAAAAGTGAACGTTTCACCACTAAAAACAGGCATATTAGCAGTAAATATTCTTGGTCTATCAAATTTGCTGTTTTAATTAAAATAACCGGAACACTAAACCATAAATATAGTAGAAGAACGCATAAAAGCACTATCACTATTTTATAGTGTTGTCGCAAATTCTTGTATAATCACTTTCGGTTTCAAACAACACCATAGCTGGTTAGGTTTTTTATCAGAGCGCCAAGGATTGCCACTATTTTTTTGTTGGCCCAAGACTATTTCTCCTAGCAATAAGTTAAGCCGGTATGATCACGCTGGTGCCTCATTCAAGTGAGACACCAGCAGAAAAACAATAACAAAGTACGTGTCGGGTCTTTCAAATACAGTTTTCGCCTTTCTTCTAATTTTCTTCCAAGAAACAACAAATTATTCGAAGCAGTCAGTGTAATTCTCCCACAATGTGACATAATAAAACTTTAGAAAACTTACCACACCTGGGATTTAAACTTGCGACATGCGGAGTCGCGTACTTCGTTAGAGTGCACCATTAGACTGAGCTACTGCTGCGAGAAAGAGACCACGTGCAATAAGAGCATATGTGCGATCGTACGACAAAAAAAATGACCGCAGTTTTCCGAGTGTGAACACTGGTTAACATGTAGAGCAGATATGTTGAACTGCGATAAATGTGGTTTGTAATTTGCGACATGCTGGTGTGTTATGAGTGAACACGAGTGAACACGAGTGAACACGCACGCTCGTACGCTTTGGGGATTTCGAGCAAGATGGCTCTATGGTTCGTAAAGTGAAGGGTGAGTGGGTCAGGTTGCAACGGTCGAAGGTCGAAATCTGTAAAGACGTGGTCGATGCACGTGCCGCGAACCGGGTCGGATGATGTTTGCCGTAGCGCATTGCTCGTTTCAGCAAGTGCCACGACTCCATGTAGTCGAACACCAAATCATCCTTGTTGACGTCGACGTTGAAGTCGCCAATTATCATAAAGGGTCGTCGTTGCGTACGTTGTTTCAGGTCTTCTTCCACCGCTTCGTTGACGTACTTCTCCACGGCGCCACGTGATAGATTGGGCGCGCAGTACATCGTCATGACGTTGACTCCGCAACGCTAGCGACGCAGTGCTCACCATTGGTGCATTGTTTAGCGCCGGGCCGCAGTTGGAGGTCTTCGACGGATTCGACGTCGTCACGCTTGGCGTAAATTCCCACGCCACTCGCAGGTCGTTGGAACCAGTGCGCGCACGTGGCCGGAGCATATCCCGCAACGTCGACGTCATCGATGGCGTTCAACGTCTCGGTGAAGCAAGTGACATCGGGCATGAAGCGACCGCACAAATTAACCGAAGAAGGGCAGCGCGCCCCGACGCTTTGTTATTTATAGCAAGGTCCGGCCCCGGCCTGCGCATGCGCGCGTTAGCATACAGCTGGCGCACGTAAAACTGAAGGTCGCGCGGCGCGCGGAGGGGAGAAGCGAGCGCAGCACGCGCTGTGTTGAGAGAAGGAAGGAATGCACAGATGTCTGGCAAAGGAGGAGAGGAGGCTGTGGACGGCCACGGCGCATGACTAGCCCCTAGTATAACATGCTCCACATGTAAAACTGATATTTGACTGATATACCATGGCGTGCTAGCGTGCGCGCGTGCGTTCATATGTGCGTGCGCAGGTGTTATTTGTTGTTGTGTCAGTACCGTGCACTTGTTCAAATGATGGGCGCGAGGAGGTGTTGGCCAGTCACAACAGTCGGCGCTAGCGACTGATCGAAATTCCGCGGCGGAGAGAGTGGATTCAGAAAAAGGATCTTCAGCTACCTGAGATGCCGCTTCGGTAAGTTGTAGTTTGAAATAACTATTGTCTTCTGTCAATGTCGATTCGCACATAGAGCTGTTACGTTCACGCTCATGTGAAGCAATTGCTTTTTTTGCTTTGACAACTTTCATCCGAGGGCCGATGCGGTCAGCTGTTTAACATTTATGCATCAGCTGGGCACCCAGCTCGAGGAGCAGAGGGCGGAGGAGGAGGTGTTGTAGTAGTGTAATAATGAGAATAACCCGTAATTCTTGAGCCCATTCCTATTGAAAAACGTCCACCATAAGAATAGAGGATTCTACTATCCACCATTTCGGTGGATTATGGTGCTCAAAAGGTTGGTGGCACATGGTGCACGGGGGCGTATGGTGGAGCGGATGGTGGATGGGTTGCTGGAGCCAGCATTGCTGGAGTGCGAATCAGCGTCAGAACCACCGTGACGAGCTGCCACTGAAGAAATACTAAAATATTTGTATAAAACGATGTAGAAGGCACCAGTAAAAGAAAAAAAATATGCAAAAGCGCGGAATAGAGTCTGCCACCGTGGGATTCTCAACTGAGCACACTAACCACTGTGCCACGCTAACAGATGGCAACTTTGGTGTTAGAGAAGTAGTCAACTGACAAACTCAATGTTTAACTCCAGTTCTGTTGGTCGTTTCTTCGAGATGGACGGGATCTGCACCTTGATTGATTGATTGATTGTTTTGTGGGTTTTAACGTCGGAAAACCACTATATGTATATGAATGGCGCTGTAGTGGACCCCTCTAGACGTTTCGACCAGCTGGGATTCTTTAACGTGCGCTCAAATCTGAACACACGTGCCTACAACATTTCCGCCGCCATCGAAAATGCTGCCGCTGCCGCCAGAATTTGATCCCACGATCTGCGGCTCAGCAGCCTAGTACCTTAGCCACTAGATCACCATATCTGCCCCTGCTTTTCTAATTTGCACATTTGATAAACACGAACAATTGCTGCCTGTAACGACTGCCACTGCGATAATGGCAACAGTTCTTGCTAGTATTGGCAACCTTAATAAAAAAAATTAACTCAGTAAACTGAAGAGGTGGTAGAGTTTATCGGTGATAACTGCCAAGTTTATTATCCGTTTCTCGCTCCTTCCAAAGGGCAATATCTGTTCCGGCTTTATGACGCTTCCATGCTCATTCGATAGATAGGCCCACACAATTGATTGTGATGTGTTTCGCGCAACGCACAGTGCAGTCGTGCCAGCACACCACTCTTGCTCTCTCGTTATGAAGAGCTACATAACGGCTTGACCAAAACCAATGCAGTGTGTCAGAAACATTATGCTATCATAATAGTTTGATAAGCATACGAATTAACGAGTGTATGTTCTCGCACAAGAGCCAATGAAGTGCCGGCGAGTGCGACCAGCGGCTTACGATGTAGGTCGGCGTACATTTAGTGGAAGTGCTGCAAGCGCGTCGCATCGGTGTTGGTCGCTACTTGCGAGGACACTGTACGCAATAAAAAGGCTTCTTAAAGTTGAATGATGCTACAGATGTGCTGTATTGCTTTTTTTTACTCGTCAAAATTGTGTATTTTTAAACGCGGAAGCACGGATAACACTTTTACTGGATCGGTCGGTAGGACTAACCTTTGGTGGAAATCATGGTGATAGAACAAAAGGGGAAAGTAAAATTCGCTGGGGCACGTCGGAACGCATGATGAAACTGAGAGTTTGTGCATATTCGCGCGCACTTTCTTAATTTGAAAGTATGGCTCAAGCAATAGAGTATGCAAGATTTGCCACAGTTGCGTTTCTAGCGCGGTGACATCAAGTGACCGCTGTGTTCTGATCTAGCAATAAAAGGAGAAATTGCGAAATGGAGCTCACTTATGTCTCGACAACTGCGCACCGATGTAAGGCATTTATTGTAACTGTTCACAGTGACAATACTAGTCTTATAAACATCACAAAAAGAAACACATCGCGGTTGTCAAACTGATGTATGTACGTGCGCGAAATGTAAACATATTTACGGCGGCATATTCTACGCTTCACAAAAATTGAAGCATTTTTGACACCACAGGAATAAAAAAATAATTGTGCTAGAAAGCGTAAGGAGCAGCGTTGGTTGCTTTTGACTGTCAACATATATCTCTGCGCATACAAGAATGAAAGGAGGAGGTTTTCAGAAACCTAGAATGGGAACAGTTAGGGACAAGAGTTAATGGAGAATATCTTAGTAACCTGCGCTTCGCCGATGACATTGCATTGCTGAGTAACTCAGGGGACGAATTGCAACTCATGATTACGGAGTTGGACAGGGAGAGCAGGAAGGTGGGTCTTAAAATTATTCTGCAGAAAACGAAAGTAATGTACAACGACCTCGGAAAGGAGCAGCACTTCGAGATAGGTAATAGTGCACTTGAAGTTGTAAAAGACAATGTCTACTTAGGGCAGGTAATAACCGCAGAGCCTGACCACGAGAATGAAGTAACTAGAAGAATAAGAATGGGGTGGAGTACATTCGGCAAGCACTCTCAAATTATGACAGGTAGATTGCCACTATCCCTCAAGAGGAACGTATATAACAGCTGTATCTTGTCGGTACTTAGCTACGGAGCAGAAACCTGGAGACTTACAAAGAGGGTTCAGCTTAAATTGAGGACGACGCAGCGAACAATGGAAAGAAAAATGGTAGGTGTAACCTTAAGAGACAAGAAGAGAGCAGAGTGGATTAGGGGACAAATGGGGGTTAAGGATATCATAGTTGAAATAAAGAAGAAGAAATGGACATGGGCCGGGCATGTAGCGCGTAGACAGGATAACCGCTGGTCATTAAGGGTAACTAACTGGATTCCCAGAGAAGGGAAGCGGGTTAGGGGGAGACAGAAGTTTAGGTGGGCAGACGAGATTAAGAAGTTTGCGGGTATAAATTGGCAGCAGCAAGCACAGGACCGGGTTAACTGGCGGAACATGGGAGAGGCCTTTGTCCTGCAGCGGACGTTGTCAGGCTGATGATGATGATGATGATGATGATAAGAATGAAACTACAAATAAGTGATTTCACATACTTCAATGTTCTTTTTCATCATGCTACCATCATCGATCGAGCTTTAATTGCGCCACCGTCCTCCACCTTGCTCACCAAGCCTTGCACCAAACACGCTTTGCCTCACCACACCAGCTGGCAATTTTCACCGCCACCACCTTTGGCTCGCCATCACCACCATCTGCCACCAATTATCACACTCTAGCCGTTGTCAGCCGGCAGTTTCACTGTCACCACAATTGGCTAGCAGCCACCATCACCATCTGTCATCATTTTTTCCACTCTCGCCATTATCAACTATTATGCCCACTACACTTCCCAGCATATCCACTAATTTTGACCATATTCACCATTATTTTCAGCATATCTGCCAACAATTGCAGCATCCACCAACCCAGAATTTTCAAAAGTGATATATGGAGCTTTTATTAAAATTTTATTTTATGAAATGAATGAAGTGACTAATGCTCAGTAGTGAAAGCTGACATAAGAAGAATTTCTGTCATGAAATATTACTGTTTGAGCTACTTTGTACTTTTCATAAAAAAACTAACCTAATAAAAATCCTTTTGAAGAACAATAAATCGGATGGGCTGTGGTGTTATCCTTTCATTCGGTGTTGCTAGTCATTGAAAATGCTTAGCAATTTGCGAAAAGACAGGGATAGAGTAAATTGTGTCAATAAGACTTATGAATACTCTTGCCTGAACCATGAATAGTAAGTATGTTGTCATGACTTTTCCGGTATCACAGTTGCTGTTATCTCTTTATGATCGCATCAATTTGCTGTCCTTATTTTTAGTTTCACATCTGCTGTCATGTTGTGAGTGCAATTGAAGCACATATATCATTAGAGCTGTTGTGCAAGCAACAGTGACATGCAACGAAATGGACTGTTACATGACCAGATCCCTACCTCGTTCCCCTTGCTATATTGCTTAGTTGCAGAAATCAAGAGAACTTACCTGTTGTCTAGGATTGCAATAAGGAACCAGTTAGTAGCACGAAGCTTGTACAGTGTGTACCTAATAACAACATGCTTTACTGGTTGTCACATGGAAGGAGCAAAAAAAAAAACAAACATATGGATAACTTGTTAGAGCATGTATCATGCAATCCTCAGGGTGAACTGCTGCCTTCATACCAACACCATTCGAAAGCTGCCGTTGTCGTGGGTTTCAGCTTCTATAGGCGACAGCTAATTGTGTCATGTCTTTTTCACGTCATTTGTTGATTCGTCTACAAATTCGCCAATATGCTTATACTTCATGATCAAACATTTGAATGAAAAAACCCTAATATTGTCGTACTGCTGCTTTGTTTCTTTTTTCTATGCAGGTAAGTTCAAATGTGCTAGCTGAGGACAACGTTAGGCTTGAAGATAAACTAAGTCTATGGGATGATTTTTTAAAGGCAGGCGAAGCTTACGGTGATTCAGAAAGTTGTCGAAACTCTCCTGAAGATGCTCAAGTCATAAACAGTGATAGTGATCTTTGATTTCATATGAGGAAATTCAGCAGTAATCCCTGCTGGCCTCTCTGTAAGGAGATTGGAAGCTATTTACTAGTTGTTTATTTTGATTTAGCAACAAGGCTGAAATAAACACAGGGGGATAGCTTACTGAAGCTGCATATAGCAGTGTCTTGAAAAAAACTCTTCTGCGCTTATTGAAATGGGTACGAACACCAATTTTAAAAGCTCACTCAACTCTGCCTTACAAATATCCTGTATATGGATTCGACTATGAGAAATTGTAAAACATGAGGAAGGCAGGGAATATAAACTTCGATTAGTGCACCTTTTGATGTTTACCCGATAGTGTGCTTCTGGTGGACCTGTGCACCAGTATGGGCAGTGTTGATGATGTCGAAGACGAAACAAACAAAATGACTGCTTGTACAACACCAACAGAGCCAACCGTGAAAATGTGTCAATAGCTTGAGCTTGGGTAAGGTTGTGATGACAGGCTTGTATTATGTCGTGGTGTCAGGAAACAGGTGGATCTTATATTAACGTGTACGTATTTTTCAAGCTGCACTGATACTTACTAGTGTACTATCTAGAGCCCTTAAAAGCATGGCCTTGCATCTCATGCTAAAAAAACAACTGGTAATTTTTTTATTGGTATAACTTTGAATACGAATTTCACAAAGTCTGAGTCACCTCATTTTGCAACATTTAGAGTTTTGGCAAGCCTTCAAAGCCCCGTATAGGTAAATAAAATAAAAAAAAATCGGCAGATTCCACTTACAGTCGGAATCGATGATCTGCGAAGCACGAATAAAAAATATTGATATGTCACTTTAAACTCAGCACAACGTAGCAAAGTAAAGGTAAATGATGCCGTACATGACTTCTGTGTCATTATTACTACGTTTGGAGGTGACGTTTACCTTGTTCATCTATTCACGTCATGTGATACCAAATTTAGTATATGTGAAGCTAGCGAAACGGCCACGAGCACGCTATGAGTGTGGTATGTTGTCATGTTCTTACTTGACACGCGTTTCAGGAATAACATGATTGCACCATTTATAAATTTCGTCATCTCTTGACGTCACGTAACACCAAATTTGGTATATGTGGAGCTAGCAAAACAGCCGCAAGCGCATCATGAAAGGCCCAATATATTCTAATGTAGCATTGACGCGCGCACACGCTGGGCACAGCCACGCTACGTAAGCAAAGCGCGAGCACTCTAATCTGACGCCAGGCGCGACCAGCGTCCATCGGCGCGGCCCGACGGCAACCGGCCCCAAACTTGAAATGCTGCATTTCACGTCGATGCGTTATCCAGACAACATTCCGTCTCCCTCTTTTCGTGACGGAGAGATGCTGGACACGCTGCAACGCGCATTCGTCAAAGGAACGCAGCGCAGCGCCCCAGCGAGTATATGGCAGGGCCGGCGCCCATGGCGGGGCAACGCCGGCGCGACGCAGCGAAATGAACGCCGGTGAGCACGTGCACCGCGTCACGTCGAAATGTATTCGCGCCTTGACTGTGACATGTAGTCATGTTCTCACATGACACGCATCTCATGACTATTATGTTTGGCCACTCATATACATTCTTCATCCATTAGCGTGACGTAATACCAAATTTGGCATATATCAGTGAAACGGCCACAAGCGCATCATGAGTGTGGCATGTAGTCATATTGTTACATGACACGCATGTCGTGATTATCATGTTTGGATGTGTTATTTACCTATGTCGTCCGTTCGTGTCACGTAATACCGAGTTTGGTACATGTTAAGCTAGCGAAACGGCCACGAGCGCATCATAGAGATAGCATGTAGTCATGTTACATTACACGCATTTTATGTTTATCATGTTTGCACCAGTATCATACCTTCGTCCTCCATGCACGTTCCGTAATACAAATATTGTATAGGTGAAGCTAGTGAAACGGCCGCCGGGGCATCAAGATCGTGGCATGTAGTCATGTTGTTACATGACAAGCAACTAATAGTTGTCATGTTTGCACCACTCACACACCTTTGTCGTTCACTCACGTACCGTAATACCAAATTTGGTATATGTCACACTAGTAAAACAGCAGCGAGCACATCATGAGTGCGGAACGCAGTGATGTTACATGACACACTTGTCATGATTTTTATGTTAGGGTCTGTCGCTTGTAATCGCCATGCAATCATGCCATACCATACCAGTTTAGCAACATGCCATGTGAACGATACCACCACAAGAGCTGCAGGACCGTGACATGTATATCATAACATTTGTGGCATACATGTCAAGATTTTCATGCCTTAACTAGTCAAATGTGTTCCTCATACAGTCATGATATGCCATACCAAGTTTGTTATTGATATCATTATCGAAACAACTAGGAGAGTTAAAAGTCCTAGAGAGCTAGATAGATAGATAGATAGATAGATAGATAGATAGATAGATAGATAGATACCAAGTTTGTTATTGATATCATTATCGAAACAACTAGGAGAGTTAAAAGTTCTAGGCGTTTAGATAGATAGATAGATAGATAGATAGATAGATAGATAGATAGATAGATAGATAGATAGATAGATAGATAGATAGATACGTTAAAAGTCGCTGTAGTTCGCTAAGAAATTTTTCACATTTCCAATAATTCAATGTGTTATCTGTATCACCACTCAAGTATGCAGTCAGTAGGACCTTGTGCTAACGGACGTCAAATTTTCACGTACAGAAATAAACTAATGGATCTTTACAATAATTGTGTGGCTCTTCGCTTTATGGAACGTGCTGCAGTTATGAACATCGTATAAAATGCAGTCATTGGACGTAGGATGCTATGTCAAATTGTCGCCCACCCTTATATGCAGATATGTGATTGTTGTGCACCAGACATACACACGAGCTTGGTACTAAAGACCACTTTAACTGTAGCTTTGTATTTATTGGTATGTGAAGGCTACGAAAGAATACAATACAGAATTGGGGGGCTCCCTTATTCAAGTACGCAATGCGCACAGTTTTCTGTTGAATGTTTGAATTATTTTATTACTATTATTATCTGTTAGGCAAGTGTAATACGGCATAATATGTATTATCTTGTACATATCAAAGGCCATACAAAAGCTTTCTCCTGGTGTAATTAAAATTGTATGCTGAAATAAAGTATGCACAGTGCTACGTGGCTTCAGTTTCTGTGCCTTTTGTCGGTCATAAGTTCCACAATGTGTAAGGATTTCGTTTTCCCAGTAAATTGTAGGACTGCCTTGTGTTCTTTCATAATCTGGAAATCCCCTGGCTAGGCTAGCTGTGTTGTGCCTCATGAAAATGTGCATTGTTCAAAAGAATATGACATACCAGAGAGGGGTATACATAGGTCAGCAAACTTACGCATAAATCTACCAACTCTTATTCAGATCAAGCAGCAAGTCTGACTTGAAGTAAGTTTGGGTGAGTAACATTTTGGAAAGCTTTAGTGCAAGAGTCTGGTTCAGAAAACTTTAAATTTGGAAGATGAGTTCTAGTCAGTCATAAGCACAAAACTTATTTCTCGAGTGAGCATGCATGAGCTTCACTTTTCTGCCAACTCATGGTCCTTTCTACTCAACTTCATTACATTCAGTTTCATATCGGCCTATGTTGATGCTTATGCCTACCCACATGCTTCAGTGCATGGCGGTTTATACTTTATCTAAATAGTTGTTGATAAGAAACAAGGTAGGGTAGCGGGCCTTTGGCCTTAGCCCACAATCTCTTTCAAAAAAAATGTCCTTCAAAAAATATCTCTTGTGAGTTGCCTTTCAAGAAAAATGTGCTTCCCGAATTGCCTCTGATTACTCATATTCGAAAAAACGAGGTCAAAATGAACTGTCGAGGGCACCAATTATGGTAAATATTAGCGTTGCAGGAGTACTACCAATTTCAACAGTTCTTGCATTGTTCCTTCTAAAAAAGTTGAGGTGCCGAAAATTTATAGTTCTTTATAGTGCAGGGTAATAATTTTAATACCACTTCCTAAAAAATTGTTTAGTCTTTATATTGAGGAGGCGTTATTATAGATATACGTAAACAGTATGACATATGTATAAGTCACAATTGGATAGTAACAAGCACTGAGTATATTGCTGTAGCTTGCACGTGTTGCATGTAAACAGTGAAAGGTGAATGGGCATGCAGGTGCGCCGAGAGCAATTCTGGTTGCACACGGACATAGAGTTTGTTAACGAAGTAAGCTGTTCTATCTCGGCGTGATAAACTCTATTACGGGGGTTATATTACGGATTCGGGCAATTTGACAAAGCTTGGCAAACAATGCAGGTATGTCAAAGTTCATTGTGGTAGTACTGCAAGAAGCATGACGATTGGTTTTCAAACCGCGATGGTGCTTCAATAAGCTGCATGGGCAAAGATGACTTTGGTATTTGTTTGTCGAGGGCCTAGCGTACTCTAGGGCCTAGCCTATCTTAGCAAGGGCCTAGCGTACCTTAGCCACTAGACTACCACGACGGGGCGAAAGTAGTGAAGATGCCATGCCCTACTCTCAAAGGACCTCAGATATATAGTATGCCAAATTTGATAATATTGCATGAAACTAATGTCACCAAGTTATAATTAAAAATAGGTTAAAATCCCAGACCATCACATTCTGAGGTTTCAGCACCAAAACTAAAACTGAGTCATTCACTCTAATTTTCTCGTACAATAACTAAATTAGTCGTGGTGAAAGAGACGCTAATTTAGTTTGCAAAGCATAATTTATTGCTCAGAACATTCCGATCGGTTATTTTTTTGTACCTTTATTATGTGTCAATCGGTAACCAGAGCCTATATGATTGGAAACAATGGTGTGCAGCCAGATGACTGCCACTAGGCAACCTAGCGTGGGCACTCTGGATTCCAGAAAGCGAAGTCGTGCGATTTATGCCTGTAGTTGACGCAACGTCAAGACGGCCCAGTGTAAAGTCAGGCATTTAAAAGTAAGCTACTACACAGCTACTAGTTTTCACGATTGGTAACTTTACCTGTGCTTTATCTAGTACCTATATCCGCAGGGCGTACTAGAGGTTTCCTCTGTCTTTCCAATACTGATCACCATTAGGCAAGCTAATTAGATGCTCATAATCTACCAGAGACAGCACACCTTGAGACTACGATGAGCCATCGGATAGATTCTAAACCTACAAAATAAGTTTGGGCCTTTCTTCCCTGCGTTTCACCACAGGAATGATTTAACTGCTAGCAGCCGCAAATGCGTTTTTAACAGTTTCTCGATTTTCAAAGCTCGTAGGGGGCTTTTTGTTTCTTTACTAATTTATTATAGAAACATTACTGACGGTACAGAAATTTAGTTCGCGTGAAGTGGTGATTCCCATTTACAATGCTTGAGTTTATTGTAAAATACGTATAACAAAAAAATACCCTGAACTCAGTTCGTTGTTATTGGCGTTTTGTTTTTGTACCTGTTACACATTCACGTGCGATATTCATTGATTTGATAGTTACTTCGAACGAATATATGTGGTAGTGCCATATAAGAAGAAGCAGTAGGCTTTTCATTCTGTTCCCAGTAGCCCACCCAACAACTTGCGTATATTAAAATCTTGAAGTTTTAGCCGAGAATACATGTGAGCTGCTCCATAACGCAGCATCAAAAAAGCGCTCGTTTTCGCAGAAATCTTGATTGTACACATAATGCTCATGATTACTTGTGGTACTATGATTATTGTGGCATTTTTTGGGGTATATAGATAGCTTCCGTTCACATTTACGTCTACTTTATGAATTAGTGCTTGTCAGTGACGCTCAGTTTGGTTCATATGCGTATGAAGTTGACCATATTGACATATAAGGGGCAGGACAGCATCGTGATACAAGAAAATTTTGTAGTACGTTTGAGATGCCTTTCTGATGTGTCTGTGTTTTTGTATCGAGATACAGTTGATTAATGTTTCTGTATCTCAGTAGTGAAAGAACTTTGCAATGTATTACTGTATCGCGATGCTGCCCATGACATGGTTATTTTGTTATTTCAGTGTCAGGATTGAGGTGACGTGTTTTGGCGATGAAAAGGAAGATAATAATGCAAAAAAGCTGGAGATGCCCAGATTACATGTGGCGAAAAAGCATCAGATACCACGTACCCATAAATCGACGTTATGCGAAGCATGCGGGTGGAATATTACCGGGTTACGTTTTTTTATTGAGCGACAAGTCATTAAACGACGCTAAATAATAGTACGATTGTTGCCCGCACAGACATATGTTGAATAGTTGCAAATGTTTATATAACCAGTTGTTTTCACTTGCGCAACGTTGTTAACTGGAACATGCGTATTTGCAACAGCAGAAGCATAAGAAGCGCTAATGCTCGCAAGAATACTAGCCCTGGACACTGCTACAATATTCACCTTCGTCGCGAGGCAACTAACGACAATTGACGTTAACCCGAGATGATGGCTGTATCAAAGAAGTACATATGTAATGTTTTTAAAATTGGGTAGGCAGCACTGCAACCACTCTGCCCCACCGCGGTTGACTAGTGGCTAAGGTACACTGCTACCGACCCGCAGGTCGCGGCATCGAACTCCGGCTGCTGCAGCTGCATTTCCGTTGGAGGCGGAAATATTGTAGGCCCGTGTGCTCAAATTTGGGTGCACGTTAAAGAACCCCAGTTAGTTGAATTTTCCAGAGCCCTCCACTACGAGGTTTCTGATAATCTGGCGTCACTGTGCAAGTACGCGTCGGCGCTTTCGTCGAAATTTTTCAGTACACGCGGAACCTGGAGTAGGTTTCAGAGGGTGTCCAACGCGTGGCACTGATCCAAACAAATGAGACGCCGTCTTTTGTAAGCGTGTTGAGGCGCTCAGCAATCTTCGAAAAGTTTTTGACAAAGCGCCTGTAATACGCACAGAGCTCCAGAAATTTGTGTAGGTCACGCTTATTTGTGCGCATGGGAAAGGCGGCCATTGCACGGGTTTTCTACGGATCTGGATAGATGCCAGCATGGCTCACAACATGACCAAGAAACTTCAGTTTTCCGTATTCAAAATGACTTTTCTCGGGATTGAGAGAAAGCCCCGCTGTTCTGATTGCCTGAAGAACTGCCTGAAAGCGCTGGACGTGTTGTTCAAATGCGTCTGCAAAGACCACGACGTCATCGAGGTAAACAAGACATGATTGCCATTTGAGCCCCATGAGAACTGTATCCATCATTCGTTGTAAAGTAACTGGCGCTTGGTAGAGACCGAAAGGCAACACTTTAAACTCGTACAGATCGTAGGGAGTAACACAAGCCGTCTTTTCGCGATCTTGCTCATCTACTGCGATTTGCCAGTAGCCGCTACACAAATCCATGAAGGAAAATATTTAGCGTTGCGTATACGGTCCGACAAGTCATCTATCCGGGGTAGAGAGTAAACGTCCTTTTTGGCGACCTTGTTCAGTTTACGGTAATCAACACAAAAGCGCAACGTACCATTCTCCTTCTCTACTAGCACAACTGGCGAAGCCAAAGGGCTGGTCAATGGCTGGTTGACGTCATCCTTAAGCATCTGCTGAACTTGGTTACGTATAGCGTCTTGCTCCTTTTGAGGCCTCTATAGGCATGTTTTCGGATGGGTCTCTCGGTGGGTTCCGTGATGATACGATGCTGAGCAAGCGGTGTCTGTTTAACCTTTGACGTAGTCGCAAAGCAGTCTTGAAATGAGCCGAATACACGCGAAAAACTCTCTCGTTGAGTCGAAGGTAGTCTCTCGTTTACGCCGAGAGTGCTCGTGAAGGCCTCATCAGGGTGGCAATTTGATGAAAATGAAGCTAATGTGGACGAATATTTCGTATCGGCAAGTTCTTCAAAACATGCAATGGCAGTGTATCTCGCTAGGTGGTGATATTCGTCATCGAAGTTCATAACCAGCAGGTGAACATGCCTGGTTCTAGGCTAAATGAATTCCTCTGGTAACACAGATTTGTCACGAAATAAGCAGAGACAAATTGGCCTCTGCAGTTACCGCGTCAGACATGCCCTGTCCCAATTCTACTTTCACAAAGAGGCTGCTTCGCGGTGGGAGAGTCAGAGAATCATCGGTAACCCGGAGCGCTCTTTTTCGGAATTGCGTACTGTCAGTTGCAGCGCAAAAAGGATCCTCGAACAACACAAGTAAGTCGCGAAGGTCGATGATGGCGCCACATTAACGAAGAAAGTCTATTTCTAGAATGAGCGGCCGAAAGCACACGTTCAATACAAGGAAAGAGGCCGCAAATGTCGACGTACGTATTCGAATGCATGCCGTGCACATACCAGTAGGCATCACCGGATGACCACATGCCGTGTGCAACTGGGGTGCTTGCCACGGTGTGGTAACCTTCCTCAGTTCAGATGCCAGTGTGGCGCTCATTACCGAATAGTCGGCGCCGGTGTCGACGATGGCGTTGACAGCGTGATTGTCGACAAAGACGGCGATTCTGGCAAAAACGATCTTTCTACTGTCGGAGAACACTGTAAAACCGGAATGGTCCTCGTCAGGTCGTTGCGTCGAAGAAGGGTCTTTTACAGTTCGCCGGATCGTGACTTCACCCCCAGAAGTCGCTGTTTTTAGTTTAATCTGCGGAGACTTGGTAACCGGCTCCGGAAAAGAGTAGAAGCCGACGAGGGCCAACTGGGTGACGTAGACCGGCGAGGCGATGTTGATCTCGACTTGTGGTGCTGAATAGTTGGAGTTTGCTGGCCCGTGAGATAGGCTTCGATTTAGCGGGGGCGCTCCCCGTAGCGTGGGCATCGAGCATCAGGATGGAAGCCGCGGAGACCTAGTTGCCGGTATTGACAGTTCCGGTATACATGACACGCTTTGCCGCAGTGATATCAGAGCGTGCGGTTATGCGAGGTGCGCCACGTGCTTGCTTTGCTGCCACTTTATATTGAGGCAGATGGCAGATAGGAAGGTGTGCTCGGAAACCTTGAACCGAGAAGCGGGCTTCCTTAAAGCAGGGTCCTGGATTGGTTCCATAGCCTGGTACCTTGGCCGCTTAGAAGGATCTGTAGCCGGTGGCGCAGGCGATCACAATGCCGCTGCATATGTCAGGACGGGGACCTCAAGAATTGGTGGTGCGAATTGGTGGTGCGAAACGCCGCACCTTCTTTTCCTCCGGCATGGCAGGGTTCGCGTGCCTGAAGAGCCGAAGCATGTCCTCGACAAACATAGATACTCGTTCGTTGGGCCGCTGGTTTCTGCAGAATATGGCTCCTTCTTCTCGGTGTTGCGATAGGCGTAACGGAGCTGTCGGGTAAACTCTTGCCAGGTTGTAAAGGAGCCCTAGTGGTTCTCGTATCACGTCTTTGCAGAATCTTTCAAGTAGAAGTAAACTCGGCGCAGCTTGCGAACATCGTCCCATTCGTTGATACCGGCCACCCGATCAAAGTGGTCGAGGCAGTCATACATCCTTGAAGATGTCTCAATGGAACGGCTTTGGCGTATGTGGTGCATGAAAAATATGCGCGAGAAGAGAACTACGGGAATCGCTGGTTCGGACCGCTTGCCTTGTCATCGGAGTCGCCATCATTCTGGTTGTCGATGCCAAGGTACCAAATTCAGGGGGTAACCAACGCAGGCGGCGGATGCTTCTTGCTCTGGGAGATGTTGCTGTCTCCGAGATGGCCAGCACAGCCGAAGTACACGTACGCAGCACCTTCACCAGTAATGTCATGAGCAAAACAAGACCTACAGTCACAAGTTCACCTGAACCAGAGCAGCGATAATATTCTCTTCTACTTCTCGGACCAAAACGAGTATGAGCCGCAGTGGCTCATTCATCAATGGTGGAATTATGGTGGTCTTGGAACGGTAAACCTTTACATATCAATCAATCAATCAATCGAACACTGCAACCATAATAGACGTTTCAAGAAGATTAGCGTCTATTTGAAAAGTTGTTCCAAGATCTGGCGTAGCTCTGCTGTAGAATGCTTCATTGCCACGCATAATGGTTGGGTTCGATTCCAGATAGAACCTTGACATTTCTTTTTAGCGTTTGTTGGGCCGAGGCAGCCGATGTCGGGTAATTCTTAACGTTCGCGCGTTGAAATTGCCCATGTGTGTTCTTGTCGTTCTGGGTAGATACTAAATGTCCATCACCTGCGGCTTGTACCCGCATACTACCGGTACATAACCGCACATGGGTATGTGCCACTCTGGCGTGAAATGTTTGACGACGTACGCGAAGGGATTGTAGCATTATTAATGTCTCGAGAAGCGCGTCATATTCCTCCAAACATCTTAGTCTCCCATGCTAATTTTGATCACGCTAAGTTGACGGGGTGACCACGAAAGCACCAAAACGCAATCAGCTGATAGATAGATAGATAGATAGATAGATAGATAGATAGATAGATAGATAGATAGATACGCTCAAAGTCGCCGAAGTTTGGTAAGAAATGCATCGCATTTAAAACCAACACCGTCAACGGCAAAATTGAGAAGACAGCGTTGTTGGCGACGCTCTGGCACTCTGTCTCTCACGGCTCGTTTACTATAATATTTCATCACAAAAGTGTTTTATGTCGGTCTCTACTACGGCTCCCCTGGCGTATGTCTGTCACGGATATGATGCATTAAATGTCACACGCTAAGAATTGCAAAAAAGCTGTAAGAAAAAGCTGCGTCACCTGAAGTCGAAGCTACGACCCTCTGCTGAACAGCACGTAGTGCAAACTGGCTCCGCCATAAAGCGTATGTTCTTTTGCTTGCTGAAGGTGAGCTATGGTGAGATGTGGTGAAGGCTCGAGGGTGTTCTTTAAAACACAGCACCTGGTAGGTTGTGATGTGCGTGCGGCTCCACAGGGCGTGATCAATCGCGCACGTAAGTTTATCTACAGATCAGGGTGTTTTTACGTCCAGTGCCTCCTCTCTTGGGCTCTCGAAGAAAGTGTGTGTTGAAGCTACAGTGCGCACGATGCCCACTTCACTCTTTATTGTTTATTCTTGAATATCTCCGCTTTTCCTCGCGGCATTACAGCAGGGGGGTTACAGAGTGACACTGAACACTTGAACAGATGTCAAACTATTCTATCGGTTGATAGTTTTTACAAAAAAAAACGAATTTGCATACAGGTTCATCCTGGCCTGGCATGACCTTATTTTGTGTTCATGGTGTGTGCGTTGAGAAATATAATCTGTTTTTTTTTAAGTAAATGTAGCCGTCGATTCCCGTTTTTATGAAATAGCTGGTATAAAAGCTTCAGACGCAATGTTTACGACGGGACGGCAGCAATTCCCAGTTTAACTCCTTTTTCAATTTGGTGCAACTGTGCTTTTTTGCATACCGACCCAAGACAAACCGCTTCAGCGGCTGCGCTTGCAAGAGAGCGCGCGGCTCCTACATAAGTAATCATTCTGATATACATTTGTTTGCGCTCATCCTGCACGTACCAGCGTGTGTTTCGTGCCTTCTTCCTAATGTTTCATCAGTACGCTTTAACTACCCAGCTGGCAGGTCTGTTAGTTTGTGCTCGTCATTTTTAGGTTCTTTTCATGTGTTGTTTCAGGAACGTGCTGCGAGTTTAGAACCGCTTCTCATTCTTTGCAGCGCCTTACTATTTGTTGCTATAGCATTCATTCATTTTACTTTCTGGTGAATCAATGCGCTCTAAACTCTTAACTCTTTCTACAAAAACACGCAAAAACTTTTGTGCTATGCCTATTTGTATGACAGAGATTAGTGTGGTCTTTCGCTACCTAGTTAAACGTAAGAAAATATGCTGAAGGTCATTCCCCCATGAAGATGTTATTTATTCTTTTCAACGAGAAGTTGTGCTCTTTACCGTAGAGAGGCTTTTCTTTTGCTTGCCCTGGACTCACTCTGAAGTAACGCAGTCAAGAAAATTGCCCATTTGAGAAACTGCTAGCTGCAACTTTCTTCCCAAAACACTTCTCACGCTAACTCATTTGTTTATTAGTGGTGAAAAGATTTGAACGATATGCATTATGTGCAAGTACCAATGCGCCTAAAATTTTTAGGAATATCAGGCTTTAATTATTTACCTCCTTTACGCAGCATCAAATTCACCAAAAAATATAGTTTCCAAACCTTTATACGGAATATCAATGGGGATTTCTTAAAAATATCATCGGATATTCCGTAACACCGGGAAGAAATGTACGTACTATCTGTATTTTATACTTTCAGCAAGCGTATTTTAATATACCTGTTCGGAATACTTTTATGAGTATTTCTGCCCAGCGTTGTAACATATACCTAAACCACAAGGCCAAATAATTACATTACTAAATATGTACATGCATAGAGTGAAATCACAATGCATTTTGCCATAAATAAGTTTTTCTCTTATACCTCTGAACATTGGACAGTGATAGAATATCTCACCTTCCTTGGCTCTTTAGACAACACAACATCCCTCATGAAGGCTTCACCGTATGTCATCGGTGTAATGGCCGTCAACATTCGGAACGTTGTCGTCTTCCCGGCTCCATTAACACCGAGCAGGCCGAAGCATTCAGCTGGTCGTAAAGCGAGAGAGAGTTCTTTGACGGCTTGTAGCGTGCCGTAGCTTTTGTGCAGCCTTTGTGCTACCAAGGTTTTGTTCGCAAAGTTTATTTCCATGCGATTGCACATTTTCTCCACGGCTTTCCATTCGGCGGCCACGTCTTCGTCCTTGGGTATCGCAGTTTTCATTCTAAAAAAATCACTTTTCCCTGAACGGCTTGGGGACAGGCGGTAGAGCAGATAGAGAAATATGAGGAGGCCGTAAAGGAGCATTAAAGACATGTCGTAAAATATTCCGTCTTTAAAAGGGACGATAATATGACCGTCGTGCCAATATTCCGTTGTTTTGCTTCGGAGTGCTGCAAATGCAAGAGTGAAGAACAGAATTACTGGCCTTTCATAATCGTTAGTGACAGTGTTACTTCAGGAGCAAAAAACTCACAGAACAGTGCGACATTCATTTAAACTGATGCGTTTTATATCACATCTTAAGAAACACATAAAGCGAACTTGCCCTGAAATGAACATTATCTTCATTTCATCACAATGAACACACTGTTAAGAAGTTATATTGTAAAAAAAGTTAGTACAGTTATCCAATAAGCTAGCACTGTTATATATTTATTGAACAAGCAGAAAAACACGAAGTAGCATGCAGGCGAAAGAAGTAAAATACACGAAAGCACCATTTATTTGCCAATTGTTTATTATTTGCTTAGTTCTTCATTTATTTGTCTACATCTTGCGTGGATATAGTTTTGAAAACTCATTACTCTCTTTCTCGTAAATATTAAGTATTTTACTTTTTTCAAGCTTTCGTAAGCGTTGTGATGCCAGAATAGTTTGTTATTTGTAATGATTGCAATCACCGAACATACAACTTTGGTAACGCTATGCCTGAATACATTTACGAGTTTGTTAGTTTTTAAGTGTAGGCTTGGAGTTTCGGATGTTTTCGCTCATGGAGTAATAAAGAATAAATTTCTGGTGTTCACCATTGCTTCTTTTGGAAGGGATTACACGATGCGCCTACAACGCTAGAGGTGCGCTAAGTTAAGCAGTTGCGCCGTCGAAGTGCGCGTGTTGAAACATCGGCACCAGTGACACGCTGCGTTCGAAGAAAATTTTATTGCTGTTAGTAACATATATCCACTTCAAATTTTGCTATGCCTGAATTTGTTTCCGCAAAGGTGCCTGGCTTTTCTGGTGAATGTTGTTAGGAATTTTCTTTTTTGTCGACCTATTTCACAGGAATGAGGGTAAATAGATAAACAACATGGGGTACATGGTGCAGCTGTCAACATGGAAATATGTCAATTTGAAGCCTCACGTTAAAAAGGCCGCACTTTCGATTACCACGCATGCGCACATGGAATGTCATTAATAAAGTCCGAAGAAGATATACTGATATTTCAAATGAACATGTCACATATTTGTTAGGGATGCTGAATATACCTTGTAGTAACCATGCAGTCCCATCATCACCATTATTTGAGACGGTATGTTATTCCACATAGCAAAGACGTAATCGCAACAATAGAGAACTTTCTTGCTAAAATATATCAGTGTAATAAAGAGTGGTGACAGACATTAGCCAAATATCAGTGCATCAGTCACAATTATCAGAATGACTACGCCGATTACGGCAGAACGGCATTTCCCACGTTTCCATGAACCGAGTGCTGGGCTAGCCATGGAATCGTTTACCTGTGGACTTCTGAATGTGACCTGCCAGATTAACTATCTGCTTTCACCGAGCACGCCACCCATATCATGGATTGCCGTCGTTACTGTAAATGGTGAGTATCTATACCCCATTCTCCATACACGGTCTGCGCATGCTCGTTTAACTAAATTTATTTCAGCTTAGATAATGTCACAGGGCCGTAATCTCAACAAAAAGATCTACGGCAGCCCCGAGGCATTTTCATCACCGTAGGCCCGGTTTTCGCAGAGAGTTGCGTAAAGCGTAACGGGTGATAAGAAAATCTGAGGAATCACCACCATGTCCTTGCCCCTTTCTGAAAAAGACATTGTCCTAATGCCTTGACAGCAGATGAAAGTGCAATAATAATGTAGGAAATTACGATAATAAAGTAGAGTACAACACTTATAACAACCACAAAATACACTTTTTCAGCTCGTTAACGTTCATTAGGCGGCTTCAGGCGGGTGACGTGGACGACTTCAGGTCGTGATCGGCGCCGTTGGGAGATCGTAAAGGTGTCGGGGACGACCTTGTAGTCGAATGGGCCGAGACATTGCACTACCCTGTATGGTCCGAATTACCATCGCAGAAGTTTTTCACTGAGTCCACGTCTGCGTATCGGTGTCTATACCCGAACGCGTTCAGCGGCCTGGTATTCCACGAAGCGTCGCCAAAGATTGCAACAGCGGCGGGCGATCGTCTGCGGATTCGTGATACGCAGGTGGGTGAGTTGACGACATTCTTCACCACGCTGAAGATACAGGGTGACGTTGACGTTCTCTTTGTCAGTGACGTTAGGCAGCACTGCGTCGACAATCGTTGCCAGGTTGAATCCGTAGACCAACTTGTACGGTTGCATCTGAGTTGTCTCCTGCAAGGCCATGTTGTATGCGAAGGTCACGTACGGTAGGATGGTGTCCCGCGTCTTGTGTTCGACGTCGACGTGCATGGGCAGCATGAGGCCGATTGTCTTGCTTAGCTGCTAGGAGAGACCATGTGTCTCGTGGGTGGTAGGCGGTGGTGCGGCGGTAGCTTATCTGGCTATGTCTCGGGATCGCTTGAGTGAAATAAGCAGTAAAGGCCGTACCTCTATCGGTGCTGACAAACTTTGGGGCGCCATGACGAAGGACGATGTTCTCAACGAAGAACTTGACTACCTCTTCGGCCTTACTTTTGGGTAGGGCCTTTGTTTCGGCGTAGCGGGTGAGGTAGTAAGTAGCTACAATGATCCATTTGTTTCGCGAATTCGACGTCGAAAACGGCTCTGGTAGGCCGATCCCAATTTGTTGGAATGGTCGGCGCGATAGTTCAATAGGCTGAAGAAAGCCTGTTGGCTTTATCGGCGGTGTCTTGCGGCGCTGACAGTCTCGACATGTCCTTACGTAACGAGCGGCGTCTGTGCTAAGGAGCAACCAGTAGTACCTTTATTGTATCCTCGCGAGCGCGTGGGATACACCAAAGTGTCCTGCCGTTGGATCAATATGCAGGGCCTGGAGGGGTTCTGGTCCCAGAGCAGAAGGCACCACAACAAGGTACTTGACTCGCAAGGTGAGAAATTCTTTTGAAAAAAAACCGTTTCGCAGTAAAAACGACGTAAGTGCCCGGTTGAATCCTTCGGAACCATGGAGGTTCTGCCCTCGAGGTATTCAATCAGGCTCCTAAGTTGCGGGTCAGCCCACTGGTGTTCAGCGAAGTTATTGGCATTTATCGTTCCGAAGATAGAAAGAGAGAGAGAGAAATAACATTTATTGAACCCGTATAGAATGACGGGGGAGCAGGCTTCGGCTTTAGCCCATAATCATCCCCCTGGCCATCGGCCGGAATCCCTTGGGACTCGGCGGCGGTCAGGGCGAAACTGATGACTTGACACTGTTCTTCGGCGTCACGGCTGTGTAATAAGGCCTCCCAGGATTCTACGTTTCTACCTGGATTATTGTAATATGGGCCGGTTCATACCTTGTGCACTAAATCCGCAGTGCTGTTGCAGTGCGCACATCTGGAGTTGAACACTTCCGGGTGCCATTTACTGTACAGGTGACAGTTTTGAGACACCCCGGTTTGCAATTTTCGCCACAAAATTTCCTCGTTTTTCTCAGCTGTTTAGCTGCCTCTGGATAAATCTTGCGATGGAGTTTATAGTGTGCGGTAATTTCCTGAAACGTTCGTCGTTTGTCTCTTGTGGAGAGGGGCTGCTCGCGTGAAGGCGGCGGGTCAGCGTCGATCAACCGGAAAGTGAGCCCTCGGGCGATCGCGTGCGCCTTCTCATTCCTCTTCAGACCTTGATGGGCCGGGCACCCTACTAGTGAGATTAGCTCTGCAGGTACTGGTCCTTGTCTTAGAATTTTGGCGGCTGTAGCAGAGATCCTGCCCATATCGTAGTTTTTAATGGCTGACTTAGAGTCGCTAACAATCACTCGTGTGCCTTTTTGAGCTATTGCCAAAGCAATAGCAAGTTCTTCTGGCCCTGTGGTGGTTGTGTTCTTAGAGGAGCAGCACGAGACCAGGCAGGTCCCCGTTCACGCGAACCACAACCGCTGTGTGTGCTCCCTTTTTTTCGTATTCTGCAGCGTCCGTGTAAAGCACGCCAAATCGACCTTCAAGTTTCGCCTGCAGGGCTACAGCTCTAGCTTTGCGTCTGCCTTTATGAAACGCCGGATGCATGTTTTGCGGCAGCGGTATAATTTTCAGTCTTGCCCTAAATGATTTAGGTATGCAAGCGGTCTGCGTGGAACACTCCGTGGGCTCGAACCCCAAGCGCTCCATGATTTTCCTCCTGGTTCTAATTCTCAGATGTCTTTGGTGCGGTGACTTCATGGCGGCTTCTATTAGTTTATCTAAAGTGTTCGAGACACCCAGCCCAAGAGGTTTAACCGTAGAGGTGTTCGGGGGAAGCCCTAGCGCAGTCTTGATGCCTTTCCTTATAATGGCTTCAATTTTATCTTTTTCTGCTCTACTTAAATTAAGATAAAAGGCAACGTATAGTACACGGCTTATCACGAAAGCTTGAACTAATCTTAAAAGATTGGCTTTCTTCATCGCCGCATTCTTGTTAGAAATGCGCTTAAGCATGCGGAAAGTCTGGTTCACACTAGCTTCGAGTATCCGGATAGTTTCAGTGTTTTTTCCATTTGCTTGTATGCACATTCCTGGAATTCCAATACTGTCTACGGTTGTAATAGCGTTACCATTCAATCGCAAAGCGATGTCACAACCCTTTCCGAGGAGATTGTTTGTTTTCCTTTTTTGCGATGGTACAAAAAGAGCCTCTGATTTTTCTACCAAGCATTTTAACCCTGGTGGTTCGAGATATTTTTTGATGGTATCTATAGCCGCCTGAAGTGCGCTTTCAATATGTCCCTCACTACCCCTGTTTATCCACAGCGTCACATCATCTGCGTATATTGTGTGATGCAGATTTTCGATTCCTTCCAACTTCTCAGGAAGTCCAATCGTTGCTATATTAAAAAGAGTCGGAGAGAGTACAGACCCTTGTCGCGTGCTTTTATTCCCCAATTTAATGTTTTCGAGCGACTGCCCTCCCATGCTGATAGTGGCTGTACGATTTGAGAGAAAGCGCCTCACGTAGTTGTATGTATTGACGCCTACGTTTAGCGCACTTAGGTTCTTAAGTAAGGCTTCATGTTTGACATTGTCAAACACCTTGGAGACGTAAAGACCCATGATTACTTTGGTGTCAACAGTCGTTTTGTCTATTATCTCCTTCTTTAGCTGTAGCATATTATCACACGCCGATAGGTGGGATCTGAAGCCTATCATAGTATCAGGGTACAGGTTTTCATCTTCCATGAACCTAGTCAGTGTTGTTTGGATGACGTGCTCCATCAATTTTCCTACGCAATTTTCCTAACTTGGAAAACGGCCAATGTAGTCTTCATTCCTAAGTTGAACATCTCAGACCGAATTCTATCGTTCCAAAGAAACAGTCGTCAATCAGGTCATTGGGATGGGGTGGATCGACGGGGGCTCCCGACAGGTAGATTGATGATTGATGTGTGGGATTTAACGTACCAAAACCACCATATAATTATGAGAGACGCCGTAGTGGAGGGCTCCGGAAATTTAGACCACCTGGGGTTCATTAACGTGCACCCAAATCTGAGCACACGGGCCTACATCCCGACAGGTATTCTGCGTCAGAGTATCTTCTGCCGGACTCCCAAATGACGGTAATGCCGTATACTTGATGTTTCAGGCTCTATCGTGCAAGGTGATCTGGAGGGTCCTTCAAGTTAGCTAGCCAACACAAGGCATGGTGGTCATGGACGACTTTGAAGGGCCTGCCGCAGAGGAAAAGACGAAACTTTGACGTCACTCAGATGATGGTAAGGCACTTCTTTATGTTGCGGAATAATTGCTTTTTGCCTTGGATAGCAACCGGCTAGCATAACTAATAACCCTTTCTAGTTCATCAGTTCTCTGCATAAGGATGGCACCGAGTGCTACGCTGCTTTCGTCAGTGTCTACTTCTGTTTCGGCGTTTTTGTCGAAATGCGCGAATATAGAAGGCTTCTTCAGGTGTCATTTTAGTTGTCCAAATGATTTTTCCTGTAGTGGTGCCCACTTGAACTTGACATCAGTTCTCGTAAGGTTACTCAAATTTTTTGTGCGTGAAGCAGCACTTTTCTGGCTTCAGGGTGAGTCCGGAAGTCATGATGACCTAAGCTACACCTTTAAGTTGCTGAAGATGCTTGTGGAAGCTTGAGGAAAACACGACAACATCGTCCAAATAAACGAGACAATTCTGCCACTTTGAACCTGCCATAACTGTGTATAAAACACGTTGAAAAGGCGCAGGTGCCGAGCAAAGACCGAAGCGCAAGAAATTGCACTTGATAAGGCCGTCTGGTGTTATAAACGCAGTCTTTTTTTGGTCATGTTTGTCTAATATGATCTGCCAATAGCAATAGGTCTATCGATGAAAAGCATTTGGTACTGTGGAGTCACTCAAGGGCGTCATCTATGCGGATAAGAGGGTATACGTCCTTCTTCTTTGTGTTGAGTCGTCGTAGAGCCGGCGATAGTCAGCGCAGAAGCGTAGTGTTTCATCCTTTTTCTTCATTAACACCTCCGGTAACGCCCTTGGACTCTTTGAAGGTTGAATAATGTCATCACGGAGCATTTCGTCAACATGTTTGTTCATGGCCTCGCTTTCTGGCGTCGAAACTCTGTACGAACTGTGTCGAACTGGCCTGTAATTTTCTTCAATTACGATTCGATGTTTCCCGACAGGGGTCTGTCAAATTCTCGATGACGACGAAAAGCAGTTCTTGTATTTCAAGAGCAGCTTTTTGAGCTGCTCTTCTTTATGCGTCGGAAGGCCCGAATTAACGTCGAATGCTGGTTGAAGGATTTCAGTCGTCGGAATAGGTTCGGTGGAACCGGTGAGGACTAAAGTGTTGCTGGCTCTTCAAAGTAGGCAACCGTCGTGCCTTAGCTCACGTGCTTGTACTCGTTGCTGAAGTTTGTGAACATCATTCTTGCGTTCCCTCCTCACAGCTCGGCTATTTCTCTGGCGACGCAAATTTTGCAGTTGATCAAGAAGTGTCGGTTGCCTTCAACTACGCCTCGCATGCCTCTTGATTCTTCAGTGCCGATAAAAATACGGACTCTGGAGCAAGGAAGAATGCTGACTTGGTCTTCCAGAACATTTAGGGTGTGCCATTCTGATGACGTGTGCGGTGGCAGTATATTTCTGCGAATAGTGTTACGTACTCAGTTAACCTTCTAAATGCCGCACTATGAAGCAATAGGAAAAAAACTAATATTTATGTTGATAATTTGCATTGGCCTTCTAAATTACCTATGATCAAAAATACAGCCACATTCACAATGACTAAGCATGTTTTTTTGCATGTTCCATTTTTGGAACATTGGCATTTCTCATATGCAAAACACACAGTTTCTCTGGAACAACTTTTATTGACTTTTCAGCCGGGTTTCCTTATTCAGCATAACTGAAGAATAATATTTAGCATCATACAATGTCTCTGAAAAGTATATATATTTATAACAAGACTTTATGAAAATTTCTTCTTTCATACTAGTAGCTGTACTACAGTGAGCAAATCACAAACCATGGTAAGTGGCAAAGCATTTCTTGTGCAGCCGCTTTTTGCACTGCTGGCACTGATTCGTTGTATTCTTTTTGCATTCCGCGCACCTTCCCTGAGTCGTTGAGATGATGTAGTGGCCATCAGTTTTTCTGTCCTCATGTCTCAAATGAACCCGGGGTCCAGGTCTTACAGTGAGTTTCTGCTTGAGCTGCAGCAAGGACATGGTGACGTCCCGCCGAAAGGCGATGTGCGTCATGGCGGCATCACTACTCTTGTGAAGCTCGCAGTAGAGGAGCCATCCTGTGAAGACAGCCATGTTCAAACCATTTCTGGCTCCTCAGTCTCGGTCGATAGCTTCCGAGGAGGCGGTCCATCACATCTACTCCGCCCCTGCCCTCATTGTATTTTCTGATCAATTATGGTTGAGGAATGTCCATCTTTTTGTTTGAGCGTCGTGAGGAGTGTTTCGCACTTCCAACAGGCTCGTGGCTGAGGTGGTTAGAAGAAACTGTGACGACTGCATTGTCATTCCACCTGCATGCGCAGACTGCCCCGTCACACTTCTAGTGAAAAGATGCTCTTTCTTCCTTTTCGATGTTTTTCAAGCTCTTCAGTGGACAACCACCGGTTCTTGTATCTCGCACAGTCCCTGTCGCTTGAATCCCCTGGTCAGCCAGTTTCGTCAAGAGGCCGTGCGAAGTGAAAAAGTTGTCAAAGTAGACTTCGTGATGTTCAGGCGCTCCCAGGACAGATACTATATTGCTAAAAACCCTGATCCCGAGAGGTGTCTTGTCGTCCTTCTCGTTCCTCCCAAAATATATTTCCATCGCATAGGGGTACCCATTCGAAGAGCACATCATCCATATGTTGTACCCAAATCGAATTGGTTTACCGCAAATAAACATTTTGCACGAGTGGTGCTCATAATAGGGCACCATTGACTCGTCGATGCTGAGGCTTTCATTGAACACTCCCAACTGGCGGAAACATTTGGAGATTTCGTTGTAAAACGGCTGAAGTTTGCCCATTTTTTCGCCTGCTTTCAACTGAGTGTTGTCAAGAACATGAAAGAACCTTTTCAGCTGCCGGAACCTATTGCGGGCCATCACTGTCGCGACTGTAGGCACACAAAGATCTTCTGCAGTGCTCCAATACGAGTCCTCAGACGGAACGGAGTGGTACCCGCTGAAAAGTAAGAGGCCTAAAAACTGACCTATGTCCGCTCCTGTGACGTCCACCTCCTCCCCCTTTTGGAGTGCGTATCTTGCAGTTAGTTCAGCCAGTGAACCAAGATACTCTGGAGAAATAAATTTGCTGAACAACATAAATGGGTTCATGTTTGCAAGATCAGAAAATGCCTCTAGCAACAACAGAGGACTCTCGCTGGAACTGTTTTGTCAAACGTGGCATGTCCACCCCATACTGGTGTATGGGAACGCTTCGGAGCATTTGTTTTCCGAGCGTTCGTTGAAGCTTTGCGTCCTTTTTCCAGCAGCGAATTGCCGCCCCGATGGTTTCTTTCGTCGTGGCTCAGGACTCGAACATGCAGAAAGCGAATCAACGTCTTCATCGCTGCACTGCATAACTTCAACGTGGCCACAAACATCATCGGGAACAACTTCAGAAAAGTCGTTTTCGTTCACGTGCTCCTCGTCAGTTATATTGCCATCTCCAACCAACGGCAATTGGCATACAGACGCACCTTCGCGTTCGTCATCAGGAAGGCTGAACAAAAGGTCAATTGCTGCCTCTAAAGTGAGGAAGCGTTGTGCCATGACCCACAACGAAAGTTATTGCGGTGTATAGCACAGTACTACAAAAATAAAACCAGCTGCAAGGTAGGTTTCTACTTACATTCACAGGGATTGATGCAGCTAGGCACTGTAGTTCAATGCTGCTATTTCCACGTGTCTGGCAAACTCAAAATGACGACCAGGAAAGCTTATGTTCATGTGTCTGCCAAGCGCCGTACAGCGGGCGCCATCGAAAAGGCAAAAAAAGGAAAAGAAGGAGGCGAAACACTCGTGCGCGTCTACGTGCGTTCGACACTGTGAAACGCCAATGTTCCAAAAAAGGAACATCCGCACAAAACTTTCAAGCTGAAAGCTAGTTTGTCTTTGTTATTATTTTTATTGTATTGCCGCGTAACCCCGAGCTATTTGCCGATATTTTAGTTCTATTTTGCTCACTGCAACGTTACGTTTTCCTGCGGAATAATGCAACAAACATCTGGTGGTCAAGGAGCGCAAAATATGCCTGTTTTTAAAAATTTATCTAATGATTCTTCATAGGTTCATAATAGAAATTAAAACTGCTACGTTTTTCACAAGCATCAATGAGTATGCGTAAACATAAAATTTTCATATGCAATATATTGGAGAGGAAATAAAAAATTAGGTTTCGTATGTTCCAATTTTGGAACATTGGCAAGTAAAAGGTTAAGAAGTACATACTGAGGATTACATCTCTCGAGAAATGCTGCAGTACGATGGAGCTTGCAGGATAAATCTTACAGTTAATGGTGGCTCTGACTGTGCTAGTTCCTACCAGCGTAACTCGGTGGCTTCTCGACGTGGGCGTGAAATGGGAGTGTAGCGGCGGGTTGCAGTCGCGTAGATCATCGCTTCTGACTGAGGCGGCGGAGCTTCAGCCAATTTATGCATTTGCCGAGCTTGTTCACGGACGGTGTGGGCAATCGAGGCCACTTGGGGCTGCGATGAAGGCGACAGGTTACGTAGCTCCTCCCGCACGAATTCTGGGAAGGCGTCATGCAGATCTTCCGTGCTTGGGGCATGAGCATCGGCATAGTTGGCAGTTGAACAGCGACGGTCATATTGCCTTGTTCGCATATCAAATGCCTTCTCGATTGTACAGGCCTCGGAGAGAAATTCTTCAACCGTCTTGAGTAAGCTGCGAACAATTCTCGCAAGGAACTTTCGCTTCACGCCCCACGTGAAGATGCGGAGCTTTTTGTCCTTTGCCATGTTAGTGTCGGTGTGCTGAAACAGTTTCGTGATCTCTTCTGCGAAGATGGTGAGGCTTTCGTTCGGTAGCTGCACCTGGGTCTCAAGAAAGCAGCGGTTCTTTCTTTGCAAGTGACGCTCGTGAACGTTTTGAGGAATGTGCCACAAAAATTAGAAAAATCCCAGCACTACAGTGCAGGCTCCCGATTCTCATACCAGGTCCTCGCCCCGTCTTCCAGACAGAAGTAAACGCAGCGCCATATTTCCTCGGAGTCCCACTGATTCAAGGCGGCCACTTGGTCACACGTTTTCAGCCAGGTGTCTGGTTCTTCAAATAAGGATCCCTGGAAGATTCGTGGCTATTTTGGCTTCTGCATTGTGACCCTGGTGTGCGTCAATACAGGGGCAATCATAGTGATTGTAGTAATGGTGGTGGCCTTCGGCTTGGGAGTAGTATCGAGTAGAGCTCCATACTCCGGAGGTAGCTGCCGTTGTCGGCGGGTTGCTCGCAGGTCCAGGTTGGCGGGGATGTTTGCTTTACGGTTGGGCTTGGCTCTCTACTCGAGGGGGGGGGGGTCCACTATATAGGCGGGAAGCACCTCCACCAGAAGTCACGGGGTCGTAACGTGGACGAAGGGAGCAGACTGCGGGCGGAATAATAAACTGTTTATTTGGGCTGACCTTGTGGCCACGTAAAAAGGAAGTCAGCTTGCACCCGAGACACTGGCACTGAAAGCGGGGAGCAGAGTGTCAGCCATCGATCAACTGACAAGTAGCGGAGCATGTCGGTATTCGTCCACTCGCCATCGAACATTCTAGTGTTGTCGCTAGTGGCGACGTAGATCCAGAATAATCTGAAATGCTGACGACGTGGGCATAATCCCAACGAAGTTATCTACGGCAGCCGTGGAGCTTCTTGAATACTGGAGGCGCGGTTTGCGTTCAAAATCACGTACAAAGTATCGGGGTGACAAGGCAACTTGATGAAGAATTGTCGCAATATCTTAGCCCAGCGCTTGTGCCCTAAACCAACACACTCCTCTCTTGAATTATAAGGGGCTCTCGAAGGATTTTTAGGGGCTAGCTTATTATGCTCGAGTCTTGTGCATTCATAATGCCGTAGTAGCCACGCTCTCTCAAAATCAAATGACAAGGCCAGAATGAAACAAGATGCATGCGTCTCTCTTTTTGCATGAGATGGCACATGGGCAAGCGAGGCTACGCTAACAAAACGCCAGTTTCCACGCGAGGTGCAACCGATGCGACCGGCGTCCATGGGTGCGTCCGTAGTCGGCACCGTTTCAAGGCATGGGCGCTTGCGACTTCCGGTTGAATTCACGAATTTTTGCACGCAAGTAGTGGGGGGAGGGGAGCGTCAAACACCCGACAGTAGACCAGAAGGCACGACGAAGCGCTTTGGGCCGCCTCAGCATTGTTGGTACCGACCGCAAAGAGTACTAAGAAAATGGAACGCTTGCTGAACACAGTGACACGCTGAAGTATCAGGGCCCTTTTTGGCACGTTTTCAAAGAACGCGTCCTAGGCGCTTACATAATCAGCCGTGACCCCCTTGCTCACAACTAAAAAAGAAAATGATATGCACGTGCAAGTTCGGTTTTGATGCGTGTAATCGCTAGGCTACGCATGAGAAGACTCGGTTTTGATGCGCCTACTCGCTAGGCTGTTTGTTCTGGCGCTACCATCAGATCTCGTAAACTGCACTGCCGGGTTCCTATATTAATAATAATAATGAATTATCATAGTTGGGGTCATTCTCGTAAAGTGTTCATTGCCCTCAATCGGCCACGTCTTCGTATGATGGTGTAGTGGGTGAACTAAGGCTTCACAGTTTGCCAACATCCGGAACAAGCTTTTTCATCATCATTCACTTCATATATATGGCATTATTATGACATCATTTTTGTCAGCTTTCTGCGGCACTGAAATGTGAGTTTTGTTGAATAATGAGATGTACAGAAAATAATTATTGAATTTGGTGCATGCGAAAAGAAGTTATCAAAACCGACAGGAGGGAACAGAACAAAAGACACATAGCGTGAAACTTCCCGCAATTTTCTTCTGCTGAACGCTTTCGAATTTGTACTGTCAGACACTGTTACAACTGCCATGCATGGGGGACAAATATGTAACAGTAATTCATAACGAGGAAGAATCTGAGAGTTGCAAGGTAGCTCTCTGTGTCCTGTTTTCTGCACCCTCCTGTCAGTTGCGCTGATTGGCACTCGTGATGTACCAACCAGCCCAATCGTTCTCAGAAATTCCTAATTTTAAAACATCAAAGACCCAGATGAGGACGAGAGAAAAATTTATTTTTGCATTTTATGCTACCAGTACCTGTCACAGTGTTTTAGCAGCTTTGGTGTTCGACTGCCGAACTGAAGGTTTCGAGGTTCGAATGTTAATTGTGGAGACCACAATTTTGATGCAGGCGTAGATGCTTCACGCTGGTGTACTTAGATTTGGGTTCACGTTATTAAAACCTCATTATGTCGTTGGTAGTGGCCAAGCACTGCACCAGAGTGGCCAGTTCTGATTAGTTGAGGAAGCGATTTGCCGGCCTTGATCGTTAGAAAGGTCACACTCAAGGCGATGTTACGCAACTCCATCATCACGCAGATTTTTAAAGAACCAGGTCGGGAATTGTCCGGCATCGTAATTCGAATCTTCGATCTCTTGCATGCGAGTTTGATGCTGTATGCCTGTACGCCGCCTCTGTAAAAAAATAACTCGTAATAGAAATACCACGACATTTTAATTCAATCAAACATTAGACTATATAGGACAAGGTACAGGCTACACACATATGCACTCTCTTTAAGCTCTCAATAGTGATAGATAAGTGCGCGGAATGCAGGCAACGCCTCTAAATGGCCTACACGCATTCTAAGACAGTATTTGATTCGGCGATGATATCAGCAGGCGTGTAGGCACTAGGAACCAGGCATCGATGAAGCCTCTGTAAACATACTGGAAGAAATATACAGTTAATCCACAGACCCCATAACGCTGCACAAAAAAGTCAAATAATCCCATTAAAAAGGCGTAAGGCTGGTAGTCTGCCTAACGGTATTCTCCGCGTGTTTACAGGGCGTTTTCAGGACTCTATAGCTGGAACTGCTAAAAATATGAGGTAATGCATAATGTGAATAAGCCTTGGTAACTTTTCATTCGCTAACGACATTGAATGGAATAGTAACTGAGGCGATGAACTACCACCACGATTACTGAACTGGACATGAAAATTAGAAGGGTAGGTTTGAAGCCACTTAGGCAGAGAACACCATTTTGTGGTTGGTGGCGGCCCACTCACAAATGTAAAAAAATAACTCTACTTGGAACGCGTAAAAACCGTGTTGCTGAAGCATGAGAGCAAAGTAACTAGAAAGTAATTGTGGGGTGGAGCGCATTCGTGAAGTATTTTAAAACTATAGATGACACTCTAGCGAAATTTCTCAAGAAGGAAATATAAACAGCTCCATGTTACCGGTACATGCATGTACAGCAGATTCTGCAAAAAACAGGGAGAGTTCAGCTTATATTGACGACGACGCATAAAGCGATGGAAAAGAAATTGTTAGGCGTAATTTTAAAGCACAGAAGAGCAAATGAGAGCAGTGTGGGTCAGAAAACACGCGGGAGGTAACGACATGATTGTTGAAAACAAGAACTGATGGGCAGGGGCCGCACATGTAGTACGTAGGCAGCCCAACCGAAGGTCAATAAAAATAACTGAATGAATTCCAAAAGAAAGCAGACGTGAGAGGGAGAGACAGAACAATAGGTGGGCAGATAAGACCGAATGTAAAAAGTGGCAGTAGAAAGCGCAGGGTCAGGTTGATTGGCAGGAAATGGAAGAGTCATTTGCTCTGCAGTGGGCGTAGTCAGGCCTGTGATGACGTTTAGGTTGATGATGAATAAACTCCTGCTGGTCAAAGTTTGTGGAGCTATTCTCTACGGCAACTCTCATAATATTATTGTGGTTATGAGACGTCACATACAAGCAATCTTCATTACACTCAGCACTGAAGCCTGAGGCAGGCTCTAATTATGTTGCGCTACCTATAGAGACATACGAGAAGTCTTAACTCAAATCGCCAGCGCACAACACCCCTAGTTATGCAATTGCTGTGAATTTGTTATATAAAATACAGGTTTTATTATGATTGAAGAAGTGAAGGCTGCATTCATATTTTTATTGCAGAGCAGTGAGGCTTAGCAAGTCACTTGTGAATATTTTGTGCGATCTCTTGTGTCAAATTGACCAAAACACCAATCCATTGTCACCAGGGCCACATAATGAAGCGTCACTTGCGATCACGAAGACAAAGCCACCATATGTATACAGCTGTCATAAGACAAAACAGTGGTTTCTTCGTAGAAATAAATATAAAGTGGCCTTGTTTTTTCGCCGTGACTTGAACATCAATGTTGATATATTTCACATTTTCTGAAGAAGCGACTAAAATTTGAAATATTCATTATTGTCACTTCTTGCATGTCTGAAATCTTTTCACCGAATGTTAACAAAACGTGGTCAAGCTGGACTTCGCTGGCAGTCCTGCCGAGAGGCGATGCCACCAGCCAAAATAGCAGTGCCACAAACAATTATAGATGGTCATACACTGACTGGAGCTGCTTGCGATCTGAATAGTTGCAAAGCCGCCCCAATACGGCATGCTGGGCGCGTACGTTTGCTTGCGTATACACATAATGTGAGCCCCATGTGCAGCAAAAAATTACTAACGAAGTGGCCAAGCTCATAACGTGCACGAATAAACACATGCGGTTTATTAGCAGTTTGTCATTCCGTCTCTTTTTTGGCTATTATTCGTTTATTCGTTTATTAGTACCTCAAGAGTCACGAGGGACACCGCATGAAGGGACAACGCAGCGAGTGATTTAAAGCTTTCAGCGCAATCACTATTAGGAAAAAAGAGCTAGCATCTAACGTGTGCGAGAAATTGACGTTACTCCGCATGTTTTTGACAAATTGTAAATATTTATATGACAGCGTAATCGTCAATCAATAAACTCTTATAATGAAGCTAAATAACTAAAGCTTGAAAGAACGTTACAAGCTTCTGTTACTATTACACCGTTGTTTTTACATGCGAAGCAGCTCTTTTACTAGCCTGCGTAACGCTGTCCCTTCGTTCGCATCACATTTCTCTGGCAGCAAGCGTTGGGGCGGTGCCAAGTAGGTCATGCCCTCTCTCGCGGTACGCAAGGGTTTACGTCACTCCCTAGCCTGTTGCCACTCGCCACGTGTCATCTCGCTCGCTTTACTCTCTCCACCACTCATAACATTCGATCGACTAACCCTGACCACCCCTCACAACGCTCGAGCCCACTCCTCACATAGGCGTCATTTCACTAATTCTACATCTCTCTTTATTTCAGAGAGAAGAAGCCGCGAGCCGGCGGGTGCGCGCGCAGCACGCGCCTCAAAAATTTACCGGCACCGATAATGTGGACAGCATGCCACTGCTTGGTGCGTGATCACGTCGACAGGCTGTGTACAATCGCTGAATGCTTACCGCTTGTGTGCGCGTACCTTTCCCGGCTGTCGCCACCGTTGTGAGGGTTAGTAAAAGCGATAGCGTTCTTAAATGGCGACGTCAACACCAACGAGGCATGAGCCAGGGAAGCTGAACACAAGACCGGCAACATCAACGAGGTGCGAGGCTAGAACACCAATCCTGTTTGAAAATACAGATGGCGTGCGAGACAAAAAAGCCGAGCACAGGCGTCTTCAACGCGTCGTGCCTCCCGCATTTTTTAGTTCAAAACAAACGTATACTCGAATGAACGGTACGCTCAGTTTCGCTTCAAACTGTTTTTTAAGGACCCGCGTCGACGCCCGTTTATACCGGGTCAACGCCGTGCGCACTGCTGCTTTCTCGCCTACCATCAAGGTTCCTTTCCAAGAAATGGTCCATTTTTTAGGGGCAAAGCTCCTTAATGCATGGGTCATACGTCTCTTGTATGTACTAGCCACTTCTCGTTTTATTCCTTAGAATATCCGCTGGATGCCGGTATTGTTGATTATGAAAACAGCTACTGTTTATGCTACCTTTAGGTAGCATATACCTAAGAGTAGCATATACAGTAACTGTAATAATGAATAGAGAGCCTGAATGTATGATTAAAAGATGCAAGATCGCGGTTCCTAAAGCGTTCGCTAGATTGACGAATGGACTCACAGACAGGCAGGCAGGCAGGCAGGCAGGCAGGCAGGCAGATAGACGGACATCTATTCGTCCATGAATGCATCCATTCATCCATCCATCCATCCGTCCATACATACATACATACATACATACATACATACATACATACATACATACATACATACATACATACATACATACATACACACATACGTAAAGCAGGAGACGTCATGTCCATGTGATGAACCATGTTAGTCTTCGTCTTCCTTCTCTACTACTCCACCACACGGTTCTCGTGTGGTTCGTCACACGTTTTCTTCTCCCCCCTAGAGAGACGTAGATGCAAGGGCGGGTGATATTGTCTAACTCTCTTGATATGAACAATGTCAGTCTGGCGACCGAGTGGAGCCACGCTGCAGTCGATCTCGTAGTTAACAGCCGAAATTATACCAGAGTGTTTAAGCCGAGTTACCTTAAGATATCTTGCCAGGGTGTTTCATATAGAACAAAGTCTTCAACTTCAATCTCTGATGAAAGGAACTTCTTGTCATATGTAATCTTGTTTTTCTCGGGATATGCCACGTAATTGTGGACTGCGTTTGCACGAGCTTCCTGTACATTTTCAGCAACGTTAGAAAGGATATAGGGATACGATAGTGGACCATACGTAAGAACACAGGGTGAGTAGCCTGTGGCTTTGTGGAGTGTTTTATTATACTCGTTGACAACGTCCGAGAGGAGATGGGGCCATGGTTTCGGGGCTCGTCGTGGATCTTGCACTTGCATCGGAGCAAGATCAACGACAATCAACAACATGGTACTTTGGGAAGATTGGTTTCGGTGTATTGAGTATCAACGTGTCTCCAGTGCGCCCTCTTTGCAGAAAGTGATCAGGGAGGGGGGGGGGACATTTGCATGGTGTACCATTGGTGTACTTCGTACTTGGTTGTCGTTCAAATAACTATGTATGATTGTTCAGTGATTATGTGTTCTTTATTATTCTGCTTTTTCTTTTTTCAAAGGTCGAAAGTTGTGGCAGTGATGCTCACCCCTGTAATAATCCCCATGGGGTATTGACAGTGTTCGGTAAATAAATAAAAATAAAACTTGCCAGTCGTGCCAGTCGCCCACCACCGAGTGCAACCAGGAGACGTGACAGGAGATGCTGGGCAAGTCCTGTCGATGCCATCTGCACAGCGCTGCTATAACCTAATATGGAATATGCAAGACTGGGCATCCACACAAGGTTAACTCTTGCCGCCAAGAAATTCGGAAGTAAATGAAAGAGAGTAGAACACAGGACAGATTGAAAGTGGGAGATAAAGATGAAGATGTAGGGAGAGAGATATAGGAAAAGGCGACTGCCGATTACCCCTGGGTGGGTCAGCCCCGGGGTGCCATCTACGTGAAGCCGGGGCCAAAGGGGAGTGTTACCTTTGCTGGGTGGCCTTGAAGGTCAAATCACCCGACGTCGGCATAACCCTCCGGATCCCCTTCTCCCCAGACGCAACAGATCCACGCACAGCTAGGCGTGAGAGGCAGTCAAAACTCCCCCGTTAACTTAGGTCCATGGTATTGCTGCGCACCAAACGCCTACTTACGCAGACGCCCCAGCGGGGTGTACTTCCCACCTTTAACCACCTCGAGTTCATGGTATATACTAGTTCACTGTTCTCTTGGCACTGCGGCCCAACGCTCGCTAAACCTTTATAAAACCAAGGAGGTTACTTCCAGCTAGTATAACGTGGCAACTTTTTCTTTGTCAGATAGTACTCAATGTACATGCCAATGGCTGCTAATGGGGAATGGGAGACAGGAGAATTTGGCTTTTAGTTAACGCGCACGCTACGAATTTCTATTGTTCAACAACACACAATAGAAATCTCCCACCAGCACCACCTTGCAGGTCAAAGCGTAAGACATGTTACGAACTACTACGAGGGACGAACGGGTGCCACTTCAAGAAGCTTCGACCCTAATATTGATATTGTGACGACGCGGGATTGACGAGCACACAAAGGGCCTCAAACAAATACGCTTTATCGATCGCAGGAAACAGACTGCAACGACTTCTTTGTCTTTTGCCCTCGGCCAAAGACACTCGCGCTGCTTCGTTGTCCTCACCACTGGCTCGTACGCGCGGCAATATTACCCCTATAAAAACATCATTCCAATGGTAAACGTTCGAGAAGCAAGGCGAAACCAAAACTGCACAGTTAGACACTGAAAGTAAGGCTTCATCCGAAGCACGTGGACAATTTCTGGCGATTGTCTGCGCCGCTTCGAACACTGCACGCCGTCCGGAACAACCTTGGAGTTGACGCCACTGATGCGTCGCAGAAACTTGTAGGGTCGGAAGTATCTTCGCAATAGCTTTTCGGAGAGCCCACGCTGACGAATAGGAGTCCAGACCCATACCTTGTCGTCCACGTTGTATATGATGGGTCTGTGCCAGAGGTTGTAATGTTTGGCATCTTCGTCTTGTTGCTTGGTGATTCGCAACCTGGCAAGATGTATGGCTTCTTCTGCTAGCGGGGTAAACTCTTCGGCGTCCGTCTCATTGCCATGATTTTCATGAGGGAGCATTGCGTCTAACGTTGTCGTAACCTTACGTCCGTAATGGAGACTGAAGGGTGTCTTCTGAGTGGTCTCCTGACGAGCCGTGTTGTACGCGAACGTGACGTAGGGCAAAATGACGTCCCAGTTATTGTGATCAACATCTACGTACATGCTTATCATGTCTGCCAGGGTCTTGTATAGGCGTTCGGTGGGCCCGATGGTCTGGGGATGATATGCCGTTGTCTTCCTGTAAGCTGTGCCACTTAGTCGGAAATTGGTGTCCAAAAACTCGGCCATGAACGCAGTACCTTTGTCGGTGATGACTATAGCGGGAGCACGGTGTCTTAAGACGATGGCTTCGATAAAAATTTGCGCTGCTTCCACTGCCATTGCCCGTGGCAGAGCGCCTGTATCCGCGTTTCGGGTCAGGTAATCCATGGCGACGATTATCCACCTGTTTCCAGTATCAGACTTTAGGAAGGGGCCCAGAAAATTCATGCCAATTTGTGTGAATGGTGTGGCCGGCACTCGAACAGGGTGCAGCAGGCCAGCTGGTTTGATGGATGGTGGCTTGAGGTGCTGGCAATCTAAACATGTCTGCACGCAAGTTTTGACAACTTCGGCAAGTCTTGGTCAGTAATAGTTCTGCCCTATCCTCGCCGATGTTCTTGCGTAACTCAAGTGACCAGCGGTAGGTTCGTCCTGGCAGGCTTGCAGTTGTTCACGGCGAAGTGAAGAAGGAACGACGAGCAAGCAGCTGCTGTCGGTGGGGAAAACGTTCCTCTTATAAAGAACGTCGTTTCACAAGCAGTACGATGGCAGCCCTCTCGCAAATATTATCGGCACGCTATTCGTTCGCTCTTGTAGGTAATTTATGAGAGGTAGCAGTTCAGCATCGTCACGCTGCTGTTGAGAAAAAGCGGCAGTGTCCAATTTTCTCAGAAAAGCCGTGTCGTCATCGTCGTTGTCCTGGGACGCCGTCTCAACAGGAGACCGAGAAAGGCAGTCGGCATCGGTGTGTCGTGTTCCCGACTTGTAGGCAACAGTGAAGTCAAATTCTTAGAGCCGAAGACTGCATCGTGCAAGACGGCCAGGCGGATCTTCCAAGCTGACTAACCAACACAGCGAGTGGTGATTGCTGATAACGGTGAATGGGCGGCCGTACAAATAAGGACGAAACTTCAGGACTGCCCATACCATTGCAAGACATTCTGTTTCCGTCGTAGCGTAATTAGCTTCCGCTCGGGACAGCGCCAAGCTGGCGTAGGCGATCACGTTTTTGTTGTTGTCCTTCGACTCTACGAGCACTGCTCGAAGACCCAAATTACTAGCGTCTGTATGAAGTATCCTTGGCGCGTCTTCATCGAAGTGGGCCAGCACGGGGGTTGTTTGCATGAACTGACGAAGGTCGTGAAACGCCTGCTGTTGGTCTTCACCCCATCTGAAGGGGGTATTTTTCCGAGTAACGTTGTCAGTGGCCATGCGATGCGCGAAAAATTAGCAATAGGCACAGAGTCCTAAAAAACGTCGCACTGATTTTTGTCTGATGGCGTCGGGAAGTTCGCAACGGCGGCAATTTTATCCGGGTCGGATCGGATCCCTTGGCTGCTCACGACGTGATGGAGGAATTGAAGTTTATGGAAGCCAAAGTGTCACTTTTCAGGTTTTAGAGTAAGACCAGCCAAGCGTATTGCTTCAAAAACTGCTTCGAGCCTTCGTAAGTGTTCCTCGAAAGTCGCTGAAAAGCCAATCACGTCGTCGAGGTACACCAAGCAGGTTTGCCGGTTAAGTGCCGACAGGACCGTGTCCATGACACGCTGGAATGTTGCTGACGCCGAACAAAAACCGAAAAAAAGTACCTGAAATTCATAAAGTCCATCGGGCGTTACAAAAGCGGTCTTCTCACGATCTCTATCATTCACTTCAATTCACCAGTAGCCGCTTTTAGAGTCCATAGACGAAAAGTAGCGTGCGTTTCGTAGTCTAACCAATGAATCATCAATACGCTGCAGAGAGTAGACGTCCTTCTTTGTGATCTGATTGAGCTTACTGTAGTCGACACAGAAACGCAAGCTGCCGTCCTTTTTTTGGCGACTACTACAGGTGATGCTCAAGGACTGTTGGATGGCTCAATAACACCATCTTGTAGCATCGTTTTCACTTGTTTTTGAATTGCCTCACGCTCCTTTAGGGCGACTCGATAAGGATTTTGCCGGATGGGTCTGGCGTCGGAATCCGTGATGAGGCGGTGTTTCGTCAATGCCGTTTGACCAACTCTTGATGTGGATGAGACCCAGCCGTGTAACTTGATCAGCGTGAGAAGGTGGTCTCGCTCAATGGGAGATAACATTGAACCAACGTCGACAGGTGTTGGTGTAGTGAAAGTAGACGCTGCTGCTTCCTCCACTGCTGCTTCCTCCACAATCTTCTGTTTGCGAGAGTTCGTCGTAATAGGCAATAGCCGTGCCTTTAACTATGTTTTGGCGTTCTCTGCTGAAATTTGTCAATAGGAGTTTGTCACAGAACGAGCGCTCAAAAAGGGCGTGCCGACAACTCCTCGCGAGGAAACACCGAAGTGACGCCGCGAAGTCAACAATAAAAAAAGGAAAGAAAACAAACACCTAAAGGCTCCCCGGGCGCGCGACTCTCTCCCTCGGAAGCGTGGGTCTACCGACGAACCTCCTCACCCCACATCGGCGGCCGAGCAAGCACTCGAAATTTCTAGATGGAAAGAGGCGTGGTGACACCGGGTTGAGTCATCCGTCATGGACGGCCCTCGTCTCCTCTCGACCTTTCCCCCAGTCTTCGCTGCGCATCGCGCCGACGAAATGACGAGAACTTTCTGGAATCTCGCGCGGAAGGTATTTAATGAAGCAGCCGAGGTGAGAGATCAGGAGAAGACGGAAGTTAGCGCCAGAGCGCGTAGAGGTTCCACCGTGTAGTCGGCAAAGGTTTTGTCCGTAGAGACAAAGCAGGAGAAGAAGAGGATTTTCATCTGAGGGGTGATGACTCGAGCTACAGGCAAGAGTGTGTGTTTACCACTATCGAGCGAAGACGCGTGGCAACAGCTGCGTGTGTGAAGCCGACGTGTTTCCGGCGAATAAGTTTGAAGCTTGGAGAGTGGCCTATTGAAGACGTGAGGTTTCCTGGAAGAGAAACTTCGAGGGCAGTGGAACGACAACAACGCTGGACTTTGAGTGAGTGATTCTCGGAAGAGTATCAACCAGACTTTTGTTCCAAGAACTTTGGACTGAATGGGTTTCCTATCTCTTTAGTCTTTAAGTGTCCTGGTTGTTCAATGCATGCGACTGCATTGTAGTGCGTATTGTTGTCTGTGTCCGTTGTTTCGAGTGTGGCTCATTGTAGTGTGTAGTACGTTGTTTGTTTGGTAACATATTGTACTCAACTATTGTGGTGTGTGACTACTTTTGTATTTTTTTCATCTGCCATTATTGAGAATATAATTCTGTTTCGTTTATCAACTCTCGGCTCTGACTTGTTCTTTGGGGCCACAGCCAGCGTCCGCTGGTATGCCAAAGAGGACCACTTCTAAATTTTCCACGCTTTCGTGGTGCGGTTCGGGGGGCCAATACTTCGGCCCTTGGAATTAGCCCGGCGATCGCCTCCCAAATTAACGGGACCTGTGGGGCAGAGTTCAGCACATCTATCAATAACAGTGATGACAGCGCTGGCAACAGAATTGCCACTAGTGAATGCGCACTCCTTAATGTAATCAGCTATGCCAGTACTGTTTCGTAACTTGTCACAGTGCACGTATACGAGGGAACAACTTCTTAGCGGCAGTATGACGTCGTCATGGGCATTACGGAAGCGAGGTGGCTGGTGTTCCTCATCTGTAGCAGTCTCTGAGCTTATAGTGAACGTTACGCTTCTGTCATGGATGTCAATCACAGCCCCTATTCGCGCAAGAAACCCATTCCCAATATGAGCTGTTTACAGCACTCATGAAGAAAGACGAGGGTGGCGACAAAGGTGGAACCAGCGATGAAGAGTCGGGCCGTGCACTTTCCAATCGGTGTCATCAACTGATTTCCTGGAGTACTTATATTGGGTCCCCACCATGGCATTTTGACCTTCTTTAGTCTGTCGGCTAGCTGCAGGCTTATTATAGAAAAGTGGCAGCCGGTGTCCACAAGAAGCGTCACTTGGTGGCCGTCAATGTGAATGACAAGGTAAGCGCTGATAACGTCGCTTACGTCGGCAGTTGTTCCATTCGTCGGATTAGTCGTTGCTGTCATCGTATTCGGCATCAGTGGCTTCGAGCTGTCATATGTCTGCTGTGGCGGCTGTTCGGAAGTTTGATTAGGTGCAACCCCATCTCCCGAAGTCGCTGCGTCTAGTTTCCCCATCGTGGGCTAGGGGACCTGCCCCTGGTGACGTCGGAAAAAATGCGACAATTAGGTGAAGTGCCCCCCGCAGGAGATGGAGAACATGACCCGGGCCTTATTGGATTCGGCGGCGGTGTGTTCATAGGAGTGTCGTGGTTCGTGCGTCGATCGTCGTACGTAGCGTAATCATGGTAGCAAGAAAATATGGATTACTGAGAGTCGCGATAACGGCAAACTTTGTAAACGTGCCCGGCTTCACCACATGAAAGCACACCGGTCGACGGTCAGCGGTACGCCAACAAATTGGTTTTCTGATGCTGGTAGGTAAACGGGGACTCACTATTCAACCGCATTGTGGGCTTCACATTTTGGCTAAACGGTATTCGTCTCGTCGGCGAGATCGGTGCGGTTGGGAAAGTCGTCGGCGCTGAGAGCAGCTGTGTTTGCAGGGTTGGTGGTGGTCCAGTTATTGGAGTCCGCTGTGCCGAAGGCACGACGATGGGGTGTCGGACTGCATTAGCATAACTAAAATGTCGTCGCACATATAGTCGGATGAAGAGAGAACCTGACGGACCTCATCTCAGACCATAGGTCGGCACTTTGAGAGACTACTCACTCATACTCACTCACCACAATTTTTTGAGCCTTCACCCTCACTTACGTTCATACTCACGCCTACTCGCACTCATGAGTACTCACTAACGTTCATACTCCCTCCTTGTCACACTCAGAGTACTCACTCACGTTCACACTCACTCCTTCTCACACTCAAAGTACTCACTCACGTTCATACTCACGCCTACTTACACTCACCCCTACTCACTCACGTTCATACTCACTCTTTCTGACACTCAAAGTACTCACTCACGTTCATACTCGCTCCTTGTCACACTCAAAGTACTCACTCACGTTCATACTCACTCCTACTCACACTCATGAGTACTCACTCACGCTCAAACTCACTTCTACTCACACTGAAAGTACTCAATCACGTTCATACTCACTTTTACGCATACTCATGAGTACTCACTCACGTTCATACTCACATATAATCATACTCAGAGTACTTACTCATGTTCATACTCACTCGTACTCACACTCATGAGTACTCACTCACGTTCAAACTTGCGCCAACTCACCCTCTAGGCCCTCACTCACGTTCATACTCACGACTACTCACACTGTTGAGTACTCACTCATTTCATACTCATCACTACTCACACTTGTGAGTACTCACTCACGTTCATACTCACGCCAACTAGCACTCATAGGCCCACACTCACGTTCATACTCACGACTGCTCACACTAATGAGTACTCACTCATGTTCTTACTCGCGCCTACTCACTGTCACTCACGTTCATACTCACGCCTACTCACACTCATTGTTCATGGCTCACGTTCATACTCACGGCTACTCACACTCTTAAAGAAACACGGAGTGCTGGGCGAGTTGGTAATTCATTTTAACTGAGGTGCGCGAAAAACTGAAGTACAAAAGGAAGGCCCCTCGAGACAGCGCGCCGCGTTCAGGTGTCTCCTTTTTGTACTTCAATATTTCGTGCACCTCAATTAGGACTCATAGTTACTCACTCACCTTCATACTCACGCCTTCTCAAGATCATAGGCCCTCACTCACCTCCGCACTCACACAGGAATTCACCTTCATATTTACGCCTACCCATACTCAGGCGCACTCACCCACGTACTTTTACATTCACATAATCATCATCATCACAGCAGGAAAAAGGCCTCTCCCCTGTTCCGCCAGTCAACTCGGTCCTTTTCTTGCGGTTGCCACTTCAAACCCGCAAACTTTCTAATCTCATCTGCCCACCAAACTTTGTCTCCCCTTTTTCCGCTTTCCTTCTCTTGAAATCTACAAAATAACCGGCAGAAAACGAAAGTAATGAACAACTACCTCGAAAGAAAACAGTGCTTCGAGATGGGTAGCAGTGCACTTGAAGTTGGAAAAGGTATATACGTCTACTTAGGACAGGTAGTACCTACGGAGCCGAGCCACGAGACTGAAGTATCTAGAAGAATAAGAGTGGGGTGGAGAAGATTTGGCAAGCATTCTCAGCTCATGGCTGGTAGGTTGTCACTATCTCCTTAAGACGAAGGTATATAACAGCTGCATCTTGCCGGTACTTACCTACTTAGCAGAAACGAAGCGAAGCTAAGGCATGATACTTCAACCACTCGCTTCCTAACTTTTTGAAAACTAACCCGGATAGATTCTGGCGGTACTTGAGCGATGCGCACAAAACACCAACCGAGATATCAGTAAATGGTTGTATTGTTAACGATCCAGTCAAAATTGCAAACCAATTCAATCAGTATTTTCACTCAGTATTCACTCAGGGAGATCATGCTGACACAAACATTATTTCTCTGTCTACTATATCTGCCGATTTCATAACTGTCGAAGGTGTCCTTTCACTGTTACTGAATGTTAAGACTAAATCTTCCGATGGTCCCGACGGCATACCTAATGCATTTTTGCAACGTTACGCCGAACCTATCGCGCATGTCTTCACCCATATTTTTCGTCTTTCGCTTCATAATTCAATTCTTCCCGATGATTGGCGAACGGCACGTGTTATTCCCGTATTTGAAAAAGGTGATCGCCTAAATGTTGAAAACTACCGGCCAATTTCATTAACTTCCTGTCCTTGTAAACTTCTTGAGCATATCATCGCGCATTACATAATGTCATTTCTTGAAGAAAACAGTATTTTGACTCCTTTCCAGCATGGTTTTAGGAAGGGCCTCTCGACTAACACTCAACTTGTCACCACAATTCACGACTTCGCTATGGCAATTGATAAGGGCGACCAAATAGACGCCATCTTCTTAGATTTTAGAAAAGCTTTCGACTGTGTTTGCCACAGTAAATTACTCACCAAACTTTCAAACATTGGCCTACCCATTACTGTAATTAATTGGATCCGCTCCTACCTTACCAGCCGCAAACAGTTTGTCCAGGTCGAGGGCTGCTGCTCTGGGGTTCTACCTGTAACCTCGGGAGTTCCACAAGGCAGTGTCCTTGGCCCTGTCTTGTTTCTCATCTTTATCAATGACATCGTTTCATCAGTTGACACCTCCGCCATAAGCTTAAAGCTTTTTGCAGATGACTGCATTCTTTACAAGCCAATTAAAAGTGGAAGAGACCAAGAGTGCTTGCAGAACAACCTAAATTCTCTCTCCGATTGGTGCCATGCCTGGTCGATGGAGTTAAACATTAGTAAGTTGGTCTATATGCGTATCTCAAGTAAAATTACCCCTTTTGCATCACGCTACACCTTAAATAATAATTCGTTGATCGAAGTGAGCAATTTTAAATACTTGGGAGTCACTATTACCAATCGACTGTCGTGGAGTAACCACATTGACGACGCTTGTTCCTCCGCCTCTAGAAAACTAGGGTTTCTTAGACCCAAACTAAAAAACGCGCCAACTCAGATCAAACTTCTTGCATATAATACATTTATTCGACCCCGTCTAGAGTACGCATGCGTAGCCTGGGACCCGTACTTTAAAAAGGACGTTTATGAACTTGAAATGGTCCAGAGGAGAGCGGTAAGATTCATCTATAATGCCTATCACAATCTTGATTCTCCTTCATCACTTATGGCTACTAACAACATTCCGCTCTTGAAACAGCGTAGAACTATCGCCAGACTCAAGTTTCTTTTCCTGCTTCGTAATCATCAGTTTAATATTGATCCCAGTAAATACATCTCTCCCTCTTCTTCCAGGAAAACCAGACATGCTCACGATCATGATCTGACACCTTACTTTGCACGTACTAACCTTTTCAAACATTCCTTCTTTCCTAGAACCATTAGCGAATGGAATGCACTGCCTTCAAATGTTTTTCCTGAACGTGGCATTCCCGACTTTGAAAACTACATGCATCTTTTGTGTAATCAACACTGTTGATATTTCAATGCTTGATTAGCTCATCTTAATATTTCAACTGTGTAGCTTTACTTTTTGCGCTTGAAACTGTTTCTAGAAGTTTGTTCGCTCTTTTTCTAGATATGTATAACTAAGCATCCTATTTAGTATGACTTGTTTTTCAGTAGCTTTGTGTATTCTAACTTGCTGTATAACTTGTTCGCTTTTTTCGCTATGCTCCCTTTTTGTGCCCCTCCTGCTTGGTCTACGGACTGCAGTATGTAATAAATAAATAAAATAAAAATAAATAAACCTGCAGGCTTACAAAAAGGGTTCAGCTTAAATTGAGGATGGGTCATGTCCTCGGCGAACATAGCGAGACCATCATTTGGTTTTTGAATTTGAGCTTCCAAGAGACGTTGCGCAATCTCCTTTCTGTCAAAACTTGTAAAGGTGTCAATCAGCTGGTTGCGGAAGTCGTCCCACGTAGCCATGCTTCTTTCCCTGTTGATGTACGACGTCTGGGCGTTGTCTTTCAGGTAGAAGTACACATTCGCGAGCTTGTCTTCTGGGGTGGCCCACCGGTTGCACTTCGCACAGCATTCGAACTGATCTAGCCACTCTTGTGCGTCTTCATAGGTCTCACCATGAAAGCAGTCAGTATTCATGGGATTCTGAAGTGTCATGTGTAATGAAGCTGCAGTAGCCATGGTGGCGGAAGGAGGTAAGCGACTGCTCACAGTTTCTGGCAAGAGATTGAGCTGGGGAGCCAGGCCTCGCAGACGGCGGCTGAAACGGTGGACTGGTGTGTCGGCGGGTGGTAGCAATTCCTGGCTCGAATGTCATGTCCGCGAAGGAGTGCCAAGCATGAAGACATACACAGCACCTCCGCCAGTGTGACGACACGTGATTGACGCACACACAAAGTGCCTCAAACAAATATGCTTTATCGATTGCAGGAAACAGACTGCAACGACTTGTTCGTCTTTTGCCCTCGGCCAAGGACACCCGCGCGTCTTGGTTGTCCTCACCACTGGCACATATTCACGGCAACATATGAATGAGAACATTGTTAAGAATGTTGTTATGAGCAGTAGGTGCAGTCTTTAGGTCTCGTAAATGATCCAATGATATTATTTGCATTTTATGAAGCAGCGAAGAGACCTTTCTTTAATTCCAACTAGACGCCTTCGCTTTTGAAAGCTTTTAAAACGTCCTCTATATTTCTCAGATGGTCTGAAAACGAGTTAAAATAGACAAAAATGTCATCGAAGTAATTCATGAGGTGCTGCAAACAGTGTTTTGTCAATATTTTTACGTTTAGTAATGTGTTTATTATGCTGTGGCCTACTGGTAGACTTGAAGGGGTCGTGCACCGGAGGCCTATCTCGCTAGCCAAACGTCCTCTTCTCTAATCTGCCTGTTCCCCACTACCCACAGGCTCATACCCAAATCACATATACAGTAACATTTCCCTCCGCGCAGACGAAGCCCACCGGACGAGTTAAAGAGTCTCTCTGGGAATATAGCGCTTCAAACGTGCTATGTGGACAAGTTCAGTCTTTGCTGATCGTCCGCCATTTGAGTGAAGACGTGCTACGCAGTAAGTTACATCGCGTATGCGGTCTAGAACAACATTGGGGCCCGCATAGTGTGCCAGCAATTTTTCACACAACCCACGTTTCCTATTTGGCATCCACAGCAACACGTGGTCTCCGCGATTATACGTCACGTGCCAACGTTGACTGTCACTAACATGTCTTCGAGCGATCTTGCGAAGCGAGGGTGCGCGGGTAAGCAAGACGTTGGGCTTCTTCTGCACGACAGACGTTCTCGAATATACTGGAATTTTAATGGTGCATGAACGGGAAGACGGCATCTAGATTATGACAAGGTGGCCGAGCATACAGAAGAAAAAACGGACTGTAGCTGGTAGTCTCATGCTGTGCGGTGTTGAATGTGTATGTGATAAAGGTAGCACTGCATCTCAGTTCTTGTGATCTGCTGCGACATACATAGAAAGCATGTTCATGAGAGTCCTGTTAGTTCGTTCCGTCAGGCCGTTTGTTTGAGGATGATATGGCGTAGAGTGCCAAAAGCTTGAAGCGCATAGACGAAGCATTTGTTCCACGACGTCTGCAGTGAATTGTCGCCCACAATCACTGATAACAATTTTAGGAGGTCCAAGTCGTAGAACCACAAAACGCCGCATAAATAAACACGTCAGCTGCAGTTGCCAATGGTATAGTAGCCGTCTCGCAGCACCGTGTTAAGTGATCGGCACATACGACCATTTAGCGATTGCCATTAGAAGACCTCAGAAAGGGTCCTAGAAGGTCAATCCCAACTTGCTCGAACGGAGTTTTAGAGGGTGAAATAGGATGTAGTCGCCCTGGCGGAGCACTGGTAGGGCGCTTCCGGTGTCGGGACTCGTTGCAACTAAAGACGTACTGTTCCGTCGTCTGGCACATTTTCGGCCAGTAAAATTTTTCTTTAAGCCGGCAAAGCGTTTTCACTGTGCCTAGATGGGTGGACGTTGGGTCATCATGCATAGCCTGCGAGACGGAAACGCGAAGGTTCTTCGCAACCACGACAAGATATCGAATGCCAGTCGTAGCATAGTTCTTTTTGTACACAAGTCCATCGCGCATGCAGAAGCGAGTCGCCGATTGTCTTGACTTGGTAGAAAGGAGCTCCTGAGTGGTGCGGTTCCTTTGCTGCTCAATCTTAAAGGCGTTGGTACCAGGAAATGGTAGGTCCAATTGAGCGATGTAGGTGTCGAAGTTGCCCGCGTCGCAGTCCGTCGATGAAAGCGGTGGTCGCGAAAGACAGTCTGCATCAGCGTGACGACGGCCGCTTTTATAGAAAACTGTAAAGTTGTATTCCTGCCGACGGAGTGTCCAGCGCACTAGTCGACCAGATGGGTCACGCGGATAGACCTGTAGAGCGAATGATCATCTCTCATGATAGTAAAAAGGTGTCCGTACAGGCAGGACTAGAAGCGCTGCACTGTGAAGACTACGGCGAGACATTCTTGCTCTGTGACGGTATAGTTACGCTCGGACTTGCTTAGAGAGCGACTTGCATACGAAACGACATGTTCTCTGGTATCCAAGCATTGAACCAACACAGCGCCTACACCGACACCGCTAGCGTCTGTGTGAAGTTCTGTGGGAGCCAGAGGATCGAAGTGCCGAAGAATCGGATGGGATGTTAAAAGAAACTTAAACTCAGAAAAAGCGGACGTACAGTCCGGAGTCCAGTCAAATGGCACGCCTTTCTGAAGCAGGCACAAGAGTGGTTGCGTGATAGTGGCAAATCCAGGGATGAATCGATGGAAGTACGAGCAGAGGCCCAAAAAGCTGCGTAGTTCTTTCATTGATTGAGGTTGCTTAAACGCCTCCACTGCAGCCGTTTTCGCGGGATCCAGCCGTATGCCTTTTTGTTCACCAAGCGTCCAAGAATGAGTGTTTGGCGCTCTCCGAAACGACATTTCTTGGAGTTGAGCACCAAGCGTGCTTCGCCTTAGGCAGTTGAGCACGAGGTCGAGGCGTGTGTTGTACTCACAGAAAGTGCGCCCAAAAATCTCAACATCATCTAGATAACACATGCATACTTCCCACTGCAAACCACACAGAATGTTGTCCATGAAGCGCTCGAAAGTTGCAGGCGCATTGCATAGTTCGTATGGCATCACATTGAATCCAAAAATTCCATCTGGTGTAACGAATGCCGTTTTCTCTTTATCTTCCTCCTGCATTGGAATCTGCCAACACCCTGACCTCAAATCAACAGACGAAAAGTATGAGGATGATGAAAGACAGTCTACAGCATCGTCAATACGTGGTAGTGGGTACACGTCTTTCTTTGTAAAGGCGTTGAGATGGCGGTAGTCAACGCAAAATCGCCATGTTCCATCTTTATTCTTGACCAATATTACGGGAACGGCTCACGAACTGCATGATTCCTGAATCACATTCTTCTTTAGCATCTCGCCAACCTGTTCATTTATCACTGGGCGTTCCGAAGGCGATACCCGGTATGGCTTTTGTCGAAAAGGTCTATGGTATGCCGTATCTATGCGGTGCTTTACACGAGGAGCAGGGAATGACAGTGGAGCCTGTAGCTGTGCGAAATCGTTAAGACCAGCATGTTTGCGCAAAATACTCGCCAGGTCATTACGCTCGTTGGTGCTAAGAGACTTGTCAATAATTGCCATTATGGAGGTGTCCCTGGCGTGCAAATTATTGGAATCGGGCTTATCCGGAGAATCACTGCTCTCTGCAATGATGGAAAGGGAGAACACCTGATGTTGACGGATCTTAGCATGTTGTAGACCCTCTGGCAGTACCGAAGGTTCAATGAAGCAGTTGATCACCCACAAACCAGTATGCCCTTGCACAAACGTTAACGTACATTAGGGTATTAGAACGATTTTGTTTATGCAGCTGGGGTGAATGTGCTGTTCGGTGGCAGGAAATGTCGTCTCGGTTGCAGGGGAACTGATGACAGGAACACACTTGGCTGACAAGGGTGGTACAGTTGTGTCCATGGACACGCAAAGGGTGCTTTCCATACAGGGTGGGCTTCCCATAAGCGCTACTGGAACACTTGAATCTACTGTAATCTGTCCTATGCGGCAATCAACAGTGGCACAACAAAGATTCATGAAATCGAGTCCTAGAATTACATCATGCGTTGAACGAAAGAGAACAGCAAAATCAGCGATAAAATTCTGGCTACCCAAAGTAACAGTCACTGTGCAGATACCAACAGGTTGTAAGACATCTCCGCTCACTCCACGAAATGTATCAGCACAGTCCCAATGGAATTTAACCTTTCTTTCAAGGAGTTTGAATTCTAGACTCATAACTGATATGGTTGCACCTGTGTCAACTAAGGCCATTGTTGAGACACCGTCGATTAGCACACGAACCTTATTTCGGAACATGCAAGTTAAAGGAGGCATTTTTGTGGAAATTGAAGACTGTCCAGCGACCTCACCTCCAACGGTCGCGCTGCTGCTGAAAAACATTTATTTACAGATGTTATTTACAGGGAGGGTGGGAACGGTCCTTAAAGGGCCGCCCCGTACAAACACTAAGTGAGCTCCCTCTTATGGGAGCCCATTGGCGTTGGCCACGGCCCGGTCACGCTCGACCAGGGCCCGTTGGGCCGTCAGGTCAGAGCAGCCGAGCAGGGCTGCCTCCCAGTCCTCCCGCGAAGGGTTGGGTAGTGGGGAAAGGTTTGGGGTTTTTCGGCATGCCCACACCATGTCGAAAATGTTAGAGGAGTTTTCCTCACAATGCGGGCACTTCCCTGGACAAGCGGGGTCAAAGTGTTTTATGATTGCCGGGCAAAATACAGTTTTAGTATAAAGGCGAAGGAGAATTCACTCCTCCGCCTTCGTGAGGCCCTTACAAGGTTTCGAATAGACGTTATGGCCGGATTGATAAAATTGTGTGACTTCCTTAAAGGTGTAGGTGGGATTGGGTTCGAGTTCCGGATCGGTAGGGGACGAGGAAGGTGCCCGGAGAGTGAGCACGCGGGCGGCGGCATCGGCCGTCTCATTACCATCGAGGCCCGTGTGAGCCGGAGCCCATATGATCGTTCGGTGCGCGGAGGCACCTAGGTAGCTGCTGTTCTGCAAAATTTTATAAGCTCGGTACGGAATGTATCCCTGTTCAATAATGCGACAGGCACCCCTTGAGTCGGTGATGATGACCCTCGAGTCCTGATCTGTGGCGGCTAGTGCGATGGTGATCTCCTCCGCGTGCGTAATGTTATGCGCACGGAATGTGAGTCCGTTTACAACGGTGTTTTGGTGGACGACCGCAGCCGTATACCAACCACCGCGGTGCGGGCCGGAGCGTAGTTTCGAGCCAAGGCTTCCGCCCGCGCGAGGCGTCGGCCACTGTAGTCGTCTCGGGTCATGTTAGCCGGAAGAGGGCGCAGGTGCAAGGAGTATCGCCAAACTTCTGGAATCCGTACGCGCTCTTCCGTGTGTATTGAATGATTGATGTGTAGCCGGGCAAGGAGGCGGCGACCCGACGGTGTTTTAGTGAGTCTAGTATATTGGTTTGTCAAGTGCGCCTCTCTCAGCTTCTTGAAGGTGTTCACCATTCCCAAGCCCAAAAGGCGCTGGTTAGAGGTGCTGAGAGGAAGGTCGCGGGTGCGCTTGTAGATTTTGCGGAGAATGACTTCGAGTGCATTCTCGCTAGATTTGCGTAGGTGGAGGTATGGAGCCGAGTACAGGACTCGGCTGGTTACGATGCTTGCGCCAGCCGCAAGGCATCTTTGCATCGTAACCCCCCGCGCTTGTTGGAAACCCGGCGGACCATCCGGCCCACCTGGTCCCCCACCTTACGCAATTCGGCCAATGTTGTGTCTGCTCTGCGATTTTTGAGTATAAAAAGCCCCAGTACTCTAATCTCCTCGCGTTCGGGTATTGGTCCGCTGTGAAGGGAGAGGTCGATTTTTGTGGTGCACTTTGGTGAGGGGCGTATGTGCACGAATTCCGATTTGGACGGGGAGCACTGAAGGCCACAGCGACGGGCATAGTCATCCACGATGTCCACCGCTTGCTGCAGGCTTGCCTCCATGTCTCCTGCCGAGCCGTGTGACGCCCATATGGTGATGTCGTCGGCGTACATCGCATGCTGTATGCCTTCGACTTTTGCCGGCTGAGCGGGGAGTCTCATCATTGCCACGTTGAATAGGAGGGGTGAGAGGACCGCTCCCTGCGGAGTCCCTCTCGTGCATAATCGGTAAGAGCCGTGTTTAATGTCCTGAATCCGTATATATGATTGTCGGTCAGTGAGGAATTGTTTAATAAAGTTGAAAGTGTTTTGGCTGCAATCCACCTGTGAGAGATGTGTTAGAATAATTTCGTGGGTCACATTATCAAAGGCCCCCTTCAGATCCAAAGCGAGCACAACTTTGTCATTCAGGGGATACTCGACTGGATCGAGGATCTCATGGTAGAGCTGCAGCAAGACATCTTGTGCGGACCGGTGTGGGCGGAACCCGAACATGGTGTCTGCAAATGCATTTTTGGTCTCCAGGAATGCGGACAACCTGTCGCGCACCATCGTCTCCATTATTTTCCCACACAAGAAGTAAGGGAGGTGGGGCGGAGGTTGTCCGTGGTAATGGCTTTGCCCGCTTTGGGTATGAAGGTGACCAGGGCGGTCTTCCACTCAATTGGTAGGCTTGTTTTCCTGATCCAAATGAAATTGATGTGAGCAAAGAGCATGGTGTAGGCCGAGTCAGGAAGATTGGGAAGTAATTTCACGGTAATTTTATCCCTTCCCGGCGCCGTTCCTCGCCTCATTTTTGCTAGGGCTGCCTTCAGGTCATGTAACTGGAACAGTTGATCCAGCTCCGCGTCCTCGGTACCTGCATACGAGTACGCCGGCCCTCGGGAGTCCTGCTTTGTGCATAGATATTGGTCTCGGAGTTTACATGCCAATTTGGCTGTGTCTCCGTTGAAGCTGTGAAATGCTCGTTGCACATGCTTTTGTGTCTCTGTTCGAGTTTGGGTCGGATCAATCAAGGCGCGGAAGAGGCACCAGGTACTCCGGCTGGACATTTGTCGAGCGGCCGTGTTGCAACGGTCCACCCAGTTAGAGTCAGCGAGCTGGGCCGCGTACCCTGCTGCTCGCTGGGTGAGCTCAGCGATGCGAATTTTGAGCTTTCGGTCGTGTTTTTGCCGGCACCTTCGGCGGACAAGGCTGCGCCGGGCCTCCCAAAAATGAAGGAGATGGTTATCCACCGCCGGAGTCGCCTCGGAGAGTTTAATTTGTGTTTCTGTGGAGCGTAATGAGGAAACCAGTTGCTGCGACCAAGCATGGTATCCTTGCTCCTCAATGGGTGTCGAATTGGCGTATATTTGCCGAAACTTCGTGTAATCGGGTAAGTTTGCCTCTCCGTAGGGTTTTGCCAAAAGATAGGTGCGAAAGGTAGTGTTGAGTATGCAGTGGTCGCTGCCGAGGGTCTCTTCAGTGTTGACCCAATCCGCATACTGAATGTTTTTTGTGAGGGTAAGGTCCGGACATGTGTCCCGGGTCACGGAGTTACCCACGCGAGTTTTGTAGGCAGGGTCGGTGTGAAGAGTTAGGCCCAGCGTGGACATAGGTTCCGCCAATTTACGCCCACGTTGATCTTCACGTGCATACCCCCAGAGTGTGCTGGGGGCATTAAAATCACCCACGATTAGCAGAGGGTCCCTGCCTGCAGCCTTTAAGGCGCGGCAATGTCAGCGAATGTAATGTTGCTTAGTTTCGGTGAGCAATAAATGTTTAGCACGTGCAGTGGCGGGTCCTGTTTACGCAGTGGAAGGAGTGTCACCATCACGTACGAGAAAGCTGGCTTAAGGTCGAGATCAACTCGGTTGGCCGTATAATTTTTGTGCACGCAGATGCAAGATAAAGGGTTCTGCTGAAACTTGGTATAGTTTGTGAGTGTGGCAGCACTCCCTGGCTCCTGGAGGGCTACCACAGCAGGAAGGTTTTGAAATGCTGCGAGGAAAAGCCGGAGGTTGGCGCGCTTAGTGTGAGCCTCAAAGCCCCGACGATTCCACTGGGTGATTTGGATGGGAGTGGCCGTATTGGGTCGTGGGTACTTCCGAATTTTATGGGTGCCCGCCATGGTCAGTGGAGTTAACGAGCGATTGCGGTGGCGGTGCTCCCGAGCCAGCACTCGCGGGGAGGGGGGTGTCCTCAATTCCGGAGGTGGAGCAGCTGTAATCATCTTCAAATTCGATCTGTCGTCGAAGCGTTTTAAGGCACCGGCCAGACAATTCCTTAATTGGGCCGGCTCGTTTGGTGAAACGCGCAACATGTTGGGCTATCAGGGTAGGGATGGTTTCTGTCATTTTAGCAATGGCGGCATTTACAGCCACTGAGATTTGGGTTTCGAGGACAGTTATACGGCTGTCCATACGGACCTCAAGGGTGTTCACACGAGCCTCGAGTGCAACAACCACGTCTGCCGCCCCCGCCCCGGTCTCACTCTTCATTACCTCTACTGCGGGAGGAGGAGGAGGGGAGACTAGTTGGGTCTGTTTGGCCTCGGCTGCCGCTAGTCTTTTCTGTAACGCTTCGATTTGTGCATGAAGTTTGGCAATAATATTTTGGTCGGCGTTACGCGATGAAGAGGGGATGACAGGGAGGGATGAGGAGGCAGCTATACCCGTACCACCCACCCGCTTTCCGTTTTTGACGGCGTTGGCCCATGGCTCGGCTACGCCGCATGGTTGCGTGTCGGCTGCTTTTCGGTTCCTCCAGTAGGGGAAGCGGCCTTGTCTGTCTTGGCGACTTCCCGGCATGCTGGCTCACTGGGAGTCTGATCTTTGCGTCGTTTCTTGGACGCCCTTTTGGACTTTCCGCCCTGTTGTGAGGCCACCTTGGAATTACGGTACTTGGCCGTACATGCTCGAGAGTGTGTAGCGTGTGCTCCACTGCACACAGAACATACGGGTACACATTCATGAGAGGCCCGCACCCCCTCCTCCACAAGCGGAACCTGCTGTCCACACAGGCCACACGTATTCGGTCGTGGGTTGGGACAAGTGTCCATCCGATGGCCGATGACACCGCACTTGCCGCGGGCCGGGATCATCCGGTAGTAGTGTTTGACGGGGATCAGCATTGTGTCGTAGTGAACAAAGCGTGGCTTCTCCTTGCCGGCGAAGGTTACACGCGCCTTGTTTGATGTGCGAAATTTACGCACCTCGACGATGGTGCCTGACCTCCAGCGTACGCTCTCTCGGAGCGTCTCCGTCGTATCTGTGTTGCGGACTACGATGACTCCGTGGCAGACATTGCTACCATCTTGTCGCAGGTACCCGTTGAGCCGAACCTGCCTCGGCTCGATGTTTACCGCGAAGTCCCCGATGATTTTGTGCGCCGTGTCAGGGTCTGGGGTGTAAATCACGATCAAATTTTCCTCTCTCGATGGAATAACTGTCAGCGTCTAAGCTCGCTTGGGCCCGAGGAATGCCTTAAACGCAGTCCCGTACCAGTTCTCTGAGAAAGCATTGATTGATATGTGGGGTTTAACGTCCCAAAACCACTATATGATTATGAGAGACGCCATAGTGGAGGGCTCCGGAAATTTAGACCACCTGGGGTTCTTTAACGTGCACCCAAATCTGAGTACACGGGCCTACAACATTTCCGCCTCCATCGGAAATGCAGCCGCCGCAGCCGGGATTCGAACTCTGAGAAAGCATCATGCAATGAGATGCACTCTCGTGGCTTTACGACCATTACATAGTCGTCCAAACTCTGTTTCAGAAACGGGCGAGGCTTCCATTCGGTTAGAAACTTGTCTTTGCGTCCCACAGCGCGCGAAGTGGGAGGCTGCGTCTTGTCAGCTGGCGTGCCGGATGCCGAAGCAGCGGCGGACGCCGCCTTCTTGGCGTTGGCTTGCGAGAGGTGTTCCACCGCGTCGTTGAGAGCTTGGCTCCGAAACCTCGGTGAAGAAGCAGAGTTTGAAGTTTCGGAAATCGAAATCGTCTCCCACGTCATGGCATGCGGGTCGTATCCAGCTGCATGAAAGTAGCGTCCATGTTGCCTCGGAAAGCCGGTCCCCAGCCACCGGGCGTCGGCGTCGTCGTTTGGCTTAACGGCGACGCCAACGTGGTCGGGTGATGATCAGCCGTAAAGTTGTCAAAAACCAGCCTACCTGGATGACACTGGTATCCACGTGTTGCCTTTGAGTTGCCAAAACGATTGATGCTGGTCTTGACGGAGTACTGTGAAGTCTCCCGTGGTTTCAGCCGAAAATCAGCGGAGCCGAAGTGTAGCACGTCCTACATCATCGCGCGCTTGCCGCGCCCCCCACGGTCGCGCCGACTAGTTTTCCGGCTGCGGCGAAGGGTAGCGGTGCCTAGGAGACGGCGACCGATTGGAGGGAGGGGCTGGCGGGGGTGTCAGACTGCTGTTAGAGGCCGGAGAATGGTGTCGCGGCGGCCTTGGTATCTCGTGGGATCCGCTTCCAGAGAACGTTGGTGCTCGTGCAAAGCCAGACAGGTTGGATCTCGGTGAGCGATCATACCTTGGCGGCTGCCGGTAGTTGCAGTACCTGGCAATGTGGCCTTTGACGCCACGGTTGTAGCAGACGGGTAGGGGTCGTTCACCGAACCACTGCTGAGGGCGCTCCGCTCTGTAAGGTCGCCTAGCCGAACGGAGTGGAGCAGCTTGCTAAACGGGAACTGCCCGCCTTTCTGGAGCGGGGCCCGTACGAAGGCGTCGGTCATACCACTGGTCAGGCGCGAATGAGTCTCGGCGTGGTCAGGAATTTCCAGCTTCGCTAAAGTCCATCGCACATACCGATGGTGGCAGAAGAGCGAACGGCGTCGGGTAGTAGGATGAACAGGTAGGCGGATGATGGATGGGTTTTTCGGCCAGTGTGTCATGTCGCTGTAGCTCTTCGTGCTTTACTGTCCGTATAGTAGCGGCAAGGTCAGCAGGCAGGCTTACGTCGACGTTGGCGACCGTTGTGACATTCGCCAGCCTGCGAAATTTCGGGGCAATACAACGGGTCTTCTGCTTCTCGAAAGTACGGCAGTGACGTTGGACGGCGGAGACGGAAGTGAGGTCTTTCCTGCCTATCAAAAATTGTAGACGTCCTCTGCTATACTCTTCAGAAGGTGACCAACCATGTCCTCTTCAGACATATACGGGTCTATGATCTTCCAGAGCATCAGAACCTCTTCTATGTAGGTGGTACACGTTTCTCCAGGAGTCTGGGCTCTTTGAGCTAACGTGCGCTCCACGCTTTTCTTTTTCGAATCAAAGTCGTCGAAGCATTTTTTGAGTTTTCGGTGAAACAATCCCTTGTTGTTAAGGAATCTTCGTGGTTTTCGTACCACATCAAGACGGTTTCCGTGAGAAACAGCGCGACATTTTCCAGTTGGTCGGTGGAATCCCAGCCATTGTACCGGCTCAACCTTTTGTAATGTGTCAGCCACGCATCCACATCTTCCCCTGCTCTTCCCACGAAGGGGCGGGGTTCCATATAGCGATACCGAGGTGCAGCCGGCACTGAACTTTGCGTGGTCGAGAAGCCGTGACCTTTGCTCTCGGTCATGACGGTTGTTGCTGGTGGCAGACCAGCAAGGCGACGGCTCCGGCGAAGTTCAAACAGCTGTGGCTCCATGGTTCGTTGACGTGTTGTACCCAGCGCCTCCGCCACTCTGTTACGTTTATTAATGTGTTTATTACGCTGGTGCGTACTGGTAGACTTGAACGGGTCATGCACCGGAGGCCTATCTCGCTAGCCGAACGTCCTCTTATCTAATTTGCCTGTTCCCCGCTACCCACAGGCTCATACCCAAATCACATATACAGTAACAATATAAATTTGACAGCACGTTCGAAGGTAGCCCGAGAATTCCAAAGACCAAAAGGCAAAACGAGCCACTCGTTGTGACCGGTACGGGTGACAAACGCCGTTTTCTATATATCATCAGGGTGAATGTTCACGTCTCCGTAACTTGACGTTAAATCTAACATCGAGAAATACGTAGATTTCCACAGCGAATCGAGAACGTCGTCGATGCGAGGGATGGGGTGATAGTCGGCCACCATCAGTTGGTTCGCGTTGCGGTATTTGATGCAGAAGCACGTGTGAGCTTTCCCTTTTTTGTCTGCCAGAAGTGCCGGTGCACCGTATGGGGACGTAGATAGTTGTATATAACCTAGCTTGAGAAGGTCCTTGATCCTAATGTTCATTTCAGCGCTGTAGGGTTTTCAGCATCGAAAAAAGCTCTACGGATGGAAAAATTGTTGGTGAGATGAATGCAATGCATTTCGTCATTTATGTACCAATTTCTGTCTGTGACTTGGAAAAAAATGTCATCATACTTGTAGATAAACTGCTTCAATGCCAACTGTCAAGATACAGTTAGATGTAGTAAATCACAAACTTCAACACCCTCCAAATATACGGTCATGTTAGCCGTGGCATGGTTTTGTGTACGAGAATGGCAGATGACATTCTCTGGGCATAGAGGGATGGTGTCAAGGCCAAGCAAAAAGGGAGACAGGCACTACCCAAGCCAAGAAGTAAGTTTCTCTCATGTTTTGTAGAATATGTGCAGAAATTTCTCTTGTAACTTTTTCTATCTATATCTTTCAAATAACGCGACCCAAAACTTCAGTAGATGATGTGAATTGAACTCAGATGGATCAATTCTTCATTATTCCCAGGTGAAGCGCCTTCAGCACTGCTGCGGTTATGCAGGTAATCATAGCGCTGCTATGGAGAGTTGAATTCCGTAATGAAGACATCAAACGGAACTACAAGTTCTTTGGGTCACCCTTTTTGTTTTCGTGGTCGTTGCAGAATGCGGAAATGCTTGCGCATCATGGGCATTGAATGTGCCACTGCAACTGCTGGGGTAAGCCATTCATCGCGCAGTGTTTGCACTAGGACGCGGGTGTTCGTACCGGGTCTATACGTGGACGCTGAGGAGGACTGTCGCTTTTTTACGTTATTCTGTGCATTCCGAGCTTATGGAAGGCGCTGCAACTTCACTCCTTGCATAGTTTACTCCACACGAAGTGAAGCTGTAACCCATGCCACTGGTGTAGACGGGGTAAACCCAGCAAGTGCCATTTCCTTATGCGCATAAAGGCCGTCGATGAGCTCTCACATAGGAGGCGCGGCCTTTACGGCAGCGAGGCGTCCAAGAGACATTTTTGAATATAGTATTTCTTCAGGTACTTGCCTGATTTCAACCAGCAAAGAACGAATGAAAGGATTTGTGACGCCGCTCGCAAATAGTTCTTCCATGCGTTCAGATAAGCTCTCCCAAGACGCGTCAGTTTAGAAAACCTTGATGAGAAACCGTCGGAAATACTCACCTTCGAGATAACACAGTTTGTGTCGCTCCGTTCATGCAGCGGCCGCAGTCCTCACCTCGAAAAGCCGGGGCCACTTGTCAAAGGCGCGTCTTCAAATGTGCCCGAGAACTTCGGGATGTTGATGACATTCTTCGATGTAACCATGACGAAGGGCATGGTAGATACCATCAACTAGTGTGACGCAAGAGACGTGATGGCTATACGATGAACTATGTTTATTAGTCTTCGTTTTCCTCCTTCTCTACTACTCCACCCCACTATTGTCTGGTTCGTCACCTATACATACATACATACATACATACATACATACATACATACATACATACATACATACATACATACATACATACATACATACATACATACATACATACATACATACATACATACATACATACATACATACATACATACATACATACATACATACTATGAGAAAGAGCTTTATTCGAGGCGAGCTCGAGCTGGCACACACTGATGATGATATCTACAGATGAGGAAATTATACAAATGATGATGACACGTCCATTTGATAAAGAAGAGTCGGTGACTGCGCTCACACTAATTCCCCGTCACGCTGGAAGCGGCCTTCTGGCCGCGCGAGAGACAATATTAGGAATTGCGTCGGGTGTACTGTTTCAGCCGAGAAACGTGCACAATTTCTGTCCCATGGCAACGGTGGTCGGATGGAGCGTTAAGTGGAGAGATACGGTAATTAACGGGGGACGTTTTTTTCAATCACCGTATAAGGCCTTATAAAACGACTGAGGAATTTTTCACATAAGCCGGGCACACGCACGGGAGTCCACAGAAGAACTTCGTCTCCTGGGGAAAAAGTGACAGCACAGTGTGTTGAGTCGTAGCGAGACTTGCGAGCTTCCTGATAGATGCCGGTGTTGATTCGGGCCAGATGACGGCAGTGCTCGAGGCGAGACAAAAATTGTGTGGATAAAGGGATTGTTGAGGTAGCAGGAGCCGAAAGGAAGGAGACGTCCAGGGTTACACTTGGAAAAGGCCATGGACCAGAAAATAGGGAGAAAAGCCGGTGGTGCGTTGCGTAGCTGTATTGTAGGCGAACGTTACAAATGGCAAAATTGCGTCCCAGTTCGTGGGGTCAGGGTTAATGTACATGGCAATCATGTCCGAGAGGGTACGATGAAAGCGTTCTTCAAGCCATTTGTTTGAGGATGATAAGTAGAAGTTGTTTTGTGGATGGTGTTGGCAGTGCGTAGAACCTCAGCAACAATAGAGAAAAGAAAGACCTTGCCACGGTCACTGAGCAAAACACTTGGAGCTGCATGGCGTAAAAATATGTTATGCAGAAAAAAATCAGCTACTTCAGTGGCTGTACCAGCGTGCAGTGAGGTGGTTTCCGCGTAACGAGTGAGGTGGTCAACAGCCATTACAATCCAACAATTTCCATTGGAGGTCACGGGAAGCGGGCCATACAAGTCTATCCCGACGACTTCAAATGGCAAAGCGGGACAAGGAAGAAGTTGGAGAAAGCCAGAAGGAGCAGTAGTGGGTCGTTTCCGCCGGTGACATAAGGCACACGAAGAAACATATTTGGCAATCGCGGATGAGAGGCCAGGCCAGGTGAACCGACTGCGTATGTTGTCGTACGTTTTGTGATAGCCGAGATGCCCAACAGCAGGATCATCGTGGAATGTCTCATGAACCTGACGTTGTAGACAACGTGGTATAACGGGGACCCATTTGTCTCCTTCAACGTAGTAAATATAGCGATGTAAAACACCATCGAGAAGCTTGAATTCTTTCAGTTGTCGGCTTAGTCGGGCGTACGGAGGAGTGAATGTACCTTCTTAAAGCGTGCTATTATGGAGCGGCAGTAAGGGTCAACGCGTTGATGCGACACAAGGGTAGAAGGGCGGCCGGATTTTTGCCAACTGAGACCTGCAATGGGTAATGCTGCGGTGGAAATATGTGACGGTGGGCTATTATGGCTGGGTAGAGGGCTGCGAGAGAGAGCATCAGCATTTTGGTGCTTCTTAGCAGACCTGTAGATGAAATCAAAGTTGTGCTCTTGTAAACGAAGCACCCAGCGGCCAAGACGACCCGATAAGTTCTTTAGCGACGAAAGCGAGCACAATGCGTTGTGGTTGGTGACGATTGTGAAGTGGCAGCCGTGGAGGTATGGGCGAAATTTTTGTACGGCCCATACAACAGCAAGGCACTCTTGTTCGGTTATTGTATAATTTTTCTCGGCAGCAGTCAATGCACGACCAGCGTAAGCGATGACACGTTCGCCTGTGGTGTTGTCACGCTGCAGTAGAACGGCGCCGAGACCATGACCGCTGGCGTCAGTGTGAAGAATTGTGGGTGCACCTGGATCGAAATGACATAGTACCGGGTCGGATATCAGGGCTTGCTTTAACGCCAGGAAAGCCTTTTCACAGTCTTCAGACCAGACGAATGCAGTGTTACTTGCGAGCAGTTGATGGAGCAGAGAGGCAAGCCTTGCGAAATCGCGTATGAAGTGCCGAAAGTAGGATGCCAAGCCGAGAAAACTGCGCAGGTCTTTTTGACGCAACGGACGGGGAAACTCGAGGACCGCGGCAAGCTTTTCAGGTTTCGGTCGAATACCGTCTTCGCTGACTAAGTGCCCTGGAACCTTGATCGTCTTGCTTGCGAAGGTGCATTTTTTCGTTTTCAGTTGTTAACCAGCTTTTGCAAGGCAACCTAGGACTTCTTCGAGACGTTGTATTGTTGCGAAAAGGTAGACGAAAACACTATGATGTCGTCTAAGTAGCATAAGCAGGTTTTCCACTTCAGGCCACGCAGTACGCTGTCGATCATACGTTCGAAGGTAGCAGGCGCATTACAAAGTCCGAAAGGCATTACGTTAAATTCATATAGCCCATCTGGGGTGGTAAAAGCAGTCTTCTCTTTGTCAGATTCGGGCACTGGTATTTGCCAGTAGCCCGATCGCAAGTCAAGGGCCAAAAAATACTCTGTGCCATGCAACGAATCTAGTGTGTCACTAATTAGTGGGAGAGGGTAAACATCTTTGCGAGTTATTTTGTTCAGTGCCCGGTAATCAACGCAAAAACATATCGTTCCGTTTTTTTTTTTGCACCAACACAACCGGCGAAGACCACGGACTTGAAGAAGGACGTATGATATTTCGTCGAAGGCTGTCTGATACGTTTTCCTCGATTATCTTCCTTTCTGCGAGAGACACGTGGTATGGGCGCCAGTGAATTATTCGAGAGCCGTCAGTCTGAATTTGGTGAGTGCCAGCAGTTGTCATACGAAGGACAGCGGAATAAACGTCAAACAAAGGGCTATGTCTGTTCAATAAATTCAGCAATCCTTGACTCTGGGCTGCTGTCAAATCAGGGCTTATCGTCACCCTTATAGGAGTGGGAGAGTTGAGTGGCGGTGTGCTTGGCTCTGGTAGGTCTTCTTGACTTGGAAGGGCAACAATTGCAATGGGATGCGGGTCAATAGCGCATGTGACTGTTGATCCACAGGACAACAATAGGGGTTCGGGGGTCTGGTTTAACGCAGTAATAAAAGCAGACCCTTCAGAAAAACGAATAAGGTCTGGAATGATCAGAATGCCTCGATGTACCGTGTGGCAATAAGGTAGTAGAAGCATGTCGCCATCCACAATGTTGCTGCAATCAACGCTAATGACTTCTCGGGATGGCCAAAGAACATAATCTGAAGTGGTGACGAGACGAATGCGCAGTTCGGGTTCCGATATAGAAGACTCGGTGGGATTGAGGTGAATGAGGCGCTGACGACAAGATATTGAAGTGCGTGCAGACGACAGAAAATCTCACCCGAAAATGAGTTCGTGGGTGCACTCACGGAGAACTGCAACAGCAATATGATGACGAATACCGTCTATGAAAACGCGAACTGTACACTGGGCAAGTGGACGACAAATGGCGTTCGTCGCAGCGCGGAGAGACGGGCCAGATTAAGGTGTTGTTATATTGCGGAGACGGGAGCAAAGGTCAGAGCGAATAATGAAAATAGCAGCGCCGGTATCCACTACAGCTTCGACGCGTATACCTTTGACTAACACTGTTTACAAGTTTGATGGTCTGTCTGGAGGAATTGCTGGCTGTCAAGTAGATGCAGTTTCCCCTCCTAAAGCTGCATTGGGGAGTTTTCCGAGTGGGCATTCAGGACATTGGAGGCGGGTCGCAGAGGCGACACGGAACGGCGATTGGGAGATGGTGAGCGGCGGCGAGACTCGCGGGAGTTGACAGGCAGACCACTACTATAAGATGGAGAGAGCGAACGCTGGAAAGAATACCGGTAAGGCGTGCGCCGGTAGTTCGTGAGTGGACTGAAGCGTCCGTGTTCCTCTGGAGCGTAGCCACGTTGCTCGACCTGTTGACGCCTTCGGCAAAAGCGAGATATACGACCTCTACAGCCGCAATAATAACAGATTGGGCGTTGAGGACGCGGCATGGCGTAATACGGCTGTGCGCGCATCGGTGTTCACACTGACGCCACTGGTACATGGCCACCTGGTGTAGCCGCTGGTATAGTGTTGGGTGCTGAGAGCGCCGCGACTTCTGCGTAAGTTGGTACCTGACGAGGTCTGGATTCGGCGGAACAAGGTGAATGTGACGCAGATGCAATCTCTTGCCTAATGATGTCCGGCAAGTTGGTTGAAGCTGAGGCTAAAGTAGACGGTGGGGCGCAGGAAGAGCAGCGCCCATGAAGCTCATCACGAACAATGTCGCGGACCAGGGCACGGATGTTGAGGGCCACAGAAAGACGAATGTCTGAGGCACCATGGCAAAGACGTAGAGACTGAGGTTCTTCCAGTCTCTGGCAAATGGTGATGACATTTTTAGTCGTGGTAGGGTTTTGCGACGCAAGGGCGTTGAATGCGATGGTATTTATGCCTCTGATAATATAGCGTATTTGTTCGCTTTGAGAAATAGCTGAATTTACACGCTTGCACAAGGCAATAACATCCTAAATGTATGAGGTGTATGATTCACCCGCTAGCTGAATGCGTTCAGCAAGCTTCTTTGTTGCTGTTTCGGCGCGAACAGTGGGGAAACCGAAAATTTGACAAAGCTGCCGTGCGAATGTTTCCCAGTCGGGAAGACCTTGGAGGTGGTTCCAAAACCAGGTTTTGGCAACATCAGTTAGGTAGAAAGGGACCGTACGCAACTTATGTAGAGTATCCCACTTGTTCAACTCGCTGACGAGGTCGTAGGTGTGTAGCCATTTTTCAACGTCATCCCCTTTGAGACCCGAGAATACTGGCGGATCACGCTGGTGGCTGTGGATGGCCAGGGTCGACGGTGGAGGCTGCACTGGGCTGGTGGTGTTGGATGGACCAGGATTGTCTTGCACTGCCATGGCAGGTGATAGTAGACGACGACCCGAGTGGAGCTCCAGTGGTAACGTGCGAGAGGACTTGGGGATCGAGAAGCACCGTCCACCACTTATGAGGAAGAACTTTATTCGAGGCGAGCTCGAGCGGGCACACACTAATGATGATATCTACAGATGAGGAAATTATACAAATGATGATGACACGTCCAATTGATAAAGAAGAGTCGGTGACTGCGCTCACAATACATACATACATACATACATACATACATACATACATACATACATACATACATACATACATACATACATACATACATACATACATACAAACATACATACATACATACATACATACATACATACATACAGCAAGACAGACAGACAGACAAGTGGACGGATGGATAGACGCGGGCAGTGGTTGATTCATGGTTTACCAATAAAACACTTAGAATCTTCGCCCCGCTCATCATCAATCTATCAGTGGATATGCTGTGATTTTCTTTTCATAGCTATGTGAAAAGAACAGTGCAAAATGCAATACAAAATTCTAAACGTGTGAAAATTATGAAATACCATACAGTGAATGAGGAAAAGAAAAACAACGACGGTTGCACTTTGTAATATACATCTAAAGGGGCATCGAAGACTTATAGAAATAATGCGCAATAATACCTGTGCTTCAAAAGACCCGACACAGTATTGTAAAAATCAAGGTATATTTCACGAGAAGCAATAATAAAAATGTATATACATACCAGTGCAGCAAAATTTTGTTGCAGAGCTTGCCTTCAAAAAATATTTACAGTCGTCGCTATCAGTCAAGTCAGTATTTCGCAAGTAGTTGCATGCTGCAATTTCTTTCTCTAAACTTGCGGCACGCACGGAAGCCGCTGGTAGTTGGAACGGAGGAAAAAAGAAAAGCAACATCCTCAAATCGGTCTCTTCATCATATCTGGTTGCCAATAAATAGGCGAGGACGAAAGCTGGACCTGCGCGAAAAAGGACACTTTATGGATGAATAGTGCATGAACTGTGTGAATGAAGCTATTATTGAAGGAATCGTCTTAAACAGAATAAAAGTGGAAGCAAGTGTTACGGCATCATCCAAGGTAATTATAATATAAGCCATTTAGATTATCAATGGTGAGAAATGTGTAAAAAAGACACAAGTTGGAAGGTTTTGTTTGCCAGTTTCTTAGAACACTTTATGCAGATATGAAAACAACTGAGAATAATTGAAACTGGAGCTTGGTGGGTCACAGGCCCTGGCCCCGTCTTTAGTGTGCACTAATAGCAGCCCCAACGCGCCCACTGACTCATCAGTACATCTATCGATTCATGCATACTTTCATTCACCCATCTATATGTGCCCAGTCAGATAGAATTGCTGCCAAGTAGGAAATTTCCGAACACACTCACTTGAGTAGAAAAAAACCATCGCCTAGTAGCTGAAAAATAGCTAACAGGTGGGCAGGATGCATGAGGCTCAAAAGGCGACAAACATAATAATTGAATGCGTGGTGCTACATAGCGTAGTGATATGTATTTGATAAGTCAAAGGTAATGGTTTAATACACAAATCTTTAGCGAACTTCGGCGATTTGAGTCCTATCTATCTATCTATCTATCTATCTATCTATCTATCTACCTATCTATCTATCTATCTATCTATCTATATATCTATCTATCTATCTATCAATCCATCGATCAACCAATCAGTCTATCTATCTATCTATCTATCTATCTATCTATCTATCTATCTATCTATCTATCTATCTTTCTGTCTATCTATCTATCTATCTATCTATCTATCTATTTGGCAGCCAATGACTTTTAGCTCTCCTCTCCGTTTCGATAAAGGGATCTATACCGAAATGGGTATGGCAAAACATGACTGTACAAGGAGCGTAAATGACTCGACATAAGAAGAAAATCATCATATTTATGTCATGAATGTCAGCGTTAACATTTCATGGTCTTGCTGATCTTCCGGTGGTTTTGTTCACATGACCATTGCAAAACTTGTATGATGTGCCATGAATGCATTGCCAACATAAGTGACAGACGCTAACGTGGAAATCATGACATGCATGTCATGTAAGAACGTGACTCTATGCCACGCTGATGATGTGCTCATGATGGTTTCGCTAGCACCCCAAATACCAAATTTGGTAATACGGGTATATTACGAAGGTATATTACTTGTGCAAACACGATAATCATGAGATGCGTGTCATGAAAGAACATGAATACAAGCCACGCTCATGATGCTCTCACGGCCGTTTCGCTGGCTTCACATATATACCAACATTGGCGTGACATGAAGCGAATGAGAAACAACGGTAAATGACAAGTCAAAACACGATAATCATGACAAGTGTGTTATGTTAAACAAGACTACATGCTACGCCTACGGTGCGCTCGCGGTGATTTCGCTAGCTCAACATATACATAATTTGGTGTTACGTGACATGATTACACGACTAATATAAATGACACGTCCAATCATGATGACCAGGATATGCGTGTCTTGGAAAACGTGACTACATGCTACGCTCATAGCGTCCTAGCGGCCCTTTCACTGGCTTCAGATAAACCAAATTTATAATTGTGTGACGTGAATAGACGAAGAAGGTAAACGACGCATCCGAAAATGATGATGATGAAATGCGTGTCATGTAAAACATGACTACATGTTACGCTTTTATAGTATACGCGGCCGTTTCGCCAGCTCCACATATACCAAATTTTGTGTGATATGACGTGAGCATAAGACATATTATATATATATATATATATATATATATATATATTATGAGACCACGTCCGGTACGGCAGCAACCAGGTTATCCTTCTTTAATCCAGGCGCACGAGCCAGAGAGCCAGCCCGCGTGACCTACGATGATGATCACTACAATGGTTTGGTCATGCAGATGAAGATGAAGTACATAGTCAGCGCTCACACTATTTTCCCCCCTTCGCGAAAGAGGGCAGCAAGTTAGAAAGGGTTGGGACGCCGAATATATCGTTTCAGTCGAGAGACGTGGGCGATCTCGGTGTGGCGGCGACGACGATCAGAAGCCGCGTTGACAGGAGCAATGCGATAGTTGACTTCAGATGTTCGTTCCAGGACGGTGTATGGACCGAGATACCGGTGAAGGAATTTTTCGCAGAGCCCAGGTACACGAACAGGTGTCCACAAAAGGACTTCGTCGCCTGGGCGGAACACAACAACTCGGCGCTTCGCATCAATGTCGCTTTTCTCTTGTCCTGAATGGTAGCAGTGTTGGCGCGGGCGATTTCACGGCAGCGGGCGACGCGAGCGGCGAACTCTTCCGGGAGAGATGAAGATGGATTGGAAGATGTGGACAAAAAGGTGGTGTCCAGAACAAAAGTCGGTACACGGCCATACACGAGAAAAAAAGGGCTAAAATTCGTTGTACGCTGTATGGCAGTGTTATATGCGAACGTGACAAAAGGAAGTATTGTGTCCCAGTTTTTGTGATCTGGTTGCACGTACATAGAGATCATGTCGGACAAAGTTCGGTGAAAACGCTCAGTCAGACCATTAGTTTCTGGGTGATACGCTGATGTGGTCTTGTGGATGGTGTTAGAGGCCTTTAAGACTTCAGCAAGGACATGTGAAAGAAATGTCTTGCCACGGTCACTAAGAAGCACACGCGGTGCGCCATGTCGTAAAATAATGGCGCGAAGGAAAAAATCGGCTACTTCAGAGGTAGCACCAGATGAAAGAGCTGCCGTCTCCGCGTAGCGAGTAAGGTGGTCTACGGCAGTAACAATCCAGCGGTGACCGGCTGGCGTAAGCGGAAGAGGTCTGTATAAGTCTATGCCCACAAATTCAAAGGGAGTGGACGGGCACGGCAGTGGTTGCAGTGGCCCCGCGGGAAGAGACGTGGTACGTTTTCGGTGCTGGCATGACGCGCAGGAAGCGACGTACTTGGCGACAGAAGTGGAGAGGCCAGGCCAAAAACAGCGAGTCCTGAGGCGGTCGTAGGTCTTGTGGAACCCTAAGTGGCCAGCTGTCGCATCGTCATGAAACGCTTGTAGAACTTCCAGACGAAGTGAGCGGGGAATGACGGGAACCCATTGGCTACCGAGAGGATGGTAAATTTGCCGACATAATGTTCCCTCTTGAAGCTTGAAACGGGCAAGTTGTCGTCTTAGGCGGCTGTTTGGAGCACGCGATAAGCCAGTGAGCCGATCGATGATTGTGCGGCAGTAGGTATCGGCATGTTGGAGCGAGGCGAGATCTGTGGACGAAAGAAGGTCCGCCGAGGCAACTAACTGTTTTGAAGGAGCAGCCGTCTGTTTGGTCACTTTGGCAGGCGGAGACGAACAGATGGAAGGTGACACTTCGGCGCTTTGCGAGAGCGGGCAACGGGGCAAAGCGTCAGCATCTTGGTGCTCTCGGCCCGACCTATATGTGACGCTGTAGTCATACTCTTGCAATCGTAGTACCCAACGGCCAAGGCGTCCCGACAAATTTTTGAGAGACGATAACCAACACAGAGCATGATGGTCAGTCACTATTGTGAAATGCCGGCCGTATAAGTAAGGACGAAATTTTTGGATGGACCACACGATGGCGAGACATTCTTGCTCAGTGATGCTGTAGTTTCGCTCAGCATGTGACAGAGTACGGCTCGCGTAGGCCACGACTTGTTCTTCGGAAGCTTGGTTCCGCTGAAGAAGGACAGCACCGATGCCAAGTCCACTTGCGTCAGTGTGTAGCACAGTAGGTGCTGCAGGGTCGAAATGGCGAAGCACTGGCCGTGATGTGAGGCATCGCTTGAGGGTGTGAAAAGCGGCTTCGCAGTCATCTGACCAGACAAAGGGTGCGCTCGTGGTCAGAAGTTTGTGTAGAGGAGCCGCAATAGTAGCGAAATCACGTACAAAGCGGCGGAAATACGACGCTAAGCCAAGGAAGCTGCGGAGGTCTTTCTGTGTGGTTGGTGTAGGAAAGTGCAGTACCGCGGCAACCTTGTCGGGATCGGGCTCAACGCCATGTTTACTGACGACATGACCTAATACCTTGATGCTGTGACTGGCAAACCGACACTTCTTAGTGTTGAGCTGGAGACCGGCCTTAGCTAAACACGTGAGGACTTCGTCTAGCCGTTCCAGGTGCTGTGAGAAGCTCGACGAAAAAATGACAATGTCGTCCAGGTAGCAAAGGCAGGTCTTCCATTTTAATCCCCGCAGTACCGTGTCTATCATCCGTTCGAATGTGGCTGGGGCATTGCACAGGCCGAAAGGCATTACATTGAATTCAAAGAGCCCATCTGGCGTAGCAAACGCAGTCTTCTCTTTATCAGACTCGTGCATTGGAATCTGCCAATAACCGGAGCGCAAGTCGAGACTTGAAAAGTACTCGGCACCTTGTAAAGTATCAAGAGCGTCGTCAATGCGAGGCATTGGGTAGACGTCCTTACGAGTGATTTTGTTGAGTGATCTGTAATCAATGCAAAACCGTACCGTGCCATCCTTTTTTTTTCACTAGTCCGACAGGAGAAGACCATGCGCTTGTCGAAGGCCTGATGACGTTGCGCGCGAGCATGTCGTTGACTTGTTCTTCTATAAGCTTGCGCTCAGAAGCCGACACACGGTAAGGGCGGCGGCGAATCACACGGGATCCGTCGGTGTCGATACGATGGGCGGTCACTGTTGTTTGACCCAGACCTTCGGAACAAACGTCAAAGCAAGTTTTGTGCTTCATTAATAACGCTAGCAAGGCATCCGTTTGCGTTGGGTTGAGATGTTCACACAAAGTGGCCTTGAGAGCAGGAAATGCATCTTCCGCTGGCATACACTTTGAGAATGACGAAGCCGATGAACCAGTGACGACACAAAGCGGTGCTTCTTTGGTAATGCTGGCAACAGTGGTCCCCTCAGGCAAAAGAACTGGTTCTGGCGTCGTGTTGCAGGCCGTGATGCTTGCATACCCACGGGAGAACCGCACTAAACAAGATGCGATGGTGATCCCTCGAAAAATGCAGCGCTGGCAAGGAGCAACCAGAGCGTCACCATCTAGAATGTCACGTGACTTGATCGTAAGGACACGTTCTCGTCCGGGAGGCAGGAGGAAATCCGCAGCTGTCACAAGGTTGGGCGACGAAAGGTCGGCAGCAGAAGAAAGCTCAGTGTCCGTAATGCGAATGAGGGGTTGACCACACGAAATTACAGCAGACGCCGCTGACAAGAAGTCCCAGCCTAAGATTATCTGATGAGCGCACGAAGACAGCACAGCCAATTGTATGTGATGACGGATTCCATTGATGAGAATACGAGCAGTGCACAACCCGGTCGGGCGAATTGGACTGTCATTACCACCGCATAACATGGGACCGGCATAAGGAGTTTGCACTTTACGCAGGCGAAAACACAATTCACGATCAATTACCGAAATTGCGGCTCCAGTGTCTATAAGGGCGTCAACAAAAACACCTTCCACAGAAACAGGCAGTAAATTAGCTGGACGAGACGGAGGAGTTGTAGCGTTCCGACGACAAGCAGTTTCCCCTCCGAAAACTGCACCTTCTAGTTTTCCGAGTCCCGAGAGATCGGAGCGGGACGCAAGGGTGATGACGTACGCCGAAACGGTGACGGAGAACGGCGGCGAGATGAACGAGAAGGATGAGGCCCAGCATGAGACCGTGGAGGGGAGGGCGACTGACGGAAGGTGGATGGATACGGTGCGGGATCGTATTCATCGGGTCTCGGGGAAAAGTCTCTCTCGTAAGCTGAGTAACCACGTCGTTCATCCTGCTGACGGCGGCGGCAAAAACGGGATATATGACCCCTTATGCCACAGTAGAAGCAGATGGGGCGGGGAGGACGCCATGTAGAATAGTGGCGTAGCCTTGGCGCTTGCATTGTCATCGCAGCCACATGGTCGCATCCGACGTCCGCAGGCACGGTTGGAACTGGTGCAGGGACCCGCGATACAACTTCTGCGTACGAAGGCACTGGGAAGCGCACAGGAGACGGGGCATGTGCAGCGCTTGTCATTGATGCCAGTTCGTCCTTGATTATCTCTCGCAGGTTGGGAGGAGGTGTGTGGACAGACGCAACGGTAGGGTTGCCTGGAATAAGGCCGTGAAGTTCTTTTCTGACAATTGTGCGGATAAGGGCCCGCAATTCATGCTCTTTGGTAAAGCGAGCGTCGCAGGAGGCGTGTGGAAGGCGCATGGAATGAAGCGCGTCCAGGCGTTGGCATGTAGTGATGACGTCCCGGACGGTAGTCGGGTTCTGAATCACGAGAGCATTGAAGGCCACAGAGTTGATGCCTTTCAGTAGATGTCGGACGCGATCGGCCTCCGTCATGTCATTTTGTGCTCGGCGACAGAGAGCCAGAATATCTTCAATGTAGGACGTATACGATTCGTCGTCCCCTTGAATGCGGGTTGCGAGCTTCTGTTTCGCTACTACATAACATCCTGCAGATGTGCCAAATACCTGACGGAGATGCCCCGTGAAGGCCGACCAATTGGAGAAGTCGCTCTCGTGGTTGTAATACCAGGTTTTAGCGACGCCATCGAGGTAAAAAGGAACGTAGCGCAGTTTGTGCGCCTCGTCCCAGTAATTACAAACGCTGGTTCGATCATAACTGTCGAGCCATTCTTCGACGTCTTCGTTGCGAAGGCCGGAAAATACCGGAGGGTCTCGATGAGAGGTACTCACGGTGTAGTGAAGCCTAAGTGGCTGAGAAGGAGCGGTTGCAGCAGTGGGCGGGTTGGGTTCTGCCATTGCTGTTGCTTGAGGGCACAACCGTCGACCAGACCGGAGCTCCAGGGGTGACGGGTAGAGCAGGAGGACGTGGGAACCAAAGCACGCTCCACCACTTATGAGACCACGTCCGGTACGGCAGCAACCAGGTTATCCTTCTTTAATCCAGGCGCACGAGCCAGAGAGCCAGCCCGCGTGACCTACGATGATGATCACTACAATGGTTTGGTCATGCAGATGAAGATGAAGTACATAGTCAGCGCTCACAATATATATATATATATATATATATATGAAATAAATGCGCTTTTACATAAAAACTATTCTGCCGGCGTTCCACCGGGAGCCCCGTCTCTCTCAAGGCATAATAAATTTTACACGTGTTCGGTGTCTTCAGGAGGAAAGGGGTCAAAAGAAAAATAAAAAAAGAAACAGTGAAACCGCAGGAGAATTGTTAAATAATTTAGAAAATCTAGGAGAAGAAGCAAGACCGACACGGCGTAATTAGAAAGGGGCAGCATCTCAACAGAGTAGGGCAGAGGTAGATGAGCAATGCCATCAAAGTCAACAATACCTCCCCCGCACCCACTCTTCCCCAAGTAGACAATGTGCTGCCGTTCTTGTATTTCACTTTTCCGTGTAATCCGCTGGCGGCTCGATCCTCAGTGAAGTTTAAGACAAGTTAATGGGGAGACCTTAAGCGCTTCTAGTGCGTGCTGGTGGCGTCGAGAGAAATTAAAAGCCGGTGATTGAGGCGCCGCCATCGATATTCATTATATGCAATGGCTCCTTTTCAGTGAAGGAACAGAATGTGCGTAAAAAATAAAGAAGAAAAAAAAGAGAAGAAAAGGGGGGTTGGCTGTACGACATCCGGGACAGTCACCACACAATTGGGGCTCACTGGGAAGACATGCACGCATGTATGAAAGAGTTAACGAAGCCACCTAGCTGTCAGCTCCTTGTCAGTGAAGAAACAGAATGTGCGTTAAAAGTTAAAAAAGAAAAAAAGGAAAAGAAAACGGGGGGGGGGGACTGTACGACATCGGGGACCACTTATCAGTTCGTTCCGGCTGTGCTTGATGAGAGAAGCCATTTCTATGTTGTCAGATACATAGGCTAAAAGCTTTGTTAGCGGGTAATAGTATTGTCGTAATGAGGACGGACTGATTAGCGAGAAGCGTTTGCGTCTTTTAGCGGTCGTAACGCAGACAGAGTTCCTCATTGTTCACTTATTCCGTATTTTATTGTGTTAAATTTGTGGATAAAATAAGATTCCCGCTGTTCCCGTTCTCTGATTGTTCGAAAGTTGTTTTCTAATAGTGTAACCCTGATGTCATCAAAGCTGTGGTCTTTTAATGTGCTGTGTTTTGAAAGTGGAAGGCCTGGTAGGGATCGTACTTGTGCCCGATGGTTGTTGAATCTAATTTAAAACGGAGTGTCTGTCTGACCCACGTATTGCTTGTTACATGTCCCACATTCCAGGAGGTATATGACGTTGTCTGAGTCACAGTCTAGCGCACCTCTTATCCTGTGCTTAAAATCCGAGTGGGTGCTTTTTGCCACTGTCATTGTCTGCATGTGTTTGCATACCTTGCATCTGCTTTTTCAGCAAGGGTGACACCCAATTTGAGATTTCACGCCAATCTTTGAATTTATAATGATCCTTTATATTTTTCGGCCTTCTGTATACCACACAAGGAGGAGAACTGAAAATTTTGGATAGTTGCAAGCCCTGTCCCAATATGTTAAAGTGTTTTCTTAGGACCTTTTTTATGTTCGATGGGTTGCTCGTGAAAGTTAGTAGCAAGTTTTTGTCGAGGTGATGGTCGGCGTTTTTCTGGTGGTTGAGAAGAGTCTGGCGGTCCAGATTTTCAGCTTTTTTGATGGCGTTATCGATGATAGCGGGCGGGTATTTTTGATTAAGGAGTACTTCGCGCATATGTGTGCTGTTTTTGTGGAAGTCCTCGGTGCGGGAGCAGATTCGTTGGAATGTGTGTGCTTGGGAATAGGGAATGCTGGTCTTGCAATGTCGCGGGTGGTGCCTTTTGAAGTGCAGGTATTGTTGCCTGTCCGTAGGTTTTCTGTATACGCTAGTTACCAACGAACCATCGTCACCTCGAGTGAGTACATCAAGAAAGTTTATTTCAATGTTAGCGAAGGAGTGTGTGAAATAAAAGCTGGGGTGTACATGGTTGAATGCCTGTATGAATTTGAGGAGCTCGTTTTCCGAATGTGTCCAAATTATGAATATATCATCTAAGTACCGTTTATAAAATAGTGGTTTGATACCACAAGGTAACAAAAAACTGGACTCTATGTGGTGCATGAATATATTAGCGTAGTTTGGGGCCATTGTTGTACCCATTGCCATGCCGCTGATTTGACGGTAGTACTGGTTGGTAAATTCAAAGCTGTTCAATTCGAGTACAAGTCTTGTGAAGATTTCAACTACTTTTTTTCTTGGATATGCGACAGGGTTGTGTGTGCCATACAATTCAACAAGCACCATTACACCATCGTCATGTGGGATATTTGTGTAGAGTGAGCTAACATCCAATGTTACGAGAAATGCACCATCTGGAATTTTTACGTCTGCTATTTCCCGAAGGAAATGGTTTGTGTCACGCAAGAAGGACTCATGTGTGGGTGGTATGTCTTTGAATAAAGAATCAATATAACTGGAAATAGGTTTTGTTAACGTTCCCGTGCCTGATATAAAGGGTCTACCATGGTTACTCTCTTTAGGAATCTTCGGCAGCATGTAAAAACGACCAGGCGCCGATTGTACCGTAATAAGTGCCTTTTTAAGCTTTGAATCAATGGCACCTTCCCGTGTGAGATCCTCTAGGGTTGTTACAATGATCTTTTTGTGCTCGGTGGTGGGGTCAAAGTTGAGATGTTTGTAGAATTGTTTGTTATTTAGTTGTCGCTTGCCTTCCTCATTGTAGTTCGATCTATTCAGAAGAACAATCGCGCCTCGTTTGTCTGCAGGTTTAATGACGAGATCTTCGCAGTTGCTAAACGTGAGTAGTGCCTCTCTTTCTCTTTTTGATATGTTATTCATGCTTGGTTTGTGCACCTTGTACGCATGTATAACATCTTTCTGAACCGTGTCTATATAGAGATCAAGATGTCGATCTCTGTTGGCGTCAGGAGTCCATTGCCGTCCGATTACTCCCCGAAAAACCACGTTATCTTTGTGGGATGTACAGAAGAAATATTCCTCCTATCGTAAATTTCGTGCGAAGTCGTCTTGGTCTTTTAGGAGCGTGAAGTCATCGTACCTTCCGTTGTCAGGGCAGAATGTAAGTCCGCGTGATAGTATACTCAATTCTTTTTTGCTAAGTTTTTTTTGGAAAGGTTAATAACGTTTGGCACTTCGGGGTGTTGTGGCAAATTTTTTTCAACGTGAGGTGGTTTGGTATTTTCTCTGTAAGCACCAGTGGGTACAGCTTGTGACACATTATCCCGTGCAAATTTCTTCCTCTTAAGACGCCCTCCCACTGTAGACCGTGCTCGCTGCCGATGGTCTACCCCTGAGCTTCACTGGAGTGTCTCTCCTGGCCTGGAACATCTACAACCTGCTCCTCGACTCACGGCGGTTATAAATCACCAACTTGCTGGAACACGCGCTAAAACCGGAGGCGGGGGCGTACGAGTTGCGGGAGACGCCATCGTACTACCAAGCACTGCGGTGTGACCCTCCCGTTGCCACTTGTCGGGGCGGCAAAAGGAAGAAAGTGAACCAAGCAGCCCCAGTAACAGCCGCTACCCCTTCTACAGGCTAGCATACCCCGTCGGGACCCCCCTCACCGAGTGCACAACCGCCATCACGTTTGCCACGGCTGTTGACGACGCCCACGAGACACACCCCGGAAATGGCGACAAAGGTTAATCCAGGCCAACAACGACGGCCAGCTGTAACACAATCAACAGCAACCAGTGGCCAGAATCAACCACCCGCAAGAAAAAAATCAGCAGCCAACATTATTAAAGAGCAACCAGCAACCAGCAGCAGCATACAGCGGCCGCCTACAGGCCAGCTCGTCACGAGAGGCACAGCGAGATGGAGCTCCAACACGAACCAGGTACGACCTCCGGGTACCTGGCGGCTCTGTTCGCCGCGTCTGTGCAAAGTGACATACTGGCTGGGCAAGTTGGCAAACACCCTCCGTTTCAGTAGAGCTAGGCCATAGAACGGGTCCAAATTTTTTTAAACTTGGAAAAGGTATTGATAAAAAAATACGGCACGAGCTTTTGAAATGAACAGATTTATTTCTGTAGAGAATACAGAAAAAACTAAGCGAAGCTAAAGGCCATTCGGCCTGACGTGGCTTCGCTACGCGAAAAACGTTCAGCAAACAGTGCTACATTGAATATTAATTACCACAATACAAGGAGCAGCATAATAACAGAAACACAGAAATAGCATAATAGCAGAAATATGTGACATGTAAGTACAAAAAATAGGCTGCATAGACACACAAAATCAGACATCGAGGCTCTATTGATTACATATCCAAAAAACACATACATATTGATATATTCATATATAACACATATTAATACATACATCTGCCCATATGTACGTACATGCTACTGTATATACACGCGTTTTGTACCTAAAGGTGAGAGCATATGTGGAACCTAGCCAGAAGTTTATTGGAAACATGTTTACTATACTCAATTTTTCAGGAGATGTTTTATGTGATATTTAAATGGTGTTAATGAGAGGTTAAAATTTAATTGTTCACCTAAATGATTTATAAGCTGTGGGGCGCGGTATGCAATTAGGGCTCTACCATATCCAGTCCTAGTAGCAGGAACGCGAAATTGTTGCCTACGGAGTGAGTATTTGAGTGCGCCTTCCAATGCCGTAATAGTATGGAGTTTATTATTATAATTGTAGAGTAATAGCTTATATTCATACACCTGTCTTGCTTTGAGTATACCATATTTTATGAATAATGAACCACTAGGAATCTCCCTTGGGTTGCCATAATAATCATCAAATAGGCGGAGAACGTTTTTCTGTAAGATTTCTAGTTTATTTAAATTCTCACTTGTAGTGCCCCATACTAGCATACTATAATTTAAACGGGAGTTAAAAAGAGCGTAGTATATCTTTTTTTAGCCAAATTGGTATAAGTGAATGTATTTTAAATATACACCCAACTGTCTTACTTAGTTCGGATGCGAGACTGTCAACATGAGTATTGCAAGACAAATTTTCTTGGAACCACACTCCGAGGAATTTTTGCGATTTAACCGGCTCCAGCCCTTGCTTTTTGAAAAAGATCTTGATGTCGTCCTCGTAGGGCTTGTTAATAGGCTGGAATACTATGTACTTACTTTTAGATATATTTGACATGAGCTTATTTTGATGAAGCCATTTTTCTCATTCGAGTAAGTATTCATTTACTTCAGTTACAAGGTGCATGAGTATTCTACCTGTGAAAAATATGTTGGTGTCGTCAGCGTAAATAAGTAATTTTGGGGATCTTGGAATGTCACAGAGATCATTAATATATGTTATAAATAGTAACGGTCCAAGGATTGAACCCTGCGGTACACCATTTGTAACAGTTTTCATTGGGGAAATAAGGTTACCCACCTTAACATATTGTTTTCTTTCGGTAAGATAACTTTGTAATAATTTAGCTGCCACGCCCCTTACACCATAATGATGCAACTTATATATCAAAATATCATGTTTGACTGTGTCAAAGGCCTTCTTCAAGTCAATTAGAAGACCTATGGTGTAGGTTCTGTTTTCCATGTTTTTTAATATCTCCTCTTTCGTATCTAATAGCGCCGACTCCGTAGACTTACCCTTTCGAAACCCATACTGTGCTTTATTGATTATCAGGTGCTTAGTGAAAAAGCATTGCAGTCTGGAGTGTAATATTTCTCGAAAAACTTTGGACAGTACCGGTAGAATGGATATCGGGCGGTAATTCGATAATACAATTTCGGCACTCCCTTTCTGAATAGCAGAAACGCGGGCTATTTTTAGTTCTGAAGAAAAAATGCCGGTTTTCAACATAGTGTTCATCATGTATGAATGAGGTCGTGAAATTAGTGACGCTACATATTTGATCGGGCTGGCTGCTATTTCGTCAACACCTGCAGCAACATTGTCACGTATTTTACAGATTAATTTTTCAACTTCATAAGGTGTAACTGGAGTAAGGAAGAGTGAGTGTGATAGACGCTTTCTATCTGCCACAGGCGGATCTGTTACTCCACATGGTGAGTCTGTGTAGTCGCCAGCATTAACAAAATACTCATTCATGTCTGATAGTGCTTCGACATCTGCCTTATCGTCTGCAAAATCAGCGATATTAACCTAACCTTTTTTGTTACGTTCAGTTAACTTATTTACCTCATTCCACATTTTCCTGGGATTATCGTAGATTTTTTCAAATGTGTATTGATAATATGATATCCTGGCTCATTTGATGTCAGCATTTAGCTTATTGTGAAACTTTTTGTAGCCTTCAAGAAGTGATAAATCGCGCCATATCACAAACATGTGATACATTTTGTTTTTTTTCTTGTATTTGGTCGTACAGTGCGTTGTTAATCCACGGCTTGCGTATCTTCTTCCTCGAAGGCTTTTTCGTTAAAGGAAAGGCGTGGTCATATATGCTCCTAAGTTGCTCAAGAAAAAGACTGAAAGCCCGGTTTGTATCTCTTTCTGTGCACACTATATTCCAGTTCGTCGAAGCAACTTCAGCTCGGAATCGGTTTAGTGCGCTATTATTTATTTTGCAATACTTTTCAACGATCTGCTTTTTATTTTGTGTTCAAGATGATAATAAAAGAGAAAATATGGGTAGGTGGTCACTTAAATCGTATGACAATAACCCTGAAATACATTTTCTGCTTGGAAGATTTGTGACACTCATATGAAGCAGCGTCCAAGACTTTCCCGATATGCGACTAGGTCTTGTTATTGTGTTTGCACTTGCGTATGATTTCAAAACCGACTGAAGTTCTTTAGAGTTAGGAGAATCGCCTAGCATACTAACGTTGACCTCACCAATAATTAAAAAATGCATGCGCATTGTGTGCAGCTTTTGTAAGAGAGTATCTATGTAGTCAAGGAATTCTCGCTTTTTATCAGCTGGTGGCCGATACACCACGACAACAATTTCGTTAATAACTTTGACTACAAGACATTCAATGCGCGCTGAAATGTACGAGAGATCATCAATTATTTCATGATTTAGTTGTTCTTTGACGTATACAGCGATGCCTCCACCTCGACCGGAATGACATACCAAGCCATTGTAAGTATAGCCAGCAAATCTTGGCGAGACATTATTTGGTGTTAACCAAGTTTCGGTAAATGTTAGAGCATCAAGTTTTATTGCCCAAGAGTCTAGAAACACATCAAGATTTTCTTTTTTGTTCTTGATGCTGCGAGCGTTTAGATGCAGAACACTGAAAGTGTGCGAGCTTTCATTAACCAGCTTCTTGAAACCGCTTATGTCATAGTACTGGCTATTGACAGGATCCATTTCAAAGTCTCGTTAGTATAAGGCTTGATTAGATAGTTTACATTGTCATTTGTGCAACATCTGCAGGCTCAACAATCTTAAGAGTCTCAGATGACTCTGTTTTGCGTGTAAACACCTTGCCACCGTTTGTCCACATGAACTTCCATTTTGTTTCTCGCCTCTTAGCAACTGCTAAGCCGAGCAGCTGCCTCGCGTGTTTGGTTAAGTTCTCATTCACATATATGGGCTCATTTGATTTGAAACCCATATCTTTGGCAGGCGGCCTTTTCTTTCGTGCTTTAGTTAAGACAGCGCTCCTTTTGTCACGTCGGACGAAACGAACGATTACACTCTTGTCTTCAGATCTGCCAACAGGTATTCTATGACACGTGTCTATGTCTGATGGTAAGATTTTTTTCCAATGGCATCGCCAAGCTTCTTTACAATTTCCATTGGGTCTTCATCACTAGGGACACCTTTAATTTTCAAGTTATTCACACGAGTGTACTGCTCGAGCTCATCAACCTTACGTTGCAATTTCTTGTTTTCTGTTTCAAGTTGGTAATTTTTGTGTGTAGCATGTTGCAGCTCTTCACGGAGCACCTTAATTTCATCTGACAGTTGCTTAACGTTGTCACAGACTTGGCGTGCAACTTCACGTGCAAAGCCTCTAACAATATGTACTGGCGGGTACGGCTCCGAAGTGGCTGTGCTTGTCGCTAACATCATCGATGCATAACTTTGCCGAAGGGGAAATGAAACAGTGGAACAAAATTCGCAATTGCGCGACACAGGAGCTAACTAAGGTCACCATCGAACACTGTAGAAAGACTCTAAACGCACTGACAGACAAGGAGCGGTATATAAGAAATAACTTTCCTCATTCGGAGTGGGAAGCTAAAGAACTCGACGTATTTAAGCACAAAAAAAAAAACGGAGGAAATAGAAAAACTTAAGAGGAAGAAATTCGCGCGGGACAATGTGTCACAAGCTACCCCCACTGCTGTTTACAGAAACAATACCAAACCACCTCACGTTCAAAAAAATTTGCCACCACAACCCAAAGAGCCCAACGTTATTAACCTTTCCGATAAAGGACTTAGCAAAGAAGAATTGAGTATACTATCACGCGGACTTACATTCTGTCCTGGAAACGGAAGGTACGATGAATTCACGATCCTAAGAGATCTAGACGACTTTGCACGAAATTTACGATTGGAGGAATATTTCTTCGATAAACCCCAAAAAGGTAACACACCTTTTCTTAGGGTAATCGGACGGCAATGGCCCCAGACTCCAACAGAGATCGACATCTGGATCTCTATATAGACACGGTTCAGAAAGATGTTATACATGCGTACAAGGTGCACAAACCAAGCATGAATAACATATCAAAAAGAGAAAGAGAGGCACTACTCACGTTGAGCAACTGCGAAGATCTCGTCATTAAACCAGCAGACAAAGGAGGCGCGATTGTTGTTCTGAATAGATCGAACTACAATGAGTAAGGCAAGCGACAACTAAATAACAAGCAATTCTACAAACATCTCAACTTTGACCCCACCACCGAGCACAAAAAGATCATTGTAACAACCCTAGAGAATCTCACACGGGAAGGCGCCATTGATTCAAAGCTTAAAAAGGCACTTATTACGGTACAATCGGCGCCTGGTCGTTTTTACATGCTGCCGAAGATTCATAAAAAGAGTAACCCTGGTAGACCCTTTATATCAGGCACGGGAACGTTAACGAAACATATTTCCAGTTATATTGATTCTTTATTCAAAGACATACTACCCACCCATGAGTCCTTCTTGCGTGACACAAACCATTTCCTTCGGAAAATAGCAGACGTAAAAATTCCAGATGGTGCATTTCTCGTAACATTGGATGTTAGCTCAATGACGATGGTGTATTGGTGCTTGTTGAATCGTATAGCACCCGCAACCCTGTCGCATATCCAAGAAAAACAGTAGTTGAAATCTACACAAGACTTGTACTCGAATTGAACAGCTTTGAATTTACCAACCAGTACTACCGTCAAATCAGCGGCATGGCAAAGGATTCAAGAATGGCCCCAAACTACGCTAATATGCTCATGCACCACATAGAGTCGAATTTTTTTTTATCTTGTGATATCAAACCACTATTTTATAAACGGTACCTAGATGATATATTCATAATTTGGACACATTCGGAAAACGAGCTGCTCAAAATCATACAGGCATTCAACCATGTACACCCCAGATTTTATTTTACACACTCTTCCGCTAACACTGAAATAAACTTTCTTGATGTACTCATTAGAGAAGACGATGGTTCGTTGGTAACTAGCGTATACAGAAAACCTACGGACAGGCAACAATACCTGCACTTCAAAAGGCACCACCCGCGACATTGCAAGACCAGCATTCCCTATTCCCAAGCACACAGATTCCAACGAATCTGCTTTCGCACCGAGAACTTCCACAAAAACAGCACACATATGCGCGAAGTACTCCTTAATCAAAAATACCCGCCAGCTATCATCGATGACGCCATTAAAAAAGCTGAAAATCTGGACCGCCAGACTTTTCTCAACCACCAGAAAAACGCCGACCATCACCGCGACAAAAACTTGCTACTAACTTTCACGAGAAACCCACCGAACATAAACAAGGTCCTAAGAAAACACTTTAACATGTTGGGACAGTGCGTGCAACTATCCAAAATTTTCACTTCTCCTCCTTTAGTGGTATACGGAAGGCCGAAAAATATAAAGGATCATTTAATAAATTCAAAGATAGGCGCGAAATCTCAAATTTGGTGTCACCTTTGCGGAAAAAGCAGATGCAAGCTATGCAAACACATGCAGACAACGACAGTGGCGAAAAGCACCCACTCGGATTTTAAGCACAGGATAAGAGGTGCACTAGACTGTGACTCAGACAACGTCATATACCTCCTTGAATGTGGGCTATGTATCCAGCAATACGTCGGTCAGACAGACACTCCATTTAAAATTAGATTCAACAACCATCGGGCACATGTACGATCCCTGCCAGGCCTTCCACTTTCAAAACACAGCGCATTAAAAGACCACAGCTTTGGTGACACATCAGGGTTACACTATTAGGAAACAACTTTCGAACAATCAGAGAACGGGAACAACGGGAATCGTATTTTATCTACAAATTTACCACTATAAAATACGGAATAAGTGAACACCCAGGCATTCTGTCAGCGTTACGACCGCTAAAAGACGCAAACGCTTCTCTCTAATCAGTGCGTTCTCATTACGACGATACTATTACCCGCTAACAAAAGTTTTAGCCTATGCATTTGACAACTTAGAATCGGTTTGCCTCATCAAGCACAGCTGAAACGCACAGATAAGTGGTCCCAGATGTAGTAGAGTCCCACCTCCCCTTTTCTTTTCTTTTTTTTCTACTTTATTTTTAACATACATTCTGTTTTTTCACTGACAAGGAGCCGAGAGCTAGGTGGTTTCATTAACTCTTTCATACATGCGCGCATGTCTTCCCAGTGAGCCGGAACTGTGTGGTGACTGTCCCGGATGTCGTACAGTCCCCCCTTTTTTGTTTTTTTCTTTTTTAATTTTTAACGCAAATTTTGTTACTTCCCTGACAAGGAGCCATTGCGTATAATTAATATCGATAGCGGCGCCTCAATCACCGGCTTTTTCATTTCTCCCGACGCCACCAGCACGCCCTCGAAGCACTTGAGGTCTCCCCATTAACTTGTCTTAAACTTCATTGAGCATTTAGCCGCCAGCGGATTACACGGAAAGGTAAAATACAAGAACGGCGGCACATTGCCCACTTGGGGAAGAGTGGGTGCGGGGGAGGTATTGTTGACATTGATGGCATTGCTCATCTACCTCTGCCCTACTCTGTTGAGATGCTGCCCCTTTCTAATTACGCCGTGTCATTCTTGTTTCTTTTCCTAGATTTTCTATATTTATTTATCGTTTCTCCTCCCGTTCCGCTGTTTCTTTTTTACTTTTCTTTCTCTCGTCAGGCTATAAGAAGACACCGAACATGTGAATATTGTGGTGTACACGTATCCCAAAGGAGCACGGCCACCAGCATGAGTCCGGTCTTAGCGAGCCGCAGGGCGCGCGTTAACCATCGCCGCGGCGAGAACGCGATACTGCTCAAAGTCGCAACACTTTATTGTGGCAACACCAAACGCAGCACAGCCCGTTGCAAAAGGCGCGGCGGGAAAGCAAATAGGCTTATCCACGCCACGTGCACAAAAGTACTACACAGGGTGCCACGGGCACGTCTCCGCGGTAAAAGTGATCCACAGAGACCGCGGGACCCATGCCCCGTTGCTCTAGCGAGGGCAAAAGCGCTCGCGTTGGCTTCAGTGGGAGACGGGTCGGCGTAGCTAGGCCACGCACTTGGACACCGTAGCACCCTTCGTCCGTGCGTACGCAGTGGGGCAACAAAAGGCGAGCGTTCGCCTCGGGCGCGAGGCGCCTTCAGCGAAGTCCGACGAGCCCCCGAGCGACGAGAGTCGACGGACGGAAAAGATTGCGTGCCTCACCGTTAGCAGACCCGGAGAGCAGGGGTTTTAGTTTGACGTTTTTACTCTCCGCTTAGCAGCTAAGCGGAGCGGGAACGCAAGTGCGCATGCACCCTCCGCCAAGGCCTTAAGCGGGTTACCGGAGTGGGGAATACGGTCCGCTTACGAGCAGCCTAAGCGGAGCGCGGTGCGTCGCTGCCGTTTTTGCAAGCGGAAGGGCGACAACCCGCGCGCCCTCTCTCGTGCGTGCAGCAACTTTGCTCATTTCAAGATGGCTTCCTCCGGAGACGGCACGCTTTCCGCGAGTGCTGCAGCTTCGCCGTCACCTTCCCAGTGCAAGCCGCGAAAACACAGTTTCAACGGTGAAAAATAAAAACGCTGCCACCACACACGCGTAAAATGCGCAAACAACACACAGTGAATGCTTGCAATGAATCTGGAACGGAACCTTCTGGCTTTTGAGCGGCTACTATCAAGTCAGAGCTTGCGTCTTTGTCAAAAAAATAGGCGGTTAATACAGTGAAAGTGGATATCTAAATACTTCATGAAAATATGATTTTTACATTTTTGTTTTGCTTTCTATACGTGAAAAAAATGTTTTTTTATTTTGTTTACCGAAGATGAAAACGACCAGAGGGCGCTGCAACTGCGAAAGGTCCGCTTAGCTGCCGGCAACGAATAACTAAAAGAATAAATTGGCCGCCGCTCCGCTGTGGCTTCGCTGGTGCTCCCGGAGCGGAGCGGACCACAAAAACGTCAAACTAAAAACCTCTAGTATCTGTCTGCCCGCTCCCGACGCAGCGCGCGAAAACCTCTCGGGAGGCTTCGCGCGCAGCGCCACAGTCAACATCCGCTACCGGGTGAGAGAGTTAAACGTCACTCCTTACCCCTAGCGCGGCAGGGAGCAAAGGAGGGGAGACGACATGTCGGGACATGAGAACAGCAGAAAAGGCGGCAAAGCCCGCGCAAAGACAATGGGCTAGCCTCAATTCCCACATCCCCCTCTCCTAAATTTTCCCTTTACCGGTCTGCAAAAGGCAGCCGTACGTCACCCATGCAGTTAAAATGACACTGCTGTGAGCGACAGCTAACCTCAGTCCAGCCCTGCTACTGCTGCTAAAAATGATTACAAAGAAGAAACAAAAACATACATAACAATATAAACACATGACACTAAAAATAACTGTGGAAGGGAGCACAGAAAAGTGGGACTAGTGTTCGTGGTGCTGAAGGGGGATAGCGTCCACTGTGCGGAGAGGCGGAAGTGCGTGACAGTGTCCGCTGGGTGCGATACCCGAGTGCGAGGTCAAAGGTACCCGAGGGGCTCACTGATGGTTCGTTGCTGCTCTTGATAAGCTGCGAGTCCGATGAAAGGCGCTTGGGTTGTTGTTAGGAGGCCCCGCATTTCTGGCTCAATGACGAAGCTGGGACATTGCGGGAAGCCGGGCCTCTGCATTATCAGGGAGGCCAAACCAGAATTGGCTGCGAGGCACTCTGGCGTTGGCCGCATATATAGCTGCTTTCAGCTGGCCTCGCGCAGGAGCCATGGTGGGAAAGGCAGCAGGACTTCTTCGGCGACAGCCGAGAGCAGAGCACAGCCAGACGGTCTGACGTCAGTGGGTCAATGCCCCCCCTCCCAGCACCTCCAGTGTCCGCGTCGATGGGGGGAGGCCATGACGCACTCTTCGCGGGCTCGCACTGAAGCGTCACGCACTTACACACGCACAGAAGCACGCACGCACACACACCGCCGACAGCTGCGCGAGCGTAGGCGCAAAGCGTCCTTCGTCTCTCTCTCCCGGCAAGCACCGACACTCAAGGTCACACAGAGCTCCCTTCGCGGTAGACGAAATGAACACGAGAAAAAAAAGTAAAAACGGAGCAAAATGACACTCAACATCTGGCAAAAAACATAAAATACAAATAACACTTAATATTAGACAAAAGAAACAAAAAATACACATGAGCACTTAAAAAAAGAAACACGGCCAGCAGGCTGGGCGGTGTCAACTTCTTTTCTAGAAAAGGCCGTAAAGAAGCTAACCTATACTGAGGCTAGACAGTAAACTGAGGGCCTTCGGTTGCGGAGAAGTCCGCCGTCAGGCGCGAAATCACAAAGGTGACCGCTTCCTAAGATTATACCGGTGCGTGCGGGGTCTGAATGCGGTCCGCCGCTCCGGGTGTGCCTCGTTGCTGGGACGAAGTGCCGCAGGGCTCTGGCGCGAGCACGTCAGACCATCATACAAAGGGTTTCAGGTCTGGGATATGGGCACGGCTGAGTTTTACCGTATGGGGATCTTTCAGCAAGTACGCGAGTGGAGTGCAAGCTTTGTCCACTCGGTACGGACCAAGCCACTTAGGAGCGAGCGAGGTTGAGAACCCCTTACTGGCATCGCTAAGAGCGTGGTTACGCTTCAGGACAAGATCGGCCACCTCAAAAACTAGGTCGCGATGCTTGCGGTCATATTGGGCCTTCTGCTGAGCCCTGGCCGACGCCAAACTTTGCCTTGCTTTGCAGAAAGCTCGACAAAGCCTGTCCCGAAGTGCGGACGCCTAAGCAGAGCAGTCTGCCGGCGCCTCCTCATCCTCGAGCTGGCATTGAGTGACGCTGGTCACCGGATTTGCCAACTCCCTTCCAAAATTTAAGGCGGGCGAGAAACCAGTTGAGCGGCTCTCGGATGTTCGAATAGTGAACGCGAGCTGACTCGAATGGTCTGACCACTCCCTTTAACTTTCGGCAAAGGCCGCGAACCTCGGTTTGAGCGTACGAATGACGTGCTCCGTCAAATTGAACTGGGGATGGTAGGGTGAAGTGGTGCAGTGATCGATTCCGAGGGAACGGCTCGTGACACCAAACACCCGAGCGGTGAAATACGAAGCATTGTCAGTGATGAACCTTTCCGGGAAGCCGAACCGGCAAAATACTTCCTGCAGCTTCGCAAGCACCGCTCGCGCTGTCACCTTCCGAAGTGGGAAAAGTTCCACCCATTTCGAAAAGTGATCAACGACTACCATCAGGTGAATGAACCCCTGCTTACTTCTGGGAAGTGGTTCCATTAGATCGCAGGTGGCCACTTACCACGGACGCTCACTGACAATCGGTTTCATCAGACCGGGTTGTTTGCCACCCCTTGATTTCACCGTTTGACAGACGCGGAAGAACGGCAATAGCGAAAAATGTATCGCTTCATGCCGGGCCAGGTCACAACGCGGCTCAGTTTTGCAAAAACTTTCGAGCCACTCAGGTACCGGCCATAGGTTTGTCGTGAGAGGATCGCAACAGTGCGGCTCTCAGACTTTTAGGCATAACCACTTTACACGGGTCGATGAACTCGTCGTCAGTGGCTATATACTTCAGCAGGAGCCCGTCATGGTCCAGCAAATATGAAGCCGTCGGGGACTCAGGGACACACGCTGGTTCGAGCCTCCTATTCGCGCCCGCTGCAGGGCAAGCAGCGTCACGGCGCTCCGTCTCGTCGAGACAATCGTTATCGGCGCCCACTGCAGGACAAGCAGCGTCACGGCGCTCCATCTCTCTGAGACTGTCGCACAATTAGTGACAAAACGGGTCACTTTGCTGGGTCTTCAGGAGCTCTTCTCTGCTGAAAGCGATGCGCATTCTCCTAAAATGGGGGTGTCTGGTATCGCACCCACTCAGGACCGCAGCAACAACCGCTTGAGTCGGCGTTACGGGTTCGCTCTCGGCCTCATGGTCTTCGGAAAGCTCCCCCTCTCGGCCGCTTCGCGGTGCGCCGCTTACCTGGTTAGCAGCCAAGGTTTGTCCGCATGGGGACTCACCCTTCTCGCTGAGTGGCGGTGAAGCTGCTGTTTCACCCCCGACGCTTGCATGTGCTAAGACATCGCTAGCGGCTGTCGCACCGGGATCAAGGTCCTCGGCATACAATGGGGCACGAGATAGCGCGTCAGCTACCACGTTGATGCTCCCCTTTCGATACTGCACCAAAAAGTCATAGTGCTGTATCAGAAGAGCCCAGAGCGCCAGCCTGCAGGCAGGCTCACGGAGCCGCATCAGCCAGCTGAGCGCACTGTGATCCGTTTCCACTACGAATTTCGTCCCATCAAGATAGATGTCAAACTTCCGCCGTACAAACACGATGGCGAGGCACTCCTTCTCGGTCACGGAATAATTTTTCTCCGCAGAGATCAAAGAGCGGCTGGCAAAGCCAACGGCTGCAACACGCCATCGTATTCCTGTAGGAGAACAGCTCCTAAACCCAGATCGCTCGCATCAGTTTGTACAACAAACGGTCTGGTCAGGTCGGGGAGCTTGAGCTGCGCTGTCTCCGCTATGGCGTTAGACAGTCGGCAAAATACCTCCTGTTGCTCAAGTCCCCATTGCCACTCAGCAGACTTACCCAAAAGTTTGCTCAAGGGCACCTGCAGTCGGGCACAGGACGGAATGAAGGAAAGGTAAAATACCATTCCTAAAAAGCAGTGAAGGCCACGTACGTCCTTGGGCACGGGAAAATCGAGAATAGCTCGATGTTTCTCCCGATCCGGCTATATGGAGCCTTCGCCCAGCGTAAACCCGAACAACTGAACACGGGTCTGCGCTAATTGGACCTTAGCTGGGTTTAATGTCATCCTGGCGGTCCTCACCCTCTCGAGTACATCGGCAACATGGGCCAAGTGCTCTTCGAATGTTCGTTAATAAATGACGATGTCGTCGAGGTAGCACATGCAGTATGACCACTTTGCTTCCCCGAGGACGCGGTTCATGAGTCTTTGAAACGTCGCAGGAGCATTGCAAAGACCAAAGGACATACGAGTAAACTCGAACAACCCTCTGTGGGACGTGAACGCTGTTTTACACTGGTCACGGTTACCCATCCGGACCAGTAGGTAACCTTTAGAGGCGTCAAGCGTGGTAAAGTACCGTGCATCACCCAAGTTACCTACGATGGAGTTTATCGTGGGGAGCGGATAGGCATCCTTACGAGTCACTCCATTCAGACGGCGATAGTCGACGCACGGGCGATGACTGCCATCTTTCTTAAGCACCAGCTCAACTGGAGACGCCCAGGAGCTAGACGAGCGGTGAATAATGCCAGCCGCTAGCATGTCATCTAGCAACCCATCGATAATCTGCCTTTGGCGACTGACGGGCCTGGGGTTACATTTCAAAGGAAGCGCGTCACTAGTTTCGATTACATGGCTCACTAAATCGGTGCAGCCAGGTTGATCGGTGAAGAGCTCGTCGGGCTGACGTAACAGTGTCGACAGACGAGCCTTCTGTGCTTCATCCAACTGAGTCGCGCAAGCGACCAAAGGATGTAGTGCCTCTTCGTGTCGTGTCGGTCGATCCACATAGGGGTTTCGAGCCGACGAGCGCGGAACGCCAGGGTACAACCCCGGAGTTGGCGCACGACACGGTTCGTGCCACGCGTCTCGTTCCCGAAGGGGACTGTGAGAGGGCAAATGCGTTGAGCCGGGGCTTGGCCCCGAACTCTGCGCAGGGCACGTTTCCGGCGCTTCTGCCGCAAAGGCGACGGTAAGCGCCGGCGGGCTGATGAACGGCTTGAGTTGGCAAAATGGGCCATCACTTTAGCCGCCATTCGCAATGTCACAACGATACCGGTTTTAAGGAGAAAGTCCCGATCGAGAATCACTGGAACATTGAGCCCTGGAAGGTGAACAAGACGGCAGCGTCTCATTCGATCTCCCCATCGGACCGTCCACCTTGCAGCGCCTGCCGAATGGGCCACACCTTTCGCAAGGGTGAATGTCGTTCGGCTGTCCCGCAAGCGCACTGAGTGCTTTTCAAGTGGGAAAACGCCGATTTTCCGAACAACGAGGCGCTAGCGCCCGCGTCCAGCAAAGCCGAAAATTCACGGCCGGCAATGCTGACCGGAATGAACGGCGCGTGCGTATGAGAAAAAATAGTTGCCCGGCACGCAGAGAGAAGAGGCAAACGTTGGGTCGCTCGTGCATTCACGAACGACCCAGAAGCCCGTTTCCCTACCTCGCAGAAGGCCTGGATCCGGTGCATTCCCTTGCTATGTGCCCTCTTTCACGGCAGCGGTAACAGCGCACTTCATCACGGTCTGTGTTCTCAGATGTAGCAGCCTCGAGCTGTCTTGATCGGCTCACTACGTTATCGCAGGATACGTTTCTGCGAGCCACACCTCCCACAATACGTTGGGTCGGAAAGCGTCCCTGTGTGGAGGTTTCAGGTGGAGCAGCGCAGCCTGCCCGCCTTGCATGCGTAAAGGGGTCAAGAGTGCGATCACTCAACTCCAACGCACAGCTGGTTGTAGCCGCAAAGGCGGCGCCGAGACGCTGTTGCTGTTGGGGAGGGGTCTGTCTCCAATGGCCTCTCTCCAAGCACAGCGCGGCTCAAGGACATCGCTGGCTGGCGGCGGTGGGCGATAGGCACGCGCGGCGAGAATGTCGCCTTGGATGCGCTTCGCCTCAGCGGCCAACTCTTCCAAGTCACGAATCCGGCCGCCGCGCAGGTATGCCGAAAAAGTCGGACGTGCCTGCCGTATCACCCGTTCGACGCGTTCCTCGTTCGAGACTCGGGGCTTAGCGATAGAAATAAGTTTATCCATCGCACGTACATACTGCTGTGAAGACTTGTCAGGAGCTTGTGTACGAAGCTCGAGCTCTCGCCACATCCTATTTTCGTAGTAGGATGTGGCGCATATATATATATATATATATATATATATATATATATATATATATATATATATATATATATATATATATATATATATATATATATATATATATATATATATTGTAGTGAAGAAGAGGAGCTTCAGCGGCATTTCTCGGCGCATCAGGTAATCGCCATCAGCATAAGCTCGTGCTTGCTGCGCTTGGCCGGACGCTGCTGACTGCTTCACTTTCTGCGTTCTGCGCTGCAAATAAACCGCGTTACAAGTGGTGGATTCTGCTGGGTTTCGATCACCCTGGAGCTTCGGAATCGCATTTTACCATCCACTATGCCTACCGACGCAAGCGCCGCTCCAACTCCTCCATTGGCATCGCCTACCGTTCTCTGCGCCGGTTCTCTGCGTCTGCGAGATCCCCCTGTTTTCTCAGGCACAGAAGACAAGGACGTTGACAACTGGATTTCAATGTACGAGCGAGTGAGTACTCACAACAAATGGGATGACGCCGCCGAGTTGGCCTACGTCTCCTTCTACCTGTCGGACGTGGCCAAGCTGTGGTTTATAAACCACGAAACGGAACTCTCTACATGGTCGGTCTTCAAAACGAGCCTCACGCAAGTTTTCGGGCGGCCTGAGGTACGCAAACGCCGTGCCGAACAACGCTTACATACTCGGTCCCAGCAGCTTGGTGAGAATTTCACAAGCTATATTGAGGACGTTCTGGACCTTTGCAAGTGAGTCAACGAGTCCATGTCCGAAGAGCTTAAGATCAAGCATATCATGAAGGGCATTGAGGACGACGCTTTCCAAATGTTGCTTTCTAAGAGTCCTCGCACTGTCCTAGAACTGACCGAGTTATGCCAGAGTTTTGACAAGTTGCGCAGGCAACGTCTTTCCACCCGACGTCCCTCGGTGCTCGACAACTCTTTGTCCAGCCTGTCCACCCTTGGCACAGGAGAAGACCATGCCCCTCTTCTCTCCAAGATCCAAGAGTTCATCCGCGCTGAGGTCGCTCGTCAGCTCTCTTTGATGTCCTGCGTACCCGATCAACCACACAGATTGACGCCTACACTCCGCGACTTCATTCAAGACCAGGTCGCACAAGTTCTTCCTCCCGCTCGTGAACCGCCGCCAGTCGCCGCACCTCTCACGTACGCCGAGGCCGTTGCTCGACCTCAACAGCCTGCGTTCCAGCCAGCGCCTATGTATTCGTCGCCGCCCTTTTCGCCGCCGACCTATTCACCGCCGCCTATGCCGATACCACCTCGGCCGCAGTTTTCTGCCCCCCCCAGCCGCAAGTCGGAGTCTACTCCGACCAATGGCGGACCCACGACAACCGTCCCATATGTTTTGCTTGTGGTGGTGTTGGCCACGTGGCACGTTATTGTCGTCGTCACCAGGCTGCTCAGAACATTCGACGAATGCCCTCTTTCGACCCTCAGTTTTCTTCTACGCCTTCAAGCCCTCCTTCCTCTTCATTTCCTTCTGATCATCCACACGGCCCGACCCGCCGCTCCCCATCTCCTCGTCGACGTTCGCTTTCCCCTATGCGTCGCCGTTCCGGACCCACCGACCAGGAAAACTAACGGCCGCAGTTCCCGAGGCACGAACTGCGTCTCCGTCGCCATGCACAAGTCGTCGCTCCTGTCCAGCTAACGTCATTTAAGTGTCAGTCGATGGTATCGTCGTCATGGCGCTTGTCGACACCGGAGCCGCTCTATCTGTCGTTTCCATAAACCTTTGCCGCAAACTCCGCAAAGTTCTGACGCCATTATCCGGCCTCTCTCTTAGAACGGCTAACGCACAAAGTGTAACACCTCTCGCAGCCTGTACCACACGAGTCGTCATCCAAGGGATTGTGTATATCGTCGAATTCGTAGTGCTGCCCTCGTGTTCCCATGACATGATACTCGGCTGGGACTTCCTTGCGAATAAGAATGCCGTCATTGACTGCTGTCGCGCTGAACTTGAGCTATCTGCACTTCCTGATGTAGACGCTGTCGAAGCCTCCCTTCCGTGTTATAAACTGTTTGTTTCCGACGACACCACCGTACCACCGCGCTCTTCTCTGCTGGTGACTGTGTCGTGTGACGCTATTTGAGACGGTGATGTTTTATTTACGCCCTCTGCCCTGTTCATTCAACGCAAATGTTCTCCACAGCCCATTGCTCTCCTTACTCTCCACCATGGCGTCACGAAGACGCTCGTGTACAATACGCTAGAGGGGCCTTTACCTTTATTCTATGGTGAATGTCTCGGTCACGTGCATCCTATCGACGCCCGTTGCATTTTTGACGCTCCATCTAGTTTACTTTCTACGGACCTCAGCGCACTCATTTCTGACTCTGTTGTTGACCAGTCACTCCTTGACGCTTTCCACCGCTCCATCGATGTCGCAACGTCTTCTTCAGAACGAAGCCAGTTAGTGAACCTGCTGCAAAAGTTTCGTACTTCTTTTGACAGCCACGCTTCTGGCCTCAGTCGCACATCGAACATATCTCACAAGATTGACACAGGAAGCCATACGCCTCTACGGCAGCGCCCCTACCGAGTCTCAGCGTCGGAGCGCCGTATTATTGACGACCAGGTTGCTGACATGCTCCAGCGGGGTATTTTACAGCCTTCTAACAGCCCCTGGGCGTCACCGGTCGTTCTTGTTAAAAAGAAGGACGGCTCCATTCGGTTCTGTGTGGACTATCGACGTTTAAACAAGATCACCCGCAAGGACGTTTACCCGTTACCGCGAATAGACGACGCCCTTGACTGTTTGCAGGGAGCAGAATACTTCTCTTCGCTGGATTTACGGTCTGGATACTGGCAAGTTCCTATGGAAGCATCTGACCGACCGAAAACAGCATTTGTCACACCTGATGGGTTATACGAGTTTACCGTTATGCCTTTCAGCCTTTGTAACGCTCCAGCCACTTTTGAAAGAATGGTGGACACCATTTTACGAGGCCTCAAGTGGAACACACGTTTATGCTACCTCGATGACGTAGTTGTCTTTTCCACCGATTTCGACACCCATTTAAATCGTCTCGAGCACGTCCTCACACGTCTCACCGACGCCGGCCTTCAACTCAACCTCAAGAAGTGTCGTTTTGGTGCCCGGCAGCTCACCATTCTTGGCCACGTCGTATCGCGGGACGGCATACTTTCTGACCCCGCCAAGCTTCGAGCAGTTGCCGATTTTCCGAAGCCAAAGAACTTGAAGGAAGTTTTGTCGGCTTGTCGTCATACTTCCGACGCTTTATTAGAAATTTCGCTTCTGTATGTGCGCCCCTTACGGACCTTCTTAGCGGCGACAAGGACCTTTCCACCTGGTCACCAGCATGCGACGATGCACTCACCAAATTACGCCACCTGCTGACTTCACCACCCATCCTCCGCCACTACGATCCTGCCGCACCCACGGAGGTTCACACTGATGCCAGCGGTGTTGGACTTGGCGCTGTGCTCTCGCAAAGAATAGCAGGGTTCGATGAATATGTCGTCGCCTACGCAAGCCGAACTTTAACGAAAGCCGAGGCTAACTACTCCGTGACCGAGAAAGAGTGTTTAGCTATTATTTGGGCCCTTGTAAAATTTCGCCCCTACCTGTATGGTCACGCATTCGATGTCGTCACTGACCACCACGCCCTTTGTTGGCTATCCACACTTAAAGACCCTTCCGGACGACTTGCTCGCTGGGCGCTCAAACTTCAGGAATACGACATCCGCGTTATTTACAGATCTGGTCGTAAGCACACGGACGCCGACGCCCTTTCTCACTCACCCATATCGGATGAAGGCGTTTGCCTCTCTTCCCTCGAGCCTGCACTTGCGTCATCCCCCTTGCGCAACATGACGGTGGAACAACGAAAGGATCCCTGGATCAGTGGCCTCATAAGCATTCTTTCTGATCCTCTCACTCCTTCGCCGTCTCGCACTCTCCGCCGCCAGGCTAGCAACTTTTGCCTAAGGGATTATCTTCTTTATCGACGCAACTACCTTTCTGACGGTCGCAAGTGTCTCCTTGTGATACTCCGCCATCTTCGAGCTGCTATCTGCGAAGGTTTTCATGCGGACCCACAGTGCGCCCACGCAGGCCTCTTCAAGACATACGCTAGGCTTCGACTCAGATTTTATTGGCGTGGCATGTATAACTACGTGCGGAAATTCATTCGCTCGTGTGCTCAGTGCCAACGACAAAAGTTACCTCCCGGGCAAGTCTACCCGTCACAACCTCTTCCTTGTCCTAGTCGACCTTTTGATCGCGTCGGCATTGACATTTACGGACCACTACCATCAACTCTAGCTGGTAATTGCTGGATTATTGTTGCGATAGACCATCTGACACGCTATGCCGAAACAGCCGCGCTGCCGACTGCCACAGCCCGTGACGTTGGAACGTTTCTGTTGCAACGTTTCGTTCTGCGTCATGGTGCCCCTCGCGAGCTCTTAAGTGACAGAGGCCGTGCCTTCCTTTATGACGCCTTGAAGGCATTACTCAACGAATGCCGAATCGTGCACCGCACAAGTACAGCGTACCACCCTCAGACTAATGACATGACGGAGCGCTTCAACCGTACTCTTGGCAGTGTGCTGTCGATGTACGTCACCTCTGATCATTCAAATTGGGACCAAGTTCTCCCGTTCGTCACCTACGCGTATAATACCGCCGTACAAGCTACTACTGGGTTTTCGCCATACTTTCTTTTGTACGGACGAGAACCTTCAAATACAGTAGACACTATTCTTCCATATAAACCTTATGAGTCCGAAAGTACAACTCTGTCCGAAGCTGCCCGACATGCTGAAGAATGCCGCCAGCTTGCTCGCTCTTTTTCTACCGAGGGCCAGTGGCAGCAGCAATCCCGCCAGACTGGGGACCGTTCGGCTCCAAACTTTCCACCTGGTTCATTGGTATGGCTTCGGGCACCTGCTACCGCGCCTGGCCGCTCCGCAAAACTTCTTCCCAAACACATCGGGCCATACCGTGTTGTAGAGCAAACGTCACTCGTCAACTATATCGTGGAGCCCATCCACAGACCTACGCTACCGCAGCCGCGACACTGTCCACGTCTCTCGTCTCAAGCCATATTACGACCCACTAGTCGTTTGTTCTCCCTAATTCGCCAGGATGGCGTCTTTTTGTGCGGAGAGCGATTGTAGTGAAGAAGAGGAGCTTCAGCAGCATTTCTCGGCGCATCAGGAGCATCGCCATCAGCATAAGCTCGTGCTTGCTGCGCTTGGCCGGATGCTGCTGACTGCTTCGCTTTCTGCGTTCTGCGCTGCAAATAAACCCCGTTTCAATATATATATATATATATATATATATATATATATATATATTGTAGCGATGCTGAGGCAGACAGGTTAAAAAGCAAGCGTATTTATAAGGGCGAACTTGTGCCCACAATTCTAAAGACTGGGGTGTTCAAGTCCGAGTAGCCGAGTGGCACAGATACAACTATCTTCCTCTTTCTCGTTGCCGGAGCGCACGAACGCGTGGCGCATGCCAGCCGGGTCTTGCTTGTGCTCTTGCCACGATGATTGCGGCGGGCTACTTGAACGTGGCCAACCTGTCGCGGCATTATCCCCATCCTCAGACGCATCGTCCCGATGCTTAAGACAGTGAAAAGATACATGCGCACTCTCACTCGTTTTTCGACGATCTGTCATGATAGGGTTTCATGCGGACTACGTGTACCACTTCCGTGGGATTGCGGCGTCTTGAAGTTACGTGTCCAGTGGTTCTGACTTCATAAGTGACGTTGCTGATATGGTTGAGTACTTCATAAGGGCCGAAGTATCGGCAAAGAAGCTTTTCAGAGAGTCCGCGGTGGCGCACTAGTATCCATATCCACACTTTGTCACCGGGATGATAAAGTGCGTCACTGCGTCACTTGTTGTACCGACTAGAATCGACGTGCTGTTGGTGGCGTATTCGGTATCTTGCCATTTGCCGTGCTTCTTCGGCTCTTTGCAAGAAGTCATCTAAGTCAGGTGGATAGCTGCTTTCGTCCTGTAGTGGTAACATGGCATCCAGCGGGGTGGTCACTCTTCGGCCGAATACTAGTTCGAAAGGAGCAACGTGGGTTGTTTCTTGAACGGCTGTATTATATGCGAATGTTACGTAGGGTAATATTTCATCCCACTGTTTATTTTCAACATCGACATACATTGATAGCATGTCGGTCAGAGTTCAGTTGAGGCGTTCGGTTAAGCCATTTGACTGAGGGTGACACGCCGTTGTTCTTCTATGATCGGTATTTGTCATGCGCATCAGGCATTGCATTAGGTCTGTAGTAAATGCGGTGCCCCGATCCGTAATAACGACGATGGGCGCACCTTGTCTGTGCACTATGTTCTTCACAAAGAACTTGGCGACTTCGGCAGCTGTCGCACTGTACAGAGAGTCAGTCTCAGCATAACGGGTCAGATAGTCTGTGGCTACGACTATCCATTTCTTTCCTGCACATGATGTCGGAAAAGGTCCTAGGAAGTCTATGCCGACTTGTTGGAAGGGGGCATCTGGAGGGTCTATTGGCTGGAGAAGGCCGGCTGGCTTAACGGGTGGAGTTTTGCGCTGTTGACATTGACGACAAGTTTTCACGTAGTGCTGCACTGATGCGAGCAACTTAGGCCAATAGTATTTCAGGCGAATCCTGGCGAATGTTCGGCTCACACCCATGTGTCCAGATGTTGGCTCGTCGTGGCATGCGTGAAGAATTTCCTCTCGCATGGCTGTGGGCACGACTAGTAGAAACGTTTCACCATTAGGTTCGAAGTTCCTCCTGTAAAGGACACTTCCTCGAAGGCAGAACGCGGAGAGCCCTCTGGAGAATATGCGAGGGACTTGAACGTCGAGACCTGCAGGTGTTGTATAAGCGTCAGAAATCCGGGTCATCTCGTTGTAGTTGAGCGATTTCGGATGCGTCGACAACGCCTAGAAACGGGAAGTCTTCCTCTTCAGCTACACTTGGTTCGACGGGAGAGCTTGACAGGCAGTCGGCATCACTGTGTTTCCTTCCAGATTTGTACACCAGCGTAATGTCATAACCCCACAGCCTGAGGCTCCATCTTGCTAGTCGACCTGACGGGTCCTTGAGATTTGCCAGCCAGCATAGAGCATGGTGGTAACTGACAGCTCTGAACGGTCTACCATAAAGGTATGGTCGAAACTTGTTTATTGCCCAGATGACTGCGAGGCACTCTTTTTCAGTTGCAGAGTAGTTAGCCTCAGCTTTTGATAGTTTGCGGCTGGCATAGGCTAACACTTTCTCTTGACCATTTTGCTATTGAACAAGGATGGCACCGAGGTCGATATTGCTGGCATCGGTATGGACTTCAGTGTCGGCTGTCTCATCAAAATGGGCAAATATTGGTGAACACTGTAGTCGTTATCTTAATTCGTCAAAAGCTTTCTGTTGTTCGCTTTCCCATGTGAAGGGCACGTCGTCTTTCGTCAGTTTTGTAAGAGGATCCGCAATCTTTGAGAAATTTTCAACAAATCGCCTATAGTAGGCACATAAACCCAAAAATCGACGCACTGACTTTTTGTCTCTGGGTGTGGGAACCTCTGAACAGCGGCTGTCTTTTCGGGATCAGGACGCACACCATCGGAACTAATGACATGTCCAAGGAATCGCAGCTCTTCGAAGCCGAAGTGGCATTTTTCGGGTTTGATTGTCAATTTTGCTGACCGGATGGCTTCCAATACTGTGCGTAAACGCTCTAGATGTTTGTCAAACCTTGCAGAGAATACCACCACGTCATCCAAATACACTAGGCATGATTGCCATTTCAATCCGGCAAGGACAGTGTCCATCATTCACTGGAACGTTGCTGGTACGGAACAGAGGCCGAATGAAAGCGCTTTAAATTCGAAGAGGCCATCTGGTGTTACGAATGCCGTTTTTTCACGGTCCCGCTTGTCGACCTCAATTTGTCAATATCCGCTTTTCAGATCTAAGGAGGAGAAAAACTTTGCGGATCGCAACCGATCTAATGTATCGTCGATACGTGGCAAGGGGTAGACATCTCGTTTAGTTACACTGTTCAGTTTTATGTAGTCGACACAGAATCAAAGTGTGTTGTTTTTCTTCTTAACGAGCACTACGGGGGACGCCCATGGACTATTCGAAGGCTGCATGACATCATCCGAAACCATCTCCTCCACTTGCTTCTTGATATTTTCCCGTTATTTCTGTGACACCCGATATGGATGCTGGCATATAGGCCACGTGTCGTCTTGCGTTATAATTATGTGTTTCGCGATTGACGTGCGCTGGACCTTTGAGGCACTTGAAAAGCAATCAGAAGATTCTTTTACCAAGGCGTAAGTCTGTTTCTTTTGACTGCCCGGAAGGCTCTGGTTGATGGTCACGGATGTGTCGATGTTGCAGGCCACTGGTCGAGTGGTTGATGTCGTTAAGCTGCATAGTTCAGTCGCCATACAGAAGTTGCGTAAATAGGCAATAGCCGTGCCTTGAGCGATGTGTTGAAGTTCATTGGAGAAATTTGTGAGTAGGACATCTGCACGGTCTTTCGTCAAGTGAACAAGACCCCTAGCTACGCAGACACCTTTGTTCAAAAACAGCCCTACATTTGTATCCGCTATGCCTTCGTGGTTGTACAATGCGTCATTTTCTACGAGCACCATTTTACTGCAGCGTGGCGGCACAGTTACGGCGTCATGAACAACGCGTAGAGCAGTTAGGCGTCGTTCCTCAGATTCCTCCACAGGTATAGCTCGTTCAGTCGAAAACGACACGCTGGATATACGCAGGTTAATTACGGCGCCATTAGCTCGCAAAAAATCCATTCCTTTAATGAGTTCCCTTGAACATTCTGGCAGCACATTGAAATCGGCCACGTAAATAAAGCCCCGTATTTCGAGTCTTGCAGTGCATCTGCCAAAGGGCGTAATAATGTGACCGCCTGCCGTGCGTATCTGCGATCCACTCCACTGTGTCACAACTTTGTTTAGCTTTTTCACCATCTTGTGACTTATCATTGAATAATCAGCACCAGTGTCGACTAAGGCATTCAACTCCCATCCTTCCATTCTCAACCGCAAATCTGAAGTAACGTTTTCGTTGCTGCACCCATCTACCGGAAATACACCGTCATCACCCTCAAACCATATTGGAGGATCTTCGTAACTGACGTTATCAGCGGCCTCACCTCCACAGGTCGCCTGCTTCAGTTTTCCGGGAGTGGACTTGGAGAGCGATGACCAGGCTGCCTTGAAGGTCTACGTGGGCTGGAGGAACGGTAGCGCATAGGCGATGGTGACCGTGACCGGTGTTGGCGTAGAGTTGGCGAGTTCTGGCGCGTGGACAAGTACTCCTCAATCTCCGCTGGTCGTTCGCCGTTTCGGGGGCACGGTGCATACGACGGGAAGCCTCTTAATCCAGCCTGTCGGTAAGGACAGAATCTGTACAGATGACCCGCTTCCCCACAATGAAAACACAGAGGCCTGCGCTCGTGATCACGCCAGACGTCACTTTTCCTGGGCCTACGCTCCACATAGTGATGTGTGCTACGTGCTCCTGGGGGCAGATAGGTAGCTGTTGGTACCCGCGGACAAGGTGCGCTGCGTGCCGCAGGTGGGAGAGGAGTCGTCGCCATCGCAACTGCTGCATTGCTGTGTACGGTCGGTTGTCTGACAACCTCAGAGTATGTTCGAATAGGTCAGACCGGCTGCAGCTCACCCTCTGGCTTTCGTATCACCTGCCTCAGTTCGTCACGAACAACGTCCGTAACGGATAGTGCAGTTGGAGTCTGGAGCCTTTGCAGTCGGCTCAGTTCTTCTCTAACAACTGATCCAATGAGCTCTCGCAGGGCTTCAACGTCGTTTCGCACGCCTCCGGAGAATACCTGTGCAGATGCGCAGGTAAGATTCCGGTTGTACTGCCAAGCCCGCTGTTCCAGTGTTTTATCGATGGCTGTCGCTTCCGAGTAAAACTCAGCAACTGTGCTTGGAGGGTTGCGGACGAGAACGGCGAACAGCTCTTGCTTCACTCCGCGCATTAGATGGCGCACCTTTTTATCCTCAGCCATGTTGTAATCCGCCCGCTTGAACAGACGGACCATGTCCTCAATGTACATAGCAGCACTCTCGTTCGTGAGCTGGTTCCTCGATTGAAGAGCAGCCTCCGCCTTTTCTTTCCGGTCTATGTTCGCGAACGTAGCCACCGCTTGTCGACGAAATACCTCCCAGGTAGACAACGAGGTTTCATGGTTATCAAACCGTGTCTTTGCGAAGTCTTCCAGGGCGAAGTATACGCGACGGAGCTTCTTTCTTTTGTCCCATTCATTCAAGCTCGCCACTCTCTCGAACAGGTCCAACCAATCTTCAACATCCTCGTACGAGTCGCCGTGGAATACTGGCGGCTGGTGCGGTTGGCTAATGAACACTTGTGCCGGTGTTACCTGGGTAGTCATAGTGGTGGCATCCATGGTTTGAATTCCCCTTGCTGTGAAGTGAAGAGGACCGAACTCGGGTGAGTCACCTCGAAGACGGCGACTTGCCCTCTGGTGTACAAGAGTCACTTCCACGGGGTTGATACGCTGGTCGTCGGGGCTATGCTGTTTTGAGCTCGCGGGGCTTCGATTCATAACCCAGCACTTCCACCAGAAATGTAGCGATGCTGACGCCGACAGGTTAAAAAACAAGCGTCTTTATTAGGGCGAACTTGTGCCCACGATTCTAAAAACAATGGTCGTCAAGTTCGAGTAGCCGAGTGGCACAGATCCGACTATCTTCCTCTTTCTCGTTGTTGGAGCGTAGGAACGCGTGGCGCATGCCAGCCGAGCCGGGTCTTGCTGGTGCCACGATGATTGTGGCGGGCTACTTGAATGTGGCGAACCTGTCGCGGCAATATATATATGTATATATATATATATATATATATATATATATATATATATATATTATGAAGTCTTGGTAGTCTGGGTTGCGACAGCGTTTAATTGAGGAAAGACCTCGCAAAACGAACGGGCAGAGCCAGTACACAGACGATGACGATGATGATGAACCAGAGTGGCAATGAGGACAAAGAGACAAGCGGATGATGGTGATTGTGATCATGCAGGGATGAGGACGATGCAAGTAACAAATGCCCACACTAATTCCCCCCACTTGGAAGCGGACACCCTGGCCGCCGTAAGTCAAAGTGACGGGGAACGTCGCGTGAAAGGTTTCATGCGACAAACGTGGACAATCTCTGTGCTGCGGTAGCGGCGGTCTGTTGGGGCGACGAGTGGTGTCACACGATAATTAACCGGCGAAGTCTGTTCTAAAACAATGTATGGCCCGATGAAGCGTGGTTGGAATTTGTCACAGAGACCAGGAGTGCGAATAGGTGTCAAAAGCAGCACCTCGTCACCAGGTTAGAAAGACACAACGCGGTGGGATTCGTCATAGGTGATCTTCCGCTCGTGCTGTCTCGCTTCAGTATTGATGCGAGCCTGATGGCGAGACTGAGCCAGGCGGGAAATGTATTCTTCGCTAGAAGACTGACACGAATCCCCATGGCTGCTAAAGAAGGAGACGTCGAGGAAGGTAGTCGGGGTGCGTCCGTACACGAGATAAAACGGTGAGTAGCAAGTTGTTCGCTGAACGGCGGTGTTGTAAGCGAATGTCAGGAATGGTAAAAGAGTATCCCAGTTTTTGTGGTCGGGTTGGACGTAAACGGCTATCATGTCTGCAAGGGTTCGGTGAAATCTTTCTGTGAGACCATTTGTCTGAGGGTGGTAGCTTGAAGCAGTCTTGTGAGTAGTTCCAGAAGCGCGGAGTACTTCATTTACCATTTGTGACAGGAACACTTTGCCGCGATCACTAAGCAGTACACGAGGAGCCCCATGACGCAGTATTATTGCGTGAAGAATAAAGTCTGCAACTTCCACAGCTGAGCCTGTAATAACAGAGGAAGTCTCAGCGTATCGTGTCAGGTGGTCCACGGCGGTGACTATCCATCGTTTGCCAGCAGATGTGACGGGGAGAGGCCCGTAAAGGTCAACACCTACAACCTCGAAAGGCATTGACGGGCATGGAAGTGGCTGTAGAGGTCCAGCAGGTGCAGACGTGGGGAGTTTACGACGCTGGCATGGGTAGCAGGAACCGACGTACCGCGCTACACTAGAAGAAAGGCCAGGCCAGTAATAACGACATCGAATGCGGTCAAGAGTTTTTTTAAAACCAAGATGACCAGCAGTCAAGTCGTCGTGGAAGGCTTCGAGCACCTGAAGTCGAAGAGAGCGTGGCAGTACAGGAACCCAGCGCTGACCGTCAGGGTGGTAGACGTGGCGGTAGAGAACCCCATTGTCCAGCTTAAAGTGCAGGAGTTGACGACGGAGTCGCGCGTTTGGTGGATGAGAAACTCCCGAAAGGTGGTCCATCATGCGTCTGCAGTATGAATCGGACCGCTGGTTGGAGATAAATGTTGCCTGTTCGTCCGAAAAGGGTTGCGTTATTGATGCGAGCGTATGAACTTTGGTAGATGTGGCGTTTGAGTTCTCACCAACGCTGATATGGGTAGTCGGAAGCGGGCAACGAGATAAAGCATCGGCGTATCGATGTTTTCTGCCTGACTTGTAAGTTATGTCAAAGTCGTACTCCTGCAAGCGTAGTATCCACCGACCCAAGCGTCCGGACAAGTTTTTCAGTGTAGAAAGCCAGCATAAGGCATGGTGGTCCGTAACAATTGTGAAGTGACGGCCGTGGAGATAGGGACGGAACTTCTGGACCGACCAAACCACAGCCAGACACTCTTGTTCAGTTATAGTGTAGTTCTTTTCAGCAGGGGTGAGTACGCGACTGGCATATGCAACAACTTTCTCTAGGGAAGACTTGTCGCGTTGTAGAAGAACGGCTCCTATACCAAGGCCGCTAGCGTCGGTATGAAGGATAGTCGGTGCGGCTTCGTCAAAGTGGCAGAGCAGATGTTCAGACGTGAGTGACCGCTTCAACAGCTCGAATGCCGTTTCACATTCTTGAGACCACAGAAAGGGGACGTTCGAAACGAGTAGTTGGTGTAATGGAGCAGCAATAGAAGCGAAGTTCTGTATAAACCGGCGAAAATAGGAGGCGAGGCCAAGGAAACTGCGAAGCTCCTTCGGTTTTTCGGGACGCGGAAAGTGAAGGACTGCAGAAATCTTGTCAGGGTCGGGCCGGATGCCATCTTTGCTAACGACATGTCCTAAGACCTTGATAGATTTGCTAGCGAAAGAGCATTTCTTAGTGTTTATTTGAAGCCCGGCGCCGGCAAGGCACGTCAGAACTTGATCCAGTCGTTCTAGGTGCTCAGGAAACGTTGACGAAAAGATAATAATGTCGTCCAGGTAGCACAAGCAACTTTTCCATTTCAGACCGCGCAGCACGGTATCTATCATGCGCTCAAAAGTCGCGGGTGCGTTGCAGAGCCCGAAAGGCATCACGTTGAATTCATATAGCCCGTCGGGGGTTGCAAACGCCGTTTTATGCTTATCGTCTTCATGCATGGGAATCTGCCAGTACCCAGAACGCAAGTCGATGCTTGAAAAGAATTCCGCGCCTTGTAGGGAATCAAGGGCGTCGTCAATGCGTGGCATAGGGTACACGTCCTTGCGTGTGATCTTATTGAGCGCCCGGTAGTCCACGCAAAAACGCACAGAGCCATCCTTTTTGCGGACCAAAACAATGGGAGACGACCAAGGGCTAGATGAAGGACGGATGACTTCCCGTTTAAGCATGTCCGCAACGTTTTCTTCTATAATTTTTCTTTCAGTTAGAGACACGCGGTAGGGTCGGCGGTGTACGATAGATGTCCCAACAGTTTGAATTCGATGTGCTGTAGTATTAGTGCGGCCCAGCTTAGACGAGCAAATGTCGAATGAATTTGCATGTTTCTGTAACAATGCGAGCAGCTGCTGCCTCTGTGAATATGTCAGTTCGCTGCTGATAGCTGTGGTAAAGGCGGAGGAAGAAACATGCTCACCGAGGCAAGGTTCTATGGATGTGATGGCCTGAAGTGGCGAGACAAATACAGGCTCGAAGTCACCAACATGGGCCACAGTTGTGCCCTGTGGCAGTAAGATCTTCTCCGGTGTAGAGTTGACAGCGGTGACAAGTGCCGAGCCATTGCAAAAACTAACGACACCGGACGGAAGAACTATACCTTTGCGAACGCAAAGTGGTGACGGTGAGACCAATACATCCCCGTGATAGATGTCATTGGACGTAATGCTGACAATTTGCTCTTGTAGTGGCGGCAGTTCGATGTCTTTCGCAGCGACCAGACGAAGTGGCTTCTGATTGTCGTCGTCAAGCATGTAGTCCGTGTCAGCAAGGTGAACGACGCGTTGTCCACAACAAATCGCCGCGGAAGCAGATGATAGAAAATCCCACCCTAAAATTAGTTGGTGAGAGCAGCGGGACAGGACAGCAAACTGGACATGATGGTGGATGCCGTCGATGAAAACACGCACAGTACAAAACGCGGAAGGGCGAATGACGTTCCCCTGGGCAGCAACTAATGTGGGGCCATCGTAAGGCGTCATTACTTTCCTTAAATGTTCACACAAATCAGCACGTATCACAGACAATGTCGCACCTGTGTCCACCAAAGCATCGACTCGCACTCCTTCCACTTCCACAGAAACCATGTTACACGGGCCCGATGGAGGAATTTCAGTTCTGATTCCGAATGCAGTTTTTCCTCCACAAACTGCATCACTTAGTTTTCCGAATGAATTTCAGAGGTGAATGAGGCGGGCCGAAGTGGAGAAGTGGAACGGCGGAAGGGCGAAGGCGAGCGGCGTCTCATGTTTCGGCTGTTTCGTGGTGCAGTCGATGCAGGAGGAGATGGAGAACGGTGCGGGGGAGACGAATAACGCCGACCTTGATAAGACGCCCCGGCGTACAAATCCCGTTCACGCACGTCGTTCCGACGCTCATCTTGCTGGCGCTTTCGGCAGAAACGAGATATGTGGCCGCGATAGCCACAGTAGTAGCAAACAGGGCGAGACGAGCGCCACGGTGGGGAATAGAAGACATTCGGGCCACCTGTAGATAGCGCGGTCAGGTGGGCCGGAGGGTCAGGTGGTACGGAATGGTAGTTGACCGGGGGAGCGGCAGCAACTGACGCGTAGGATGGACGCGGCAATGTCGTGTGGGCGTCGCTGGGAGGCACGGCAGCAACTTCAGGGTACGTGGTTATGGGGCGTGAAGCATGTGGCTGTACGGGCGCAACGCCGGTCAGCGTTGTAAGTTCCTCCCTGATTATGTCACGTAAGGGCATTCCCGAAGGCTGTGTAGGTCGTGGTGTAGGAGGTGTGAAGCCCATGGACCGCAATTCTTCGCGTATAATGTCCCGGATAAGGTCGCGCAGGTGGCCATCTGACGTGGAGTGGTGGTCGCCAATGTCTGGTTGGAGGCGAACGGAGTCCAGCGCATCAAGGCGCTGGCATGTCGTCACGACATCAGCGATGGTAGCTGGGTTTTGCACAGCGAGTGCATTAAAGGCAACAGGCCCAATGCCTTTCAATATGTGGCGCACTTTGTCCGATTCCGGCATGGATTGATTGACACGCCGGCACAGTGCGAGGACATCCTCGATGTATGAAGTGTACGATTCACCGGGATGTTGTCGGCGAGTATCAAGTGTCCTCTTCGCGACGGCGGATCGAACGTCCGGGGTGCCAAAAACGTGTCGCAGCTGCTGCTGGAAGGTAGCCCAGTCGGGTAAGTCAATGACGTGGTTAAAATACCATGTCTTTGCGACTCCGGTCAGATAGAATGGGACGTAACGCAGTTTGGCGGCCTCGTCCCACCGATTAGCGACACTTACGCGGTCGTAGTCGTCGAGCCAATCTTCTACGTCTTCTCCACGACGACCAGCGAAGAGCGGGGGTTCCCGCTGATGTCCGTGTATGTAAATAGGAGGGGCAGCTTGCGTCGGTGCGTGGTTGATGACATGAGCGCCGGTAGGCTCGGTCTGGGACATGCTGCCTGACAGTGGGCGCAATCGGCGGCCTGAACGAAGCTCCAGCGGGTAGAGCGGGCTGCGGGAGGTAAGAGGACCGAAAATCCACCTCCACCACGTATGAAGTCTTGGTAGTCTGGGTTGCGACAGCGTTTAATTGAGGAAAGACCTCGCAAAACGAACGGGCAGAGCCAGTACACAGACGACGACGATGATGATGAACCAGAGTGGCAATGAGGACAAAGAGACAAGCGGATGATGGTGATTGTGATCATGCAGGGATGAGGACGATGCAAGTAACAAATGCCCACAATATATATATAATATATAGGGCCGCTGTGATAGCTCAGTGGTTAGAGCATCGAACGCGTAATTCGAAGGTCGTAGGTTCGATTCCTGCTCACAGTTGGTAATTTTTTCATCCACTTTTCTTTCTTCTTATTTATATTCCATTGATTTTAATAACTTCCCCTGTACATTCCTTGGCATTACTGTCTGTTATATCTCATTATATTGTGTTAAAAACACGGAAAAACGAGCCCTTAGGTATACACTTCTTTCCCTTAATATATATATATATATATATATATATATATATATATATATATATATTGTAAGATGGCGTCGAGTACACTCAAGGCTCTCCTTTATTGACTCGAGTATATGCCCCACAACATAAACTTGACTGGTGATGATGAGTGTGTACAGATGAAAAGATGGGACGCATTATTAATGCTCACACTTATTTTCCCCGCGCACTTGAGTGGCCGGCCCGGCCGAGACTTAGGCGGGAAAGGTACGGCGCACAAACGGTTTAAGACGTGAAACGTGGACTATCTCGGAGGCACGCTAATGACGGTCCGAGGAACTCTCGACGGGAGTGACGAGGTAATTGACAGGACATGTGCGTTCACAAACAACGTAAGTTCCTAGAAAGCGTGACTGAAACTTTTCACACAATCTGGGTGTCCGAACAGGCGTCCAAAGTAGTACTTCATCTCCAGGTCGGAAGGTGACGTCTCGACGAAAGCTGTCATAGCATTGCTTGCGGTCTTGTTGACTGGCCTCCGTGTTTAGTTGAGCACGTTGCCGTGCCTCAGCAAGCCTGGAGACGAAATGTTCTGGCGTAGCCGTTGACGTTTTTGTGATTACATTGAAGAAAGAGGCGTCAATGGTGAATGTCGGCGCACGACAATAGACGAGGAAGAAAGGTGAGTACCCGGTGGTTCGTTGAACAGCGGTGTTGTGTGCAAATGTTACGAACGGCAAGATTTTGTCCCAATTATTGTGGTTCATATGATGTGCATGGATATTTCGATTAGAGTCCGGTGGAATCGCTCTGTCAGCCCATTTGTCTGCGGGTGGTAAGCGGATGTAGTCTATGAACTGTGCCACAAGTTTTTAGGATTTCGTCGAGAATTGTTGACAGGAAGACCTTGCCTCGGTCACTTAACAACGCGCGAGGTGCACCATGACGCAACACAATGGCTTCTAAAAAGAAGGTGGCAACGTCTGAGGCAGAGCTAGTACGTAGAAGAGCGGTCTCCACGTATCGTGTGAGGTGGTCGATGGCTGTGACGATCCAGCGATGGCCCGCTGGCGTTACGAGAAGTGGCCCGACGAGGTCTATTCCGACAACGACAAAAGACGTGTCGGGACATGGAATGGGTTGTAATAAGCCAGCAGGAGCTGAAGTTGGTCGTTTCCGGCGTTGACAAAGTGCGCAAGAAGCGACATAATTAGCCACAAAGGTAGAAAGACCAGGCCAGAAAAAACGGCTCCTAACGCGGCTGTAGGTATTTTAAAATCCTAAGTGTCCAGCTGATGGGTCGTCGTGCAATGCTTCGAGAACTTGTTTTCGCAGCGAACGGGGGAGTACTGGCACCCACCGATGCCCATCCGCATTGTAGTATAGTGCTGCAGGACATTGTTCTCTACCTTGAACAGCCGTAGCTGACGACGTAGTCTGGTATTAGGTGGAGAAGGCGAGCCATTCAAGTATCCGATGATGTGGTTAGAGTAGGGGTCGTCACGTTGGTACGCGGCAAAGTGGGCGCTGCTGTTTAAAGGTAGTGACCCAGCAAATGCCAGGGGTGATAACGTGAGTGAAGAGGAAGCCGCTTGATCACCTGAGGGGCATTGAGGATGCGTGGTTGGAGATGAAAGTGGCAGAGGGCAGCGAGAGAGAGCGTCAGCATCCTGATGCTGTTTGCCGGACCTGTAAACAACGTCAAAAGTGTACTCTTGCAAACGCAGTATCAAGCGACCGAGGCACTCAAACAAATTCTTCAGCGAGGACAACCAGCATAGGGCATGGTGGTCGGTAACCATAGTGAAGTGGCGTCCATACAGATAAGGTCGCAATTTCTGGATGGCCCAAACGACAGCGAGACATTCCTGCTCTGTTATCAGGTATTTTTGCTCCGCAGGTGTTAGTGCGCGGCTGGCATACGCAACTACTCTCTCACGTGAAGTGTCGTCGCGCTGGAGGAGGACAGCACCGATTCCGTGGCCGCTGGCATCTGTGTGCAGGAAAGTGGGTGCACTCTCAACCAAGTGACGGAGGACGGGGTCTGATGTCAAAGCACGCTTAAGGGCTTGGAAAGCACACTCGCACTCGTCAGTCCACGTGAAATCTGTTCCTGACGTCAGAAGCTTGTGTAACGGCCCCGCAATGGCAGCAAAGTGACGGATGAAGCGGCGGAAGTAAGACGCCAGGCCCACGAAACTTCGCAATTGTTTTTGATTGCGCGGACATGGCAAACTAATTACGGCAGAAACCTTGTCGGGGTCGGGTCGAACGCCGTCTTTGCTCATCCAATACTTTGATGCTTCTGCTGGCGAAGTGTCATTTTTTTGTATTGAAGTGTAGGCCAGCGTTCGAAATGCACGTTAGAACTTCGTCCAAAAGCGCGGTGCTGTGGAAACAAAGTGCGCAAGAAGCGACATAATGCTGTGGAAAAGTAGAACAATAAATGACGATGTCGTCTAAATAACATAAACAGGTTTTCCATTAGAGACCACGTAAGACAGTATCTATCATGCGCTCGAATGTTGCTGGAGCGTTGCATAAGCCAAAAGGCATGACGTTAAATTCGTAAAGCCCGTCAGCCGTTGCAAACGCTGTTTTGTTCTTGTCTGCTTCGCGCATAGGTATTTGCCAATACCCGCGTCGGAGGTCGAGGCTGGAGAAATATTCTGCGCCTTGTAGGGAGTCCAGGGCATCATCTATGCGTGGCAACGAATATACGTCTTTTTTCGTGATCTTATTGAGCACTCTGGAATCAACACAAAAGCGGAAGGAGCCATCCTTTTTCTGGACCAACACCACAGGAGACGACCAGGAGCTGGATGAAGGTCGAATAATATTCCGTTTGAGCATGTCAGCGACGTTTTCCTCAATGATTTGCCGTTCCGCCGAAGAGAGACGGTATGGGCGGCGGCGTACAATGGAGCTGCCTTCGGTTTCGATGCTGTGCTCTGCAACGGAGGTGCGGCCCAGAACTTTGCAATGTACATCAAACGAAAGGCTATGCTTTTGGAGGTCTAAGAGGTCTCTCTTTTGCTCGGCAGTGAGGTGAGGACTTGTGGTGTCATTTAAGGCAACAGTCATAGCCTTGATATCAATAGTAGCAGACAAAGGTGGTGATTCTGCGTGAAAGGGAACCAGCGAAAAGGGCTCACTGTCAGCGAAGCAGCTCACAGCAGTGCCTTGGGGCAACATCATTGGCAAAGAAGTTGGATTCAAGGTGGTGACCAATGCTTTACCGTCGTTAAACCGCACAAGACCGGGTGCTATGGTAAGCCCCGCAGGCTTGGAGCGAACTGATGGAGCTATGAACTCGTCACCATTCACTATAGTATCCGAAGCGATCGTTAGGAGTTGTTCATCTCCTGGTGAATTGAAACAATCAGTGGCAGCAACGAAACGGAAGCTGTATGAATCGACATCGGATGAACTCTCAGTAGCTGACATTTGAATGACTCGCTGACGACACAGTATGAAAGCTGATGCCGAAGAAAGGAAGTCCCATCCTAAAATAACTGTGTGAGTGCACAAAGGAAGTACAGGAAACTGAATGTGGTGAAGGATGCCATCTATGAAAACGCGGACTGTGCAAACACTTGAAGGCTGAATAGGAGCTCCATCTGCGCAACGAAGGGGAGGACCATCGTAGGGCGTCCTAACTTTTTTCAAGCGGGCACAAAAGTCTGCACGAATTACGGAAAGTGATGCGCTTGTGTCCACCAGTGCCTCTGTTGGTATACCTTCAACATACACCAATAAAACATTAGATGGGCTGTCCGGAGGAGTTTGACGCAGTTCGAAAGATGCAGCTTTCCCTCCCGAAACTGCACTGTTAAGTTTTCCAGTTGGCGGTCGGGAATTGAAGTTGAAGGTCGGAGAAGAGAAGAGGAACGCCGCATCGGTGAAGGTGAGCGACTACGTGAGAACCGGGAACTGCCAACTGGGTCAAAATTCTGCGGAGATGGCGACCGACGTGTGCTGTTAGGATACAGCCGACGATAAGGTGGTCCAGTCGCGTAGAAGTCGTCCCGTTCGAGGTTATCGTAGCTTCGACGTTCGTCTCGCTGACGGCGTCAGCGAAACCCTGGATTATGACCACGGATGCCGCAATACAAGCAAGTCGGCCGCAAACTGCGCCAGGCGTTGTAAGGCTGGGAAGATGGTCGCGGTGCGAGTGAGTTGAATGAACCATGCACTTCGGGTGCTGGTAGCTGCATTGGGCGTTGCTTGGGTGCAGGTGTCCTAGCAGCAACCTGAGCATACGTTGGCATGGCCACAGGATATGAGTTCGGAACAGGTGTGACAGTCATCGAGGCCAGGCTTTGGTGGGGCGTAGGTGTCGTTGCAGCAACGTGAGCGTAACTGGGTATGGGATGTGAACTCGGAGCTGGTGTACCAGTCATCAAGGCCAGTTCCTCCTTCTCGACGTCGCGTAAACTAGTAGCGGGTGGCGTCGTTCGGATATCGAGGTGGCGAGGCGAAGCCTGTGCATGAATTTCCTCGCGGATGATAGAGCGGATCAATGCACGCAGCTCTGTTGTATTATGACTTGAGCACAGATCAGACATATCAGGTTGTACCCGAGTGGTCTGAATCTCCTCAAGGGGCTGACAGGTAGCGACAACATCGGCTAGGGTTTGTGGGTTTCGCCCCACAAGCGCATTAAAAGCGACAGTCGCAATTCCTTTTAGCAGGTGGCGCACACGGTCGTTTTCCTCCATATAGTGGTCGATGCGGCGGCAAAGGGCGAGAAAATCTTCAATGTAGGAAGTGTAAGACTCGCCAGGGCATTGAACACGTGCACCAAGCCTCTTTCTTGCAATATCCGAGCGCACTGACGGGTTGGCGAAAATGTGGCGGAGCTGACGTGTAAAGGCGGGCCATGTCGGAAAATCTGTGGCGTGGTTGAAAAACCACGTTTCTGCGACGCCACTCAAGTAGAATGCAACGTGGGTGAGTGTCGCAGGCTCATCCCAGTCGTTGATGACACTCACGTGGTCATACTCCTCGAGCCAGTCTTCAACGTCTTCACCCGGAAGCCCTGCGAACAACGGAGGATCCTTTTGAAGAAACCCTTCTCACCTGGTGACCAGGTGAGAAGGGTTTCTTGGCGGTGGGAGTGGTGGCAAAGCTGGCACGCTGGACTGGGCGGCTTGCGACATTACCGAACCCAGGTCGTTTAGGCGGTGGCCTGAACGGAGCTCCAGGGATGTGTTCTAGAAGACGTTGGGTGTCCGAGAACGCGAGAGGAGGCAGGAACCGGGCAGCACCTCCACCACTTGTAAGATGACGTCGAGTACACTCAAGGTTCTCCTTTATTGACTCGAGTATGTGCCCCACAACCTAAACTTGACTGGTGATGATGAGTATGTACAGATGAAATGATGGAACGCATAAATAATGCCCACAATATATATATATATATATATATATATATATATATATATATATATATATATATATATATATATATATATATATATATATATATATATATATATATATATACACTACAAAAGTAATTGACACGTCCAAACATGATGGCCATGACAACAAAGTCATGTATGTCATAATTTACGTCTGCCTCGCCCCGCCACGGTGGTCTAGTGGCTAAGGTACTCGGCTGCTGACCCGCAGGTCGTGGGTTCGAAACCCGGCTGGGGCGGCTGCATTTCCGATGGAGGCGGAAATGTTGTAGGCCTGTGTGCTCAGATTTGGGTGCACGTTGAAGAACCCCAGGTGGTCGAAATTTCCGGAGCCCTCCACTACGGCGTCTCTCATAATAATATCGTGGTTTCGGGACGTTAAACACCATATATCAATCAATCAATTACGTGCGCCTCCTAATATTGTGCGGATTTTAAAGGGGCATGATGCAATGATGCAATGATTTCACGGTGCCGTACAAACAGGATACAGGAAATCAGCGAGTGATACGATTCCCTATTTAAACTGAATTTACTACAATACAGAGTGATGCAAGCAAAAAATATATGCTAGCTCACCTTAGCGGACATATGAAACCATAATGCATGTTGCTTAAAAAAAGCCATCCCTTCCCTATTACAAAAACCAGTGGCACTTGCCCAGTGCCATACCTGATTACCGGCCCAGTGTGGCGCTGACACTGGGACAGTGCCACACTGCATGAGGCACGCTGGCGCTGCACACTAGGACACCCATTATTGGGCGCACATCGTAATTTAGGCTGAAACACGCACGCTGCAAAAAAAGAAAAAAAAAATTAAAAGTCAGTGCGCCGGAGTCGAACGTACTGCCTCTCCACATCACACATTTTGAGCTTGACACGCTGCCCACTACTCCACACCATCTTAAACGAAGTTCAGTTATCTAATATTTTGATTTTTTCGTTTACACACGCAGTGCTTCGTCTCTTCGTGCTCGCGCTGAATAGGTGATTGTTATCTCAATTTTTTCGAGTTGGCTCGGATCACATTCACCTGGCAAGTTCTACCACAAAGCTTTTTAGCGTAGCTGCAGATGTGTAACGGCAATCGTGGGGACTCGCTATGCGGCTAGTAATACCTATATAGAAAACAGGGTTCATCTATACTGCTCACTGAACACTGTAAATTTTGTTCCTCGATAGTTTGGAAGTATTTTCTGTCCTCCTCGTTTACGGTATGTGTATGATAGCCACAGGAATTCACTCTAACTGAAACGAGCATTAAGCTTGGTGCCGTACTTCTTGTATCACGGTTGCTGTAGAGATAGTAGATACTCAGTTAAAAAGGGTCTAATAATCGTTAAAGTGTAGTTTACATCAAAACTGACCCATGATTGGTCACGTTTTCACCTTCGACTATACAAATAAGCAGCTGAAAACACCGAGATTGGGCATTGCAGCGGATAACTGCTGCCGGTCACATGCGGATTCCTATCGTACGAGCCTCAACGACTCACTGATGGAGTAGGTTGAATTGATTATCAGGCTGATAGTAATATGATACTGTGTTTCCAGTTATAAGCTCTATTGATGCCGTTTATGAAGTACTTTGACGGAATATTATCAAACTTTAAGAAAAGCGCACCCGCACCAGGGGGGGGGGCATTTATGTGTGGGCTGGAGCCTTTTCCCCCGAATTTCTCGCATTCTCGCACCTATTCATGACAGTACCTCATTGAACCACGTGGGCAAGGCTCCTACAAAAAACCACAGGTCCTCTGGTCACTAAAATTTGTGCTTGGTAGATTGCCAGGTCTCTCTAACATATTCGACAACCACTGAGTTTTCGTTTTAGAAGCTAATTAAGACGAACAACTTCGACATGAAGGGGCAGAAAAGGAACTGCATTAACGTCCTCAGCAGCCAGTCAGTGCAATCCTAGACAGGACCCCTGGCTTGCTGTCTGCTAATCCCACGCTGTAGCCGACAGGCCACGCTTCTCTGCTCTTGCATGGACCTTCAGGATATCGTTGCACTGGTGTTCCAGTTTGGAACTCGTGATGACCTTCTCCCAATAATCTATGTTGTTGAAGCCCTGTAAAAATACTCTGCCAGAGCATGTAGGCTAATTTATCAAAATCTTCCACGCACTCTGGGCAATAATCTATGCCTGTTTAAATACTGCCAAGGAAACATCTCGATGGGTACGAACATGTGTGCAGCATTCAGAGCGTACAAGATGGCGCACCACTCAGTTTTAGATGGTAAAATAGAAAACTTTGCCACCCCCTTCTTTTAATGGACTTAATTTTATGAATCTAAGACAACATCTACTGATAAGTTTGCGTGATGAGGTGTTGTGATACTACGATCGAATTCATGAGTTCGATGGCCGCATACACCAGCTGGTTTTCCAAAGGGGTGAAACGCAGTAACAGTGTGCTCAGATTTTGGTGCAAGAATGATAGACGTGTTGGTGTTGCATATTTTAAGCGTATGATGGTATGACACTGAATGTAAACAGAAGTGACGCTCGGTGTGTGTGCACCCTCTGTCCATTGTCGTCACGCCGTATACACTTTAAATAGACTTAGGGCTTCACCTTGCGGGGGTGCAGATTTCTGCAAAGTTCTTTGCGCCATGTAGCGCACGTGTCTCGCACAGAATCCGTATTTCGGGGGTCACAACTATTGAGCGATAAGTGGCGTTGTATTCGCGAGTAGTATTCGCGAGCTGTACATGAAGACTGTCGATACTAAATGGAGGAAACGAACTCGGAAAATGTCAGGCAAGTATCTACACAACAGCAGAATACCAAGCCAAAAGGAAACATCGGTTAAGAAGAAGGTGAAGGAAACAAAGAGGGACATGTGAAAGATCAGAATTCTTAAAAAATCATCACTGGAGTTCTACCGAACTTTTAAGCAGGCAATTGCAAGAGAAAAGATCTACCATAATTCTCGGGATAGTTCTCTGCTCTTCGAGGCTAGAACGGGAGCAGCGCGGACTAAGACGTACCGAGCAAAATACGAAGGCACACACACGGTATGTAGTGAGTGTGGAGAGGACGAGAAAACGGCTGAAAATTTGATAATGTTCTGTAAAAGGCTCCACCATATGGTCAAAGATAATGGCTCCGAATTTTCCAAAGCATTGTAGTTTAGGGAAAGTGAAGGCAAAATAAACTTTAAATGGGTAGAAATAAACAGGAGGAGGCTCACTGATTGGTGGCTACAATTGAGGCGCGAGTGAAATTCAATTCCTAAAAACACAGTGATAGTACCTAACTTTATGGCTAGGTGGCGTGAGCTACCACCCTGTCTAAAGGGCACAGCACGATCAATCCCTCCATCCATCCATCCGTGATAACCACTATTATCATCCTGGTTGTTAGAGCGGCAGCACCGGTGGTGACCCCGTGACGGCAGGCAAGCCTTGGTGGTGGCAGAGAGAGTGGAGCGAGTCTCTTCGGCTGGTGGTGGTGGGCGCCAACGGTTGTCTCAAGCAAGGGTCTGCCATAGACAACACCGCGGGTTGTCTGCGGTGGGCCCTCGTGGTACCCAAGTCAAACGAGGATGACGCCGGCTTTGGTGTGTTATTGTGTTTATGTTGTTGAGTAATATTATGTAGGAATGTCGTAGCGTGTTGATCATGATTGATGTTATAAAGATTTGGCTGTTAATGTCATCGTTTTTAAAGGTAGTTAAATAAATATGTGTTTGAATTGGTTTGTTCCGACCGTGTCTGCTGTGCCCGTTCACTTCATGAGCGTGGTGTTCGCTCAACAATGCGAGACCCCACAACGTAAAAAAAGAGAAACCTTCAGGTGGCCGGAATCAATCTGGAGTCTCAATACATGGTGTGCTTTCTAATGATATGATGGTTTTGCCACGTAAATATTATGTCCTTACATGCGCCCGAACCACGGGGGGTAAAAAGCTGCCGCTATGATAACGAGTTGAAAATTAACCAAAGCATATGTAAAATGTTCGACTATTTCACGATATTTGACGCGGTCATCAGGGTCAAATCTCAGCGTAAATAAAAACATGCTCAATGTTAGTTAGTATTGCGTGATATGACAATGACGAAGCGAGCTGTCAAAAAAGCCTAATCTTAATTGGAATCAGTGAACACGCTTCGTGATCAGGCGTGCATTTTATTCGAAATGAAACATGCCCTTCAAGGAATATGCATGGTTGAAGCGGACATAAAATACTTTTTGTGTGCGCATCAATATACTTTAAAGTAGCTGCGAAAAATTTAAACTGAAATTGAACTTATCATACGACCTTGTTATAATCCGATAAAAACGGCGGCAAAAGTGAAACTCTTATCAAACTAAACACAGCGCATTAAAATGGTCCCAGGGGCTGAACAAAGCAGACACAAGTTTACTTTCTTCACACTGACCTCCAACTAAATTGAAAGCCGTGTGACAAACTTGACACTCAAGCAATAGAAATCCGAATGCTATTACAAATGCACGCGAAAGCGTAGTGGTAGTTTGCCGACAATACCGAGAAGACAGGAATGCCGCAGCAAATGCGGGTTTTTCAGTAACATACGTGTAGAATTCGCGCCATCTCCTCACTTTCAATGCCATAGATAGGCAGCTGTTCACGATCGACATTCACATAGCACTCACCCAAAGACATCGTGTTTGACTTGCTTGGTCCAGCAAAGGTTGTCAATGAAGTGCTCTCCGCTCTGATAAGAGTTTCACCATGAAAACGGTTTTATAATCTGTTTAAACCTTCGGAGCAAGTCACAAGTGACGTTGCACGTGGAGGGCCACCAGATAACATCGCGTGCAGAGCGCGTGAACGTGCTGCGATAGCGCAGGCAGAAGGCTGAGCGGGGTACCGAGCGACCGAATTTTGCTAGAAAGGCGGCGAAACGCGTGCGGTGGAGCTTCACTGGCAGAGGTTGGGATACCCATAGAGTGGCGCACACTCATCGCGTACGTATGCGTCAAGGTCACATAGGAGTCTTTGAAACTTTCACGACCGATTGGTGGCGCGACTATTCGTCCAACATGGTCGTTGAAATGATCGCCCCGCAAGAGACGATACCGGAAAGTAAACTTTTGGCGAAGACTGCAATTCTTCGCGCTTCGGTGGCCTTTGTATTTATGTTTTTGAGAAAATAAGGGATCGCTTACGCACTATATTCAGTAAATAAATGCCGAGTGTTATATTAGGAAGGTAATTTACGCAAAATTTCATCACATCGAGCAGATGAAGTAAGCGCGATAACTTCAAATCTTGAAGCTGCTGTATACTCTTGCAGAAAATGGTTGCGGCATACATTCACTGGCCTTGGTTATTTGCTTGCTAAATTTAACCTTCTTAACCATTGATGGCATTTTGGGGTGCTAATTAGTACGAACGCTTAGTATTCCTTCGGAGCATCAAGTCTCTTTGTCAAAACAGTCAGCTTTCTTTTTCTTCCTACTATCTATTTAACCTTAAAAACTAAAATATTTACAAAAATGTTAAGACCGTTCACAGCGTCGAAAAACGACCACAAACGCGTGCAAAAAAGAAGCAGCTCTGCTGTTTGAAGGACGTTCAAGACTTTAATCATCTCAACAGAGCTTACGGCCGCCTTCGCTCGGCGGTGCCACGGTACCTGGTAGTTGCGAATATTGGGCCCTCCATAATATGCTCACCGCCATTTTGCTAGCTTCACATATACCAAAGTTGGTATTGCGCGACGTGAATGAACGACGAAGGTATGACACTTGTAAAACACAATAAATATGAGATGCGTGTCATGTAACAACTTCACTACACGCCAGGCTCATGATGCGCGCGCGGTCGTTTCGCTAGCTTCACATATATCGACTTTGATATCACGTGACGTCAATGAACGACAAATGTAAATAAGACGTCCAAACAGGATAATTATCCCATTCATGTCATGTAAAACTTGACTACACGATACGCTCACATCACATTTGTAGCTGCTTCGCTATCTCCACATAAACCAAACATTGTATCAGGTGACATGAATATGCAAAAAAGTAAATAAAAAGTTCAAACACGATAACCATGACATGGAAGTCATGTAGGGCATATTTTATCCCCACCTCGTATTATTTTGCTGATTTTAAAGTGACATATCAACGTTCGTCATTTAAGCTTCGCATATCATCGATTCTCACTGTATGTGAGATCTGTCAATGTTTCTCTAATTCATCTTTTTAATAAATTACAGCATCTCGCACTCAAGCGAGCTATCTCCCTACTGCTTGACATGCACATATAGTTTCCTTTGTTATGAAATGGTGCAACTTTTCTCAGGTTTCACGGGAAATACAGGTAATGAAAGATTGTGGTGAAAGATACTGTGCACATATACAAGAGACAGAAAGGAGCAACTGGCGACTGCTACATAGACGATGACTTACCTCCAACAGCAAACATCGCAAGAATGGCTGCGTAGGCGGTACCACTATCGGTGCTATGTTCACAGATCAAGTAAGGAAGAAATATGTTCATAGGAGCTGAACATAACATCACCAGAGCCAGCATCGCTACAAAGAAAGAAAAAAATACAATTGGCCTGTCAAGGAGGCCAACAGTTCAATGCGACATACATGAAGTGCAATGTTACATCAAGTAAGGCTACCACCTCGCGCCTTCAGGACAGAGCATGGCATTGCTTAACACAATACACGGCTGGTGAGCTGAGTAAAGAAACATACGTGTGGTATACAGCATGAAGGCAGACATTACGGTAAAAACAGGAAGGTGCAAACGCATCTAGTTTTGCTGAACGATGTTAAAGTAAGGCCCGTGGAAATGCAGGCGACCTTGCACAACTTGTCAAAATAAAGATTTCTTGCTGTAGCAAGGTTGCCTTCAGGAGCTACTCCAGCGCTTTTCGAGTGAACGCAAACAGATGTCACACACTTCACTCGGCTACATACGCATAGCCAAAGAACTGATGTTGTTGATAATGGCGTTGTTGGGAACTTCGTTCCTCGGCGCAAGGGCGTCAGCACAACCAGACCCCCTTGCGACGACGCGAGTAGCGTCACATTGAAGCACACACTTTGGAACGGTTCCTAACTCCTTCCACGAACCAGAATTGTTGGTTTTGTATGTTCGTTGAAAATGAAATCTTTAAGGTTCGGCCAGTGCCAAGTACATCGACCTTGAAGGCTGCCCGGCAGGGGCTATACACACCTGTGCCCCCGGCTTCACGTTTTCGATGCCAAATGGTTGAACCAACAACAGGAACACGGTGGCTGTCATTTCGTTGCTCTTTGTCGATCTACATCTTCGTTTTTCTTCCTAAGTTTTGATCGTTTCTGTCTTCGTAGCTTTTTTGCTTCCATGCTCATCATTCACAAGTGACATTCTTTCGCAATCTTTTGTGCCTTCTTTTAAGGACGTTAGACGTGTTGACACCAAGATTTTCACAGACATCATCGACGCGAATTCAAACATCTAGTGAAGGTATGTCAAACAAAAGTATAAAAGAAATCGATGTGCTTAAAAATACCACCCATTAAAACACATACTGTGTTCGTATGTGCGCACTTCTGTTGATCCACGCTTATAACCTTCGGGCCTACCGCACTTTCTCGCAAGCTCACCCACCGGCCATTGCAACTACATTATTCTGTTGTAAAAGTCCTTCGTGTTTCTCTCTTTTTCAATTATCCTATATAAAACCTGTACCTCTCGCTACGACGCAATATTAAAAAAAACTGAGTGCTCAAGAGATGTAGCTATTGACTCTTATTGTCCGCAGTGATATGCTTCTCGTTATTTCCTGTCGATATTCATGTTTACCCCATTTATATGTTTTCTAAGCGTGTGCACATGCGTTCCTGCCGTGTTTTGAAGCCCCTAGACTCAACCCACGTCATGAAGGAGGGGGATTAAGGTAGCAAGAGCAGAGTGGCAACCGTCGTAACAGTCGTTGAATTACAGCTTCTCGAAGCGTCACGCAGGGCAGCCGTAAAAGTCAACAATCTCGCGGAAAAGCAGGCAGAAGAAAGCGAGAAGAGTGAGATCAGAAAATACGAGGAGCAAGGTGCACTCAGTAACTTGGCTGAAATCATCCGCCACCGCTACCCTTGAGCCAGTCACTTGATTCTGCTTCTGCGGAACTACATCCAACAAAAATATACCAAAATAGAAATTTCTATAAACTTTCCTTATACCTGAATAACTCCACTGTTTTTTATATTTCCAGAAATTATAATTACTCTTAGTTGTTGTCATGAGTAAAATGCGACTATGCTCAAATCATGTCCTGTGTGTGAGCCAGTACCTTAAAACTAAAACCACCAGATGAGTGCGGGAACACATTCAGCACAAAAAATTGTCTGAACAAACAGCGGTGTTGCTGCCGTAAGTTTATCTTACGCTTGTGTATTTGCGGTGTTTGTCGTTATGATGTGTGGTCGTATTCGTTGTTAGTTTTCGACTGGAGACCTATCACTTGCCACACAGAGCGGACGGCCAAAGGTGGTGTGGTGTGTTGGTGTTCCTTGGTGTGCCATAGCTTGGTGTGCCATAGCGTGATCTGCGTGCTTTGCGCGTTTCTTCATTACGCACGTTTAATCCATGATTCAATTGAATGCATCCACGGAGACACTCCACAGCTAAGTGCCTTGTCTGACGACAACGCCTATAGTGAAGCACAAGCGTGCGTCGCAGCGGATATGACGGTGAGTTGAAGGTAGTCGCCAATATGCGTAACTATGTGCGCTAATGGCGTAACGACATTTATGCAGGCAAGGCCGCCCGGGTGGCATGTTCGCATAACAGCGACCATCTTCATGAAAAGGTGTCTGATACGTAAGCGTGCATTGTGCTACTGGTAGTATAATTGCTTTTCTATGATGCTTGTTTTACACTTCTCGGGAGTGGTTGTTGTGTTTTTATCATTCAGGCTTTGTGTTGCGCCGTTTTCACTTGGCTGTGTTCTTCGCGAGATCACGTCCCAGGCTTAGCTGTCATAATGCTCGCTGTCTGCTCTAAGGTCACAGTTTCAAGCCCAGCTGCAGCAGTCGCATTTCAATTCAGGGGAATTGCTGGAGTCTCGTGTACTGTACGATGTTTGCACGCTTTAAAGACCACCAGGCAGGCGCTTAGCCAGGGGGTTTAACACCGAGCCCGTGTCCCTTAACCTTCTCCGAAAGTTTTTTCATCATATCAAGCAAATAAATGGCAATTTAGAGGGGATGCCCTCCCCTCCGAAAATTTCTGGGTACACACTTGCTTCTAGTGGTCGAAGTCTACGGAATTTCTACTACAGCAGGCTTATTACTGAACTATTGACATCTAAAACTCCAAATATTATCGGGAAACCATCTTGTGAAGCAATTGTGCAATAGCTTGTCGCCTTATAATGCGTTTCGTTGAAAGTTTTAAAATTTACCAACCGTACCCAAATTTTTTTAGGAAAGCGCAGTAGTAATAAGGAACTAATACGAAAATCAACTACAAGGCAATCGACCGAGCAGCAGCTAGAGAAGAAACGCTTGTCAAGCTGCTTAGAGGCGTTATGTATCTATGATTGCAGCAGCATCTGGCGTGCTGCAATAGTTTTAGTCGCGATAAATACCAGGAGTGCTCTGTGTTTTGGCTTTCAGTCTGGATAAACAAGGTCGGGGTGTCTAGCATTTCGAGCAAAACTTTGTCGGCCTAGTTGAAAGTTAAAGCTTGTAAATCAATGGGCCAGGTAACACGAAGTAAACGTTATAAGAGAGGGCTTGGCGCATTCGACATTTCACTGTAAAACGTGCAAAGCGTAAGCAAGTTTTGATGATGATTGATTTGTGGGGTTTAACATCCCAAAACCACCATATGATTATGAGAGACGCCGTAGTGGAGGACTCCGGAAATTTTGACCACATGGTGTTCTTAAACGTGCACCCAAATCTGAGCACACGGGCCTACGACATTTCCGCCTCCATCGGAAATGCAGCTGCCGCAGCCGCCATTTGAACCCGCGACTTGCGGGTCAGCAGCCGAGTACCTTAGCCACTAGACCACCGTGGCAGGGCCGTCAACAAGTTTTAAAAAGAGAAAGATTTTAGGCAGGAGCCAGTATCAGACTGTGCTTAGTTGATGTAAGCGTAGCTTTATAGAAAAGAAAAAAAACTTTGTATCAGTGATATTTCTGTTGCACTGTATGTATCAAAGAAAATTGTATGCCCACAACAATTCAGCTAGAATTGTCGTGCAAACGTGTTCCTGGATTTTTTGTGGGTGTTAAAGTTTATGGATAAATTAGGTATTTAGGTGCGTGCCACCCGGCTGAGGTATTTTTAACTCGCCTTCATCCAGTGAGCGTTAGTTGTTTAATTCGGGCTCCGAAATATTGAGAGGCCGAGAAAAAGGTGGGAACAGAAAGAAGGGGTACAGAGTGACGGGTGAATGATCATTGCCAACTCGCTATGAAATGCGTTTACTTACAAAATGGCCAACCCACTTGACTGCAGAGGGGCATGCCTACCGGCCAAATCGCAGTGACTGGCCTGTGTGGGTAGGCAGCGGTGCATTAGCCTCAGTCTCGGTCACTATCTCCACGGTTCCAGCCATAGCTTTCTACACGTTCAAGAAACTAGCCGACCGAGGTCAGGTTGCTTGATGCATTGCTTTCCACAAAAGTATGCCCCGCACCTCGACGGCAATGACAACGATAAAACGTATTTGTTCACAGAACGATAATATATGTGCAGAGGTACAGCTCAGAGCGAAGAACTGAGCCGATCGCAGGAAAGTGCAACTTAAGGGTATTTGTTGTTAGGTTTAGGAAACATATTAACATAGATATATTGTAACAGACTAGTAAAAACGAGAGAAGAGAAGGAGAGGAAGACGAAGAGTCTTGGCACGATTGCCGTGTGCTGACACGAACGACCATCGTTCACCTCTTGTAAATAAAACCATTTCATCACAGTTCACGGTTACAGCTGTGGTGGACGTGCTGGGTAATCGACACCCGAAGACGGAGGTTTAACCGCAAGTTCTTCGACGGAGCCGTCACATTGCTGGACTTCCACCACCGAATTCATCTGAGCTTGAAATGTCCCACAACGCAGATGACCACCGACCCCTCTCGACTTAGGCGCCGATCAGTTCGGCTCCACAACATAGAGATGCTATTCCCTTCGCCGGTAGACTCCTACAAATACCTTGGTGTGACACTCACTTCCAACTTATCTAGGAATCTCCACATTGATAATGTTTGTTCATCTGCCTTTTGTAAGTTATGTCTTCCTAAACATAAACTTCAAAGTGCTCCCACGAATGTTAAACTACTTTGTTACACAGCCTTTGTGCGGCCAAAACTAGAGTACGCGAGCATAGTATGGGATCCTTACACAAAACGTTATATACACACTCTTGAGCGTATTCAAAGAAAAGCTGTTAGATTTATATTCAACAAGTACTCCAAGTTAGACTCACCCTCAGATTTAATGCTAGCCAACAACATTCCCTTAATGCAGATGCGAAGACAAAAAGCTAGATTAGAATTCCTTGATCAACTTTTGAACAAAAAATAGCTCTAGACCCATCCTCGTATTTGACACCCCTTAGTAGCCGGCCCACTCGACACCACCACCCAAAGGCCTTGATCACATATTTTGCTCGCACAGACCTACTGAAGTATTCGTACTTTCAAGAACCATATGTGAATGGAACTGTCTTACTAATACATGTGATGAAAGAACTAACCTACCAAACAACCTTTTTCGCCCTTTATTGTTTTGTTTCGCAATTATTTCATTTGTATGTGTATTACCACCCTGCTTGGACATCGAGTCTGCAGTATTGAATAAAAATAAAGAAAAATAGGACGTCGAGGCTTGGCTCATCCATTACAAACGGGTGAGCACCGCTAACAAATGGGATGCCGCTTCTCAGCTTTTGTACGTCACGTTCTTTCTGACGGATACTGCATTATTGTGGTACGAGTATCAGGAGGAAACGCTAACGACGTGGGACAGATTTGTTTCTGAAATCAAAAAGCGTTTCGGCGACCCAACAACGAAAAAGAAGAGAGCAGAACCAACGCTAATGCAACGCGCCCAAGGGCCAGGTGAAACTTGCACGACCTACATTGAGCAAGTCATAAAGCTATGTAGGACCATTGACTCCGGAATGTCTGAGGAAAGCAAAGTCGAGCACATTGTAAAAGGAATCGCCGAGGATGTTTACAGTTTCCTCATCGAAAAGACACCTTGACATCTGTCACTGATGTCATTCGCCATTGCCGCACTTTTGAGCAACTACAGACGAGGCGCATCACGCCGAAGTTCGGCAGGCTAGCCAATGTGACGACCATCGCGAGTATAGACAGCAACCAGGCGCTTGATCTCGCATCAACATTCCGGCAAATAGTACGGGAACAACTCGGCCTGTACCGCCCAAGCACTCATCCCCCGTACCAGCCACCAGAGTTCGAGCGAAACGTTGCTTCATTCTTCTCGCACCGAGTGACGGAGGGCTTTTAGGATTCTGATGCCACACCTCAGTATCAGCCACGTCTCTATGATAGAGGCCCTGCATATGACGCATGATCTCGACGAGCACAGCCGCATTCTTATACTCAGGACTCTCAGCCGGACTACGTCCCGCTGCGGCAAGAACAGTACCAACCCTACTACCAAGATGCAACTTACGACGAATCCAATGGATTCCAGAGAGTAGCAGAAACCCGTTCTTTGCATGATAACGAACTTCCTTGCCGACAGCAGTGGCCCAGGATTCCTTCCGATGAATATAGCGTAAACCGTTACCCTCCCGTGTGCTACAATTGTGGTTTCACTGGGCATATTGCTCGGTATTGCCGCCAACAACTCCGCAAATCACTAAGGACACCAGCCATGTCTTCGCCACCAAGACCCGGTGCTTTATATGACCGGCGGACAACCGACTTGTTTCCGAAGGAACCGTTTTTCGCGCGAGACCAGACGCAGTAATTCGCCAGCATCCGAGCGGAGTTTGACACCACCATCCAACCGTTCTCATCGCTTGCCGTCTCCTCTGCGTCGTTCTTCTTCTCCGCCACCGGGAAACTAGCATCCGCGGCCAATAGAGGTGAGATCGCCGGACGGTTTTTTCAAGATATTCCTCTGCATATTGTTATGCTCAAAAACAAAGTGAATATGTTTATTGATGGAATAGCGACGATGGCGTTAGTTGACACTGGGGTGACTGTGTTTATGATGAGCCTCGCCTTCAGAAACCGCTTAGGTCGCAGTTATGTTTTCATGGGACGATACAATCACCTTTCGTGGTGTAGGTGGCGAGTGGCTTATTCCTCTTGGTGTAAGTGTTGTCAGTGTTTCGTTGGCTGGAGAAGTATCTGTATCGGAATTTCTGGTTCTTTCTCGTTGTTCGCACCATTTCATTCTTGGTATCGATTTGCTGGAGCGAAGCGGTTCTTTCGTCGACTGTCGTAGTGGGGAAATATTGCTAAACAATTTGTTTTTTCCGTCGCTTTCCGAAGAAGAATACCGTGGCGAAGACAGAAACACACTTAGTGTGATTGATGAAGTGATAGCACCATCTTGGTGCCTGACACCCGTTCGAGTCTCTTCCACAGCGGTTGATGATGCTTGCGTTGACGTCGTAGTGGGGCCTCTACGCAAGAACTGTTTTAAAAAGGACATAGTTGTGCCCTGATCTGTTGTGTGCATGACAAAAGGAGTAGCAACATTGTGGGCGCTGAACTGTTCTGCCACGCCGGCTGTGCTTCCTCGCGGAATGAAGATAGCTCTCTTCGATGAAGCCTCATGCAGCTCGATAGCAGCACTAGCTACGGACCTCACCACCTTTTCCTCTCCTTGTGATATTCGCCGTAGCGAAGATTTAATGCTCGGTATGATCAGCAAGACTCTCAGTACGACGGAACGCAAGCGCTGGTGCAGGTCCTGTCCCGGCATGTTGCTGCTTTCGACTTCAAACTTAGAGATGCACCCCTTCAGTTGCCCTCGTCCCGCGCTCGTCACAGAATAGACATCGGATCTGCACACCCCATCCGCCAAAAGCCCTACTGAATGTCATCCTCTGAGCGCAAAGTTATCACCGAACAAGTAAAGGACATGCTGAACACAGGTGTCGTAAGAGTCGTCCAGCTCGTGGGCAGCCCCAGTAATTCTTGTCAAGAAAAAGGATGGTTCCTGGAGATTATGCGTACATTACAGGCGTCTGAACACTGTGACGAAGAAAGATGTATATCCCTTACCGCGGATTGATGGCGTCATAGATCGCTTGCATGCCGCTTCCTATTTTTCAACGCTTGATTTGGGGTCAGGTAATTGGCAAATACCTATGGAACCCGGCGACAAAGAACACACGAACCACGAACCCACGAACTGCTTTCGTAACACCGGAAGGCTTATTTGATTTTAATGTCATGCCTTTTGGCATTTGTATTGCTCCAGCCACCTTTGAAATATTTAGGGACACAGTAATACGTGGTCAAAAATGGGAGATATGCGTGTGCTACTTTGACGATGTTGTGATCTTTGGCCGTACGTTTGAGGAACGTAACAACCATCTCGGTCTTGTTCTCGACAGCATCGAAATAGCTGGGCTGGTTCTGAATTCTGAAAAACGTCGCTTTGGTGAACGTCAAACACTCGTGCTGGGTCCCTTGGTCGACAAGGATGGTGTCAGACCCGATCCTCGCAAAATAGAAGCTGTGAGCTCTTTTAAATCACCACAGTTCGCACGAGAACTTCGCTCATTTGCCGGCCTATGCTCATGTTTTCGTCGTTTTGTTCAACGATTATCGGAGGTTAGGTACCCACTGACAAGCATCTTGCGACAGGATGCAACCTTCAACTGGACACCAGAGTGTGATGCCACATTCTCACAACTTAAGTTTGTACTAACGTCAGTACCACTGTTGCGTCACTTCGATCCAACTTGACCGACTGAGGTCCACACGGACGCTAGTGGTATCGGTATAGGAGTGGTGCTTGTACAACGTCACAATGGCGCAGAGCATGTCGTGGCATATGCCAGCCGTTACCTGAGAAATTGTGAACGCAATTACACAGTTACTGAATAGGAATGTCCGGCAGCTGTATTTGCCGTACAGAAGTTTCATTGTTATCTTTACCGGAGGCCTTTTAATATAATTACGATCAACATTCGTCAGTAAGACGGTAAGTTGGGCCAGTTGGTTAGGATTCATCGGAATCATCGTGAAGTTAATCACAGCGCAACACCAGAAAAAAATACAGGACAGGGAGAGAGCAAAAGAGAAAGGAAAGACGGTGCTGACTCACAAGCATTGTTTATTGGAAAAAACGGGGTGAAAAGTGTATTTAAAGGTACTTGCAGCCTACATCACAACATGCGCAGAATACGAGGTGCACCGAGGTAGCGTTATCACACTCTTGGCAATAAACAAGATTGGCCTAAATAACTTGACTCTTTTTCATGCAGTGTGACGGATGGTTCACTAACGCACATGCTACCGCTAATCTTTATATGATATGCCTCAGCGATTTCTCTTCTTAGCTTGTTACCATGAATGAAGATGATGGTGGTTTTCTCAAAAATGGGACGACATTCGCATGACCTGCAATGTTTCGGCAGATGAAGGCGCGCGATTCCTTGAAAAGGTAACTCATGCTCCCTTAAACAAACATTCACACATCATTTCGTTTGTTCCACGTACTCCCTACCACACAATAATGAAGTTAAATACACAGCTTTTTTTACACATGTGATGTACTTGTTCTTATGATTCACAGCGCATCTCCCTTTGGCTTGTTTGTTCCTCAGCGCATTATCAACGATTAGGCAAATGCGACTTATCTTATGTTTGGCGGAAAAAAGAACGTCGACAACATACCTCGAGCCTACGTTTTTCAGCCCATGCGCCAGTTTGTCTACATAAGAAAAAACTGTTCTTTTTCTTTTTCACTCAGAATTTTCTTGAGTTTCTCTGTGTTTCACGAGCTTAACGCTCCGAACCATTGGCTCAAACACAGAGGAAATCACCTTGTCAGGAAAAGCAGCATATACTAACCGTTTTACCTGGTTATGAAAAGCAGTATTCGACACGTGCACACAGGATTTCCTTAGTGACGCATTTAAGATTGTCTTTGCAATCGCTCTCATCATCAGCTAAATCATCACGAATTGCTCACATCACCTAAATTTTGTAGTGTAAACATGAGCACTGCTATTTCAATTAAAGTTGTATTTAGAACTACCCCACTAAGCCAACAATGATAAAGTCCATATTAGCATTTTCTGTGCTTGTAAAACCATTTGACAGACTCTGCGAATTTATACCTGTATCTGCCAAGCTTGCGACCATGAACTTTGGCAGATTTTTGATACCGAAGAGCACAGGTGGTGAAAACAACAACAAAAAAAAATGGTTTACAATTTAGTTTGTTTTATAGCAAAGCAGAAATGTCATACACTGCTCAAAATTATTTCCAGTAGCATACTTAAACATCAGTGATTACACTGACACTTATAATTAGGCAGCATACAAACGCAAGAGTAAGTGAACATTATATGCAGGGTCCCGTGACTAGGAATAAAAGCCCCTTCCAAATCTTGATATATTCTTTTTCGCAAAGCACTGATGTAAAATGGCAAAGGTGGCCTATTTAGGATTCCCTGCACGGGTTAGAATCCCAAGCCGAGAAATGTTCTAGTCAATACACTTTCCCTTCCCCAACTTCCCATTTCGTTTTTTTTTCCAACGTGGGGTTTGGTATCGCTTCGGCTCTCCCTTGAAGGCGCGTTCGACCAGGTGAAGTAATAACGGCGTCCACCCGTTGACCTGGCGACATTGCCGCAGATGTCCATCGCCAGGACCGTGGCCGGGGCGAAGCAACTTCAAGAAAAAAAGCGGGGGGGGGGGGGGGGGTTCAAAGCTTTCAATAAAATAAGGAGTGTTCAGTTTTTTTGAAGCTTCATTCACAAACAGTGCGATGTTTCACGGCAGCTCTCAGAAGATGAATCAGTTTTCGAAGCTTGCAAGTTTTCACTTGTAGATCAAAACAGCATTGAGAGGAAGTGACAGTGGCTATGGGCCCATCCTACAAACGTAATCTATAAGTAAGGAACCCTGTGAGCTGAGGTAACAGATGGCAGAGGCGTTGCCAGAAATTTTTTAGAGTGGGTGCTAGCTAGGAAAGCTGCTGTGGTAGACCATTATTTTCTGCGCCCCTATATGCCATAGGAAAATATTGGGAAGGCAGAGGCACGGGCCTGGTGTTCCACTCCCTGGCTACGCTACTAGTGGATGGAAACCAGTGTGCTCGAGTACACACATAGGGAAAGAGAGCAGGGGAGGAGGGTGGGAGTGGAACAGGCTGCTGTTAGGTTACCTTGGCGAGGGAAGTAGCTCTAACTGAAGCGGCACATGTATGATGTAAGAAAGAGGGTTTCGTCCAACGTGCTGGCGGAACACACAGAAGCAACTGAGACCAAAATAGACTGGAATAAGGTGAAATTACCGATATAAATGTAAAAGAATTGGACTTCTGGGCTATATCTAGACTCTCTGACAATACGGACAACAACGGGTCAACTTCTTGAGTGTAATGACAATGACCGCAACTTCGCACAGATATACACACCTACATCCTATTTTGAAATATACATATTAGGACTGTTCGCACATTCATTTTAGTTGTGAGGGTGGCTCCCGTGCCGAACCTAAATGTTCCACTTTTATGCGAACATTCATGGTCGGTGCTCATGTTAACCCCATAGTTGAATAACAACCACAACAAAAAAAGAGAGAGAGAGGTGACAGTAGCACTGCAAGCCACCGTGAGAGTTTGAAAATAAAAACATCGACATCTTTAATATACATAAAAAACAACTTAAGAACCTTCTCATCCAAAATGGCGCCGTGTAGTTTAGCATCTTCTAGTTGTCCGGCTACAGTAATATATGTAAAAGAAACACCCTATAATAGTGCTTGTGTAACATGGCATCGTATAATGTTTGCTTTCTTTGACATTTTTTTTCGTTGCTTTTTTTTTACGAGTAAAACATACATTTCACTCGTCAGTGTTTCCCTTGTGCATTAAAACTCGTGCTTTTCGCATACCCAGTGTTGTAAACGTTGTATAATCAATTTGTAATACTTTGGTAGCCGTTTAGCAACGTGTGCATTGTTTCATGATTGGCCGCACGCTGTTTTCTTTTGTTTTTTGTTGTTTTTCTCTCTATGTGGTTTGCTTATTTTATGTAAACCTGAAACTGATGTAATTTTGATGCATTTTCTTTTTATTTATTGAAGTTTTGAAAATCGACGTCAAATTGTTTTTTCATGTTTTGTGCTCTGCTGATTCTGTAATGCCAAGTGAAAAGGGGTAGGAGCCTCGTCAAGCTGCTAATATAGCAGCTTTTTGCTCCTATCCTTGCGTTTTCTTTTTCGCAACTCTGTGAAGAAAATGCTCAATAAAACTGAAACTGAAACTGAAACTGAAACCCTCACGTATGTAGCGCATTGTGGCATGCATGCCACCGGTAACTTTTGCCGTCTTTCAGGATTGTGTAGTCTGCAGAAGTCTGCACACATGAAGCCAGAGCAAAACGACGCTGTTCGAAAATGACACTGCAAAGTCACAGTAAAATCGCAAATGCATCTGCCAGCTTTCCTTTGCCAGTGCAAGGCGAGATCACGTGACCCATACCTGCAAGTCATAGCAATTGCAGCGCTCGCGCCTCCAGTGGTAGGCCTCACGCCCAGTATGTTACGGAAACTGCATGACCGACCCTTGGTACACTGGATGGTGCAGCAAGCAGTAGAGGAAGACAAGAGTGGTCGGTGCAGGGTGAATCAGTGGTCGAAAATACAGTGACAAGAGACTTTTAGAAAACAGTCAACCATGAATTCTTGGCTTTCTAACGCATTTGTAAGTAATGTAAATAAACATCTTGTATATTATGAAAACCAAATGTAAGTGAATTGCTGAGTCAAACCTTTTTATAACATGCTCTGTCCAGTCATGCAAGTTTTGGTTTATGTCAAACATCAGTTGGCAAGAAATTAGAGCTCACTCAAACTCGCTTACACATACTTCACGCCTGGAGCTTATTCTGACCCACCAAAGTTTTCTTACAACACATTCGCTCGGCCTCAAGCTCACTAAAATATTACTCTCCCTTACTCACTCAAGAACATGGCCTAATTTGAGTGTGAGCTAGTCTCAACTAGGTCAACTCATAAGTGAGTTGCTGAACTAAGGTGTCAAGTTAAGAAGACGATCCCAGAGTGCCCAAACTTAACAGGCTAGATTAAATCCATTGATCAGATACCTACTACACAGACATACTGACAGACAGATATGATTAAGGTGCTGTTAGTTCACTAAAAATATGCTTTTCTTTAAAGGCCAAGTGACTACCACGTCACTCTGAGATTTCAGCTTTTCTGGTTTCTATGAATAGAAAGCATTTACGGGACATTTTGAAACTTGCCACTCTGTACTAGCACTGGTGTTCAAGCGATAGCCGACACACTGCCCTAAGAAGCCTTGGAATGAAAACCACAGGTCAACAACAGCCCGAGAAAAAAAGCAATTCCTTGTTATCAAGGCAGAATTACAACACTTGCTAGGCTAAAAAAAGAAAAAAATGGGAAACTGATGTGTTTTTGAAACGCCCGACAGCACTGTACAGACCTTGTGTAGCATCTGCTGCCATGTAGCAGACACCGAGTGCATTTCTGCAATGTTAAAAACTTGGCGCGCTCCCTTTGCAGGCACGTAATGTCCATATTAATGTGTGGTGGCAGATAGGGGCGGCAGTGCCAAAAAATTGTTGTGTGCCATGTCGCTCAGACTGAGGAAACTGGGATGCTGAAAAAAAAAATTGCCCGCAGCTTCCCTCGGGGGAACACTGAGGAGGATGCGGACCATACAATTGGTTAACGGGGTGTTAAAGTGCGACTTACTTGGGTCGATGGCTAAATTGGTTAACGTGGTTGTGAAATGGGGTGTTAAATTGCGACTTACTTGGGTCGATGGCTAAATTGGTTAACGTGGTTGTGAAATGGGGTGTTAAATTGCGACTTACTTGGGTCGATGGCTAAATTGGTTAACGTGGTTGTAGGAGGGGGTGTTAAATGAGTGAACACGTACACACGTATGCGAAAGGGCGGCGCTGGTCGAAGGGACGTCGATCATTGTGTTTGTGGATTCGTTGGAATTCATTTCACCGCGACCTTGGACGTCGACGCGCCGTACAAACCAACCGACGAGCGGCAACTGAGCGAGCGAGCGCCGACCTTGAGTATATATACAGCACGACGGCGCATGCACTGTCAGGTGTTGAATGTTCTCGAAGCGCGACGCCACATGCGCGTCCACTGGAGAATCAGGAGAATTGTAGATGTCGAACGCGGTGTGTAGAGGAGGAAGGGTGCACAGATGGTGGAGGAGTGAAGCGCGCGCGGTGTGTAGAGGAGGAAGGGATGCACAGATGGTGGAAGAGTGGGCGACGGCGCGACGGCGCATGCGCGCGCGTCAGCTGTCGAATGTTGGAGAAGCGGTGCGGACGGCGCGGACGGCGCACTACAAGGCGCGAGTATAAGATGCTCCGCATCTAATATTTGCAGGAAATCAATCTCTATGTTATTTGACTTTCTCTTGGCTGACGCGAAAAGCCAGATCTGTTGCTCAATTTGCTGTTTACAATTAAATGCCTGTTTATGTTCTCCGTTCTATCCATCTGTTGGACAGCATAGGCACCCATCACAGCACGCTCTTTCATGCCATGCCAGAATGAAACAGTATTTACACAGTGCGAATGTGGCCACAGACAAACCGGCCTTGTGCACGAGCTTCAAAGCTGCATCACTGCTACTCATCCTTCCTTCTGCTGCTGTTTACAGCATTACTTTGTCGATTACATTGTGATAGCAATTACTTAGTACCCACGTAGCTTCTGCATGTGATCGATTCTCACCTGATGGACTAGTTGATATGTGGGATTCAACGCCCCGATACCATCATATGATTATGAGACGCTGTAGTGGAGGGCTCCGGAAATTTCGACCACCTGGGGTTCTTTAACGTGCACCCAAATCTGAGCACACGGGCCTAAAACAATTCCGCCTCCATCGGAAATGCAGCCGCCGCAGTCGGGATTCAAACCCGTGACTTGCGGGTCAGCAGCCGAGTACCTTAGCCACTAGACCACCGCGGCGGGGCGCTAATGAACAAGTTGTGCTCGAACATGTTTGTTATAGTTACTTGTTTATTGTGGAGGTTAATAAAGGAACATTTGATGGTGTGGTTCGCACACGTGTTGCTTCACTATGTGTACTTTTCAAGCATTCTATGTGCTTTTTCAGAGGGGGCGGCCAATTTCAGAAGGGCGAACCGAATTCTGTGACCCTCCCCCTGTTAATATTTTATACCCCAAGAAGAGCAAATATTTATTTATTCATTTTCAAATACTGCCGCCCAATGCAGGGCTATTGTAGGAGTAGGATACATGCAGTAGGAAAGAATGTGAGTAACATCAAAACAAGTTCTTCATCAGAAAAAATCACAACAATTATCGCCACAATCTAAGCACAACCGGGTACATAAAAAAAAGAACAACAATGTCATTCCGGTGCCTCCAAAAAATCTGACGTATTCATTTCACGAACCGAACCTGGTTGTTCGTTCCAGTAGACAATAATTTTCGAAAAGTAACTGTATTGGAACATATTAGTACGTGCGAAGAATGGCCTTATGTTAAGATTGTGACCACATCTAGTTGGCAGAGCATTAGCATACACGATGTAATCATCATTAGAAAGCCGGCATGATAAGTGAACGTAAGAGTGCTAAAGTTTCAAAGAATCAGTATCACGCCTAGCGCACAATGAAGGTAACTTCAAAGATTTTATTGCAGATGAGGGCAAAAAATCATGGTCAAAGCGATAAAAAATGAAGCGAACAGACTTCCTTTGAACAGATTCAATTTTATTCACGTCACCCAGTTTGTATGGATTCAACACACACGAAGCGTATGCTAATATAGGGTGGATGAGTGTTTTGTACATTAGTAATTTGGTCGATTTTGGCGATTTAGATGATGTACGTCTTAAGTAACCTAACTTTTTAATGCTTTAGACGTAATGTAGTCTATGTGATGCGACCATTGCATGTTGTGTGTGAACATAACGTCAAGGTATTTGTACGTCTGTGCTCAGGGAACTGCGATCTTGTTGAAGGAGCATGCATATCGCGATGGTGATTGGCTGTTAGTAAAGGACAAAACTCCTGTTTTTTGAAAATTTATGCGCATCTGCCAGTCTTAGCTCCAAGAACAAAACTGCGAGAAAGAATTCTGAAGTATGACATGATCATTAGGAGAACCAATTACCTGGTAAAGTACACAGTCGTTGGCGTACAGGCGAACTTGGGACCTAATATTGCTGGGAAGGTCATTTATAAAAATCAGAAATAAACGTGGACTGAGAACGGAGCCCTGGGGGACACCAGATGTGACTTTCACGGCCGAGGACGACTTGGAATTGAATGAGACGAATTGGGAGCGCGAGCTTAGAAAGGTTGCTAACCAGTCAATCAATTGAGGATAATTTAAAATTACCTGTAGTTTACCTAGGAGCTTGCTGTGTATGACGGTGTCGAAAGTCTTCGAGAAATCTATAAGCAATGCACCAATTTGATTACCAATATCTAAATTACTAATCATATCATGCGAAAATTCCACCAGTTGCGTTATCGTGCTGAAACCACGACGAAATTCATGTTGTGTGCAGGACAGAAGATTATTCGTTTTAAGAAACTCAGTTATGTGTTTATGAATTATGTTTCGAGCACTTTTCAGATTTGGAGGTTAGTGATATGGGTCTATAGTTGGAGAGGAGTTGTCTGTTTTCCGATCTATGCAGAGGCAGGAACTTGGCTAACTTCCAGGACTCGGGAACTGTACTTGAAGACAAAGATTTGTTAAAAATGGTGGTCGAATAACGTGAACACCACAGAGCATAATGCACTAGAAAGCTATTCGGAATATTATCGGGGCCAGTGCAATTCTTCGTATCTAAATTGAACCAAGTTTAGGATACTATCTGTGCTATTTACCAGATCGTCGACGGAAAGCTCTGGATTTGAAGTTTTAAGTGAAGGATAACATTATTGTCGTTCGTGAATACTAACTGAAGATAGGTATTGAGCGCATTGGCTATTTAAATGGGGTCTGAAACTGCCTTGCTGTCTAATATAAAGGAAACTGTATCGGTTCTAGCGGTGTTAATAGAAGACCAGAATGTGCGCGGGTTATATTTTAATAACGCTGGAAGTTCAATTTGAAAATAAAAGATCCTAGCACATTTCATTTGTTTACGCAGATCTATAACAGCAGTGTTAAAGCGACTGGCAACGTCTGGATTACCTGTTTTTTTCAAATGGTGCATACGATGAACGCGACGTGAAGTTTGCAGCAAGCTGTGATTCATCCACGAAATCTGCAGATTTCTTTTTTTGGTCTTGAGAGGAACGAATTGATCAATGCATAACTTCACGACATGCTCATATGCACTAACTAAAGTGTCAACATGACCATGTCTACAAAGTGCCTGAAAAAAAAATCGAAGTTCAAAGCTAGCACATCTGTGATAGAGGCGTCATCAGCATGAACGAAATCATGAAACTGCGTAACGCTAAGCTGCTGTTTAGTTAGACGGGATGGAAGCGATATGTGCCCAGCTTTGTGGTCAGAAACGCCATCAATGACGTCGCACTGAAATGCTGTTTGAACTAAATGAGAATCGAGGAAAACGAGGCCTAGGAGAGCGTTGTGTTGAGTTGGAGATTGTACAATTTGAGTGAGGCCCAGGGTTAAGGACATAGATACGAGTTCCCTAAAAATAGAGATTTCTTGCCCAGTACAGTTTTTTTCCAGTGAATACCCGGTGCATTAAAATCCCCCCTAAAGACAAATTCCGAGGTACCGAAGTCATGTTGTGCACAAATGTGCTAAGCCTTTGTAGATATTCTAAGGAAGAACCTGGTGCACGATTGCATACACCAACAACTATTTACAGTTCATTTAAACATAGTTTACACCAAACTAGTTTAACATCAGGTGTGTCGGGGAGCCCAAAAAATTTAATGTCTGAACGAATCAGTAGTGCTACACCACCACCTTTGTCATGTGATCGGTCATTGCGTCCGCTACATAACCATGTGGGGTAAATTCACAATCAAACATTCCCTCATGTTGCCAGGTTTCCGTTATGGCCACTAAATGAGGAGAGTACGACGTAACAAGAGCAAGTAAAGGCACGAGGTTTTTAACAATGCTTCTGGATTATAAATACAATATTGTCACGGGGTCGTGACGTGGCCAAAGACAGAAAACTTCGTGTTGGGATTTAACTGTTTATTTGGGCGAACCTGTGCCCGGTAAAGGGAAAGTCTAATTACAGCAGCAGTCTTGCACAGATAGCAGTCTTGGACTGATAGCGGCGAATGCAGCGTCGGCCTTCGATCAACAACTGACAAGCGGCGAAGCGCGTCGGCATTTATACCCTTGCCGTCGAATGTTCTAGCATTATCGCTGGCGGTGGCGTAGGTTTCAGAACAATCTGTACCGTTCGCACAGTGGGCGTGATCTTATCGAAATAATCTACTAAAGTCCGGAACCTTCTCGAAACCTGCAGGCGCGCTTTGCGCGGAGAATCGTGTGGTGTTTCGGAACGATAACAAAAACTTGTGAAATGAAACGTGGCATTGCCCCCCTCTGAAAAAAGGCATCGTCCCGATGCTTTAACTAAAAATGAAGGTGCAATAATAATGCAAGAAAGTACAATGAATAAATTACAATACAACAATAATACAAAAAAAAAAACACTCTTTCAGTTTGTTAACGTGCATGAAACGGCTTGAGGCGCGCGACATGGACGACTTCAGGTCGCGATCGGCGTCGTTGAGAGTTCGTGATGCCGTCGGGGACAACCTCGTAATCAAGTGGGCCGAGACGTCGAACCACCTTGTATGGTCCGAAGTACCGTCGCAGAAGCTTTTCACTTAGTCCACGTCGGCGTATCGGCGTCCACACCCAAACACGTTCACCGAGCTGGTATTCCACGAAGCGTCGTCGAAGGTTGTAACGGTGGCTGTCTGTCGTCTGTTGATTCTTGATACGGAGACGCGCAAGTTGTCGGGCTTCTTCGGCACGTTGAAGGTACTCGCTCACATCGAGGCTTTCTTCGTCGGTGACGTTGGGTAACATGGCATCGAGCGTCGTTGCCGGGCTCCTTCCGTAGACCAATTTGTATGGAGATATCTGCGTCGTCTCCTGCACCGCCGTGTTGTGTGCGAAGGTCACATACGGAAGAATGGTGTCCCACGTCTTGTGTTCGACATCGACGTACATTGAAAGCATGTCGGCGATCGTCTTGTTAAGCCGCTCGGTGAGGCCGTTGGTCTGTGGGTGGTACGCTGTCGTCCGGCGGTGGTTTGTTTGGCTGTATGCCAAGATCGCTTGAGTTAAGTCGGCAGTGAATGCCGTTCCTCTGTCGGTGATAAGGACCTCCGGGGCGCCGTGACGTAGGACGATATTTTCGACGAAAAACTTAGCTACCTCAGATGCACTGCCTTTTGGCAGGGCTTTTGTCTCGGCGTAGCGGGTGAGGTAGTTGGTAGCTACCACGATCCACTTGTTTCCGAAAGCCAACGTCGGGAACGGCCACAGTAGGTCCATACCAATCTGCTGGAAGGGTCGGCAAGGTGGATCAATTGGCTGCAGAAGTCCTGCTGGCCTTGTCGGCGGTGTCTTGCGTCGCTGACAGTCCCGGCATGTCCTCACATAACGAGTGACGTCGGTGGTAAGACGTGGCCAGTAGTACCTTTCTTGTATCCTCACGAGCGTGCGGGAAACACCGAGGTGCCCTGCCGTCAGATCGTCGTGCAGGGCCTGCAGGAGTTCTGGTCGCAGAGCTGAAGGCACCACAAGGAGGTACTTAGCTCGAAGCGGTGAAAACTTTTTCTTTTGTAGAAGACCGTTTCGTAGAAAGAACGACGCAAGTGCGCGCTTGAATACCTTCGGGACTTCGGCGGTCCTGCCTTCGAGGTATTCTATTAGGGCTTTAAGTTCCGGGTCGGCCCGCTGTCGTTCAGCGAAGTCGTCGGTAGTTATCGTTCCTAAGAAGTAGTCATCATCCGAGTCGTCGGGTAGCGGTTGGTCAACAGGCGCACGAGAGAGACAGTCAGCGTCGGAGTGTTTTTTGCCGGACTTGTAAATGACAGTAATGTCATATTCTTGAAATCTCAGGCTCCATCGTGCGAGGCGACCTGAAGGGTCCTTAAGGTGGCTAGCCAACACAAGGCGTGGTGGTCGCTCACAACTTTGAAGGGCCTGCCGTAGAGGTAAGGGCGAAATTTCGACGTAGCCCAGATGATGGCGAGGCACTCCTTTTCTGTTGTGGAATAATTTGCTTCTGCTTTGGATAGCGATCGGCTGGCGTAACTAATAACCCTTTCAAGTCCGTCAGCCCTCTGCACAAGAACGGCGCCAAGACCTACGCTGCTTGCGTCAGTATGTATTTCTGTCTCGGCGAGTTCGTCGAAATGGGCAAGTAACGGAGGCGTCTGGAGGCGATGTTTAGGCTCCTGGAAAGCGTGTTCCTCTAGCGTTTCCCACTTGAACTCCGCGTCGGCCTTGGTAAGGTTAGTGAGAGGATCGGCGATGCGGGCGAAGTTTTTCACGAACCGCCTATAATAGGCGCACAGGCCCGGAAATCGGCGCACGGCCTTCTTGTCAGTGGGCGGCGGGAAATCTGCGATGGCGGCTGTTTTCTGTGGATCGGGACGAACTCCAGACTTGCTGATAACGTGCCCCAGAAACAAGAGCTCCTCATACGCAAATCTGCACTTTTCTGGCTTCAGTGTGAGTCCGGACGTCTTGATGGCTTGAAGTACAGCTTCAAGGCGCCGAAGATGCTCGTGGAAACTCGAGGAAAACACGACGACGTCGTCCAAGTACACAAGGCAAGTCTGCCACTTCAATCCTGCCAGTACTGTATCCATAACGTGTTGAAAAGTTGCAGGCGCTGAGCAAAGGCCGAAGGGCATCACCTTAAACTCGAAGAGGCCGTCCGGTGTTATAAACGCCGTCTTCTCTCGGTCTCTTTCGTCGACTTCGATTTGCCAATAGCCAGTCTTGAGGTCCATTGACGAGAAGTACTTGGCGTTATGGAGCCGATCAAGGGCGTCGTCTATTCGTGGGAGAGCATACACGTCCTTTCTTGTGATTTTGTTCAGGCGGCGATAATTGACGCAGAAACGTAGGGTCCCTTCCTTTTTCTTCACTAACACCACGGGGGATGCCCACGGACTCTTGGACGGCTGGATAATGTCATCTCGCAGCATTTCATCAACTTGTCTCTTCATTGCCTCACGTTCTCGCGTCGAAACCCTGTACGGACTCTGACGGAGTGGTCTGGCATTTTCTTCGGTTATGATTCGATGTTTCGTGATTGGGGTCTGCCGAATTTTCGATGACGACGAAAAGCAATCTTCGTGTTGCAGGAGCAGGGCCTTGAGCCGTTCTTGCTTATCGTTCGGAAGTCTGGGATTGACGTCGAAAGCTATGGGAGGGGCTTGGTTCCTCTGAGCAGGTTCCGTAGAATCGGCGAGGGCGAAAGCACTAGTGGCTTCGACAATTTCTTCGATGTATGCGACAGTTTTTCCTTTGTTCACATGTTTGTACTCATTGCTGAAATTCGTGAGCATAACCGTTGCTTTGCCATCCGCAGCTCTGCAATTCCTCTTGCGACGCAAATATTTTGGGTGACCAACAGATGCTGACTGCCTTCAACGACGCCTTCCAAGTCAGGCAATTTAGGAGCGCCGAATGAAATAATGACGCTTGAGCGAGGCGGAATGGTGACTTGTTCTTCCAGCACATTCAAGGCATGGTGTCCTGACGGCGTGCGTGGCGGTAGTGCTTCTTCTGTGGATAACGTTATCGACCTTGTTTTTAGGTTGATGACAGCACCATGGAGGCATAAGAAGTCCATGCCAAGGATGACATCTCTCGAGCAATGTTGTAGGACTACGAAGTCTGTAGGATAAATACGGCCGTTAATGGTGACTCTCGCTGTGCAGTGCAGGCGTTACGAGATGACCTCCGGCTGTGCGGATTTCAGGGCCTTTCCAAGCTGTCCTAACTTTCTTTAACTTTGCGGCAAACGACCCACTGATGACAGAATAGTCGGCTCCAGTATCGACGAGAGCAGTCACACTGTGGCCGTCGATAAGAACGTCGAGGTCGCTAGTTCGCCGTCTCGCATTACAGTTAGGGCGTGGCGTCGGGTCACGGCTGCGTCGGCTTGTACCGCTGCTTCCATGGTCTGGCCACCTTCGGTAAGTAAGCTTTTGCCTTCAGGGCTTTTCCTGGTTGGTGTGGTGTTCAAAAAGCTCCGTCGCGTCGGCGTCGTCGTCGGAGGATCTTCGGTAGTTCGTCGCACAGCAACCGCACCTCCATCGGTTACTGCCCTTAGTTTCCCGGATACGGGTTAGGAGACCGGCCCCGCGTTGGGCCAGAGTACTGCCGGTGGTGCGGATATGTGCGGCGGCTGGGCGACGGCGAACGCGAAGGGCTTCGTGGTGTCCACCGAGTTCCTGTCAGGTAGTCGGCGATGTCACGTGGTCGTTCTCCTGGCTGTGGACGCGGTGCATTGACGGCGAAGCCACGCAGTTCCATCTGACGGTACTGGCAACGGCGGTATGTGTGTCCGGCCTCGCCGCAGTGGTAGCAGAGTGGGCGATGGTCAGGGGTGCGCCAGACGTCAGTCTTCCTCGGTGCACTGCGCTGGGCTGCTGGCGTACGTTATGACGTCGGTGGGGGTGGTAGCGGCGGTGGCGTCTGTCGACGGAAGTGCGATGGGGCGGCGTTTTGGCGTGGACGGGGAGGAGCGTTGTGGCGCAGTGCAGCGGCGTAGCTCATAGCTTCCGGCTCGGGCAGCGGTGCGTGGGGAATTTGAAGCGATTGCCGGACTTCTTCTCGCACAATGTCCGTGATCGAATCCACTTGAGGCTGCGCCGAAGGCAACAGTTTGCGCAGCTCTTCCCGCACGATCGCTCGGATCGTTTCACGCAGGTCGTCGGAGTCACTGGCTTGAGCAGCAGCGCATTCTGGAGTCAGGCGACGATTATACCGTCTGGTACGCATGTCCAGCGTTTTTTCGATAGTGGTCGCCTTAGATACAAATTCTTGGACGGTGTTCGGTGGATTCCTCATTAGTCCCGCGAAGAGCTCCTGTTTGACCCCTCGCATGAGGAAACGAACTTTCTTTTCCTCAGGCATGTCTGGGTCAGCGTGACGGAATAGGCGGGTCATCTCCTCTGTGAAAATTCCAACCTTTTCATTTGGTAGCTGAATCCGGGTCTCGAGTAGAGCAGCGGCCTTCTCTTTGCGAGCGACGCTTGCGAACGTTTGAAGAAATGCGCCGCAGAAGACATCCCACGTTCGGAGCGTGGACTCCCGATTCTCTAGCCAAGTCCTTGCGGTGTCTTCCAGGTAGAAGTACACATGACGGAGCTTTTCTTCGTTGTCCCAGTGGTTGAGGGCGGCCACACGGTCGTATGTTTCTAGCCAGGTTTGCGGGTCTTCAAACGATGAGCCATGGAACGTTGGTGGTTCCCTGGGTTGATGAATGACGATCGCGGGCTGGGACGCTCCGGTTGTCATTGTCGCTGCAGTCGAGGTTATGGTCTTGGTCTTCCGCGCCTTGTCCTGTAGCAGGCCGTACTCCGGTGGGAGACCTTGCTGTCGGCGGCTCGTTCGCTGCTCTTGGTTGGGGTCGGTGTCTTCTCCGCGAAGGGGGCTGGGTTCACGGCTTGACGGGGGCGTTCGGTACATGAACGAAGCAGCACCTCCACCAGATGTCACGGGGTCGTGACGTGGCCAAAGACAGAAAACTTCGTGTTGGGATTTAACTGTTTATTTGGGCGAACCTGTGCCCGGTAAAGGGAAAGTCTAATTACAGCAGCAGTCTTGTACAGATAGCAGTCTCGGACTGATAGCGGCGAATGCAGCATCGGCCTTCGGTCAACAACTGACAAGCGGCGAAGCGCGTCGGCATTTATACTCTTGCCGTCGAATGTTCTAGCATTATCGCTGGCGGTGGCGTAGGTTCCAGTACAATCTGTACCGTTCGCACAGTGGGCGTGATCTTATCGAAATGATCTACTACAGTCCGGAACCTTCTCGAAACCTGCAGGCGCGCTTTGCGCCAAGAATCGCGTGGTGTTTCGGAACGATAACAAAAACTTGTGAAATGGAACGTGTCATTATACTTAGTTTTTGAGAAATTCCTGGCAGTCAACGGGAACGTGCTTTAATTTTTGAAGCAGACAATCCTTTAATGGCGCCAGTAGAATCACGCTTTAAGGAATCTGTACTATTGTCCCAGATGTAGCACACGTCATCAATATAGGCATGACCATACCGTAGTTTTACTCTGAATCCGCTATCTCAATAACTTGCAGTTGCGCCCCACAGTTTCGTAAGGTGCGCACATTCGGGGATAGATCTTCAGTTATGTACAGACGAGACCCTTTTAGTTTCGAAACACATTTTAGAACGCGCATTTTTTCCCTGTAATCAAAGATTTTCATTATGACGGAACGTGTTCTTCCTTCACGCGATCTGCCTATACGATGACATGGCTCAATATCTGGGCATCGTATCTGAACACGCTCAGATAGCACCTGTGTTACAGCATTCAGAAAAAAGTCGGTATTTTCATCACGAGTTTCCGCTAAGCCATGTAAAAGAATATTGTTTCGGCTCGAGCGGTTTTCTAAATCATCTGACTTTAAACTGAGTTTGGTGACAGATTCTTTAAGTGACGCGATTTCAGAGTTAAGCGTATCATTTGTCACATCACAATTAGCAATAGCTGTGCAAGATTCTAATGCAGATACACAAGCCTCAAGGGCTTCGAACCGCGAGAGTAATGCTTCTTTAATATCGGTAATATCACTTGCAATTTTTTCCGGTCAGCCAGTAGTTTTGCAAGAAGATTAGCCATGTCGGTTGGGAAACTAGTCGAACTGCCAGTGCCACTCGCAACGGGGGTGTTAACATTGGTTGTCTTAGCAGTATTTGCTGAAGGAACACCTCTAGGACCGGAATTAAGTTCGACGTCACCACTCAAGAGAAGGCTAGAAAAATGCAAAACACGAGAGCAACAAGCATCAAGACTGTTCGGGCAGAACAGCAGCAGTAAGAAACAGTCGTCGGAACGATAACTATAGGCATCAGGAATATAACATACCTGCGTGAAAAACAAGCAGTTATTTAGCAAAATTATGGTGTTGCCGCTGTTCTGCCCACTGATGTGAGGAGCCACCGCGATGGCCTTTATAGCATCCCGTGTTGACGTTGCCGACCACGTGTTAGCGATGAATGGCTTTGAGTAGATGACGTCGTTCGTAGGTGGAACACGTGGCAGTCCATCGCTAAAGCCGTGCAGCGTGCCAGGGTCAACTTCAAGTGGTGTGGCAGGATAGAACAAAGGCACACAATCGACAGCATCATCTTGTTGTAGAAGAGGCAGCATGGACGATAAGGCAGCGTCCCCACTGAGCAATCCTTGGTAAAATTCATTGATTGATAGATATGTGGGGTTTAACGTCCCAAAACCACCATATGATTATGAGAGACGCCGTAGGGGAGGGCTCCCGAAATTTCGACCACCTGGGGTTCTTTAACGTGCGCCCATGGTAGAATCCAAGAAGCTGCGTGAAAACCAAGCAGCGATTTAGCGACATTCCGGTGTTGCCGCTGTTCTGCCCTGTTCTGCTCACTTCTGCCCATATGTTATTCCAAATGGTGATCCTCCTTCATAAAAAATCTTGTATGAATCTTTGTGTGCTGTAAATGGTAATAGATGTCTCAAGTATGTCATCACTGTTCAAAACTGAAAAAATTCTGTTCTGGCAAATCTGTTACCCTTAACTGTGGGTGCACTCCTACTGTTCACGCACAGAAGTGGTTTCGTAAATGTTCATTAGGTGATACACAACTACCCTGCTGCAAACAGCGTGAAATTGTAAGGCGCAAATAAGCCCTGAAAGTGATGGCGTAAACGCAAATATATTGCACCAACTGTGCTGTTTACGAGCACATACCACTCCCCAATGGGGTATTCAATGAAATACCAGCTAATCAGCACCTACTTTACGAATACGTTTTTCATTTTCTTTTTCACGCACAGAAGACTAGAAGGTTAAAAAAGTTTACTTGTGTGTTAATGCTATATATACCGTACTTGATGACTACAGCAGCAAAGCATTATTTATTCAAAATATAAAGAAAGAGTAAAACGTTTCATTTCAAGTTAGATGTGCAATAAATCGGAAGGACTATGTTGTAAGTATTATATCTAGAACCGGGCAAACATGAAACAAAAGAATGAAATGGAGCCACACTAGATTGGTTTAAGGCTATTCTCATGGTCAAGACTTAAAAATAGCCATGTAAAGTGCATAGAACGGGTGGAAGCCGCATTGCGTCAATAAAATGGAGACAGAATGGCATCCGAACAACATGAATTCGATTGAAATGAAGCGCTTAAGGCCGGAGAATTGAATTAGCCTGTTTTGTACCTGAATTACGATAATCTTGTTGCGAAAATCACAAAAAATGACTCCTTTGAGTTGCAACATCACTTAGCATCTACTAAATGGCTAAATAAATAGCTGAAGTCATCTCACTCTGCAATCTCAAGCTTTGAAAACCAACACGTGCCAATATTGATGATGTTCCGTATTCGTTTTATATTTTTTCGTGCGTCGAAAGCATTTCCGAATTCTCTTAGCATGCCTAAAAGCTTTTTGATCTCTCTTGTTCTTTCATTCTATCTCCTCCCATTCTAAATAAAACGCTTACAAATTAACCCCCACATGAACATAAGCCGTTTCTAGTAAATTACGCATTCCAATGGTGTAACAGAGCTTCCTTAGCCCATAGCTTTGTCTCGAAACAGCCTCTTCTCAGCCGCCCAGCATTGTTCCTCATGAGCAGCAGCAAATAACTGAAGCAATCATTACTTTAAAATCCGGCGACCTCTCTGTTTCATTTCAAGGGTCCTTAATCTACCACATATATATTTTTTTCAAATGTTTAAAGTAGGCACGTACATCATATGCAAAATGGTGCATCATCAATGGTTCCCCACGTGGCAGCGCAACAAGCCGCCAGTGCTCCACAAAATCCAAGAAACAATCCCTCCGTGCCTTTCGGGCTGGCACGTGACATAAAGAAGTTGAATCTGACGTGCAGAATAAATATGCTGCAACTGGTTAAGCAAGCTCCGATGAATGCCTGTTAGCCTGCAAGAAGCTCTCCACGCCACTCGTCGTTTGTCGGGATGCCCGCATGCATGCGCGTGCTTGAAAATCAGGTACTGTGGTCTGTAGCACAAGGTTCATACGAACACTATTCGTATAAGCACCGGCTGGCACAGCAACAGCGATTCGCCAACAAGCACACAGTTGACAGAGGGCAGAGTCACGGCAACCGTAACAAGACAGTGTTTGGAGCAATATTTCATGGATGATGTATGCCGCGCAAGAATGGGAGAGGTGCTCGGTAAGAGGGCAAAGCGGCTTCGGGAGAGGTACTAACGGAGGGTACTGAAAAGAAGAATTAAAGAAGTGATTACTGTGCATAGATAATCAAACGCATTTTACTCCGCTATTACAGCACCGTTTCAAAAAACATTTACCGGCTTTATGATTGTTGGGCACTTGCCAACAAGTTCTTCGACACAACTGAATTTCCACCTCTGGGTGGTAAATATTGCATCTGTTTTCTGGATGTTACCGTATAGCACATAAGGCGTGCCAGCACTGTTTAGTTATTCAAATATTCCTTGATGTTTGGCTGTGAGAATGATGGCCTCTAAATCAAGCGGCAAATGTTTAGACCAGCAATGCCGTTTCCACTGATCAAACTGTCAAACGTGGGACTCTAGTGGAGCATGGCATAATATACTTTGATTTCATTAAATGGCGTAGTAAACTTAGTTTGGCACATTTGTGCGCAAAAGCAACATCACTCTATGAAAATATTAGGGGCGTTTACATTATTAAAACCACACGAAGCTAACAGACGAGGCAAACATAGAAACTCAGATGAATTATTACTTGAAATTTCATATTTTGTTTTTCACTCGATACGAGTGAATTTAGAAATTGAACTTAAAGATATTTTTGGGCTTGCGAAGCAAGAAAAAACGAAAAAGTAACTCAGACCTCCTTTTGTTGCTGCAAAGCTAACCACACTAGCTGCAACATAATCACCACCACAACTTTCTTTGCTGCGAAGTAGCTGACATAAATGTTGATGCCACTTTCATTCACTTATATTGATGTCACGAAGCTTTTAAACGTAGCTGTCATTACATTTAATGTAGCTAGCAAGTTACACAAGCCTTGTCTAGCGCAGTACCCTCCTACACAGAGAACTTCCTCTAGTTACGATGGGCCACGCTCCACATAATGGCTCCGCTGAACCCACGGCAGACTGCAGTAGTCGGCCTTGTTTTATGTGCATCGTAAAAATGCGGTTATGCAAAATGGTGTGACATGTGCTACGCATGGGCACCATTTAGCTCCCACTGCCGATCCACTACACAAGTTTGACACCCAGGCACATAAAATTAGCATTGGTGACAGGCAGGCACTTTTCTAAAGGATACCCGAGACATAGGCAAACGACATAGGCTCGCGTCATGTTGCGGTAAGCTTACACAAGTTGCACATTAAAATATTACTTGTACTCTACTATGTACTCTCTAATCGAAAGAAAAAAGATCAATGTCATGGGTCGCACGTACGCAACTAGCCGCAACTGTTCGTCCTACTTCCTCTCCGAATACTCGCACACTACGGTGAGCGGTTGATTAAAGTGCACGTGACAGGTATGAACAAGAAGGCACTCGTACAGAAGAACAGTAACTTATACTCACAAATGTAAAAATGCTTGTCGCTGAGGCAGATGAAATTCTCTTTTCTCTGCCCAGAACCCGCAGGACAAAACCAGTGTTGCCAGGTTGTGATAAAGTAGCGTCACCGAAATCGGACAATATCACCCGAAATGTGGCCAGAAAAATATTTATTCACCGCAAAACTAAAATGATTTCAAGCCTCCTTAGCTAAATTATTATTTAGCACTTAGAAAGGCAGCGACGGTTTAGTTAACCAGCAAATGTCAAAATGTACTGTCGCTCAGCTTGGCGAGCTGGTATCACGACCGAGGTCGTGGTTTGCGCAGAAGACTGTGAAACAAACTCAATGAAGTAGCATGCAATTCATAGCTTTTTAAAGCACCAGCTGTATGTATAACCAACAAAACAAGCGTACTACTTCTTACAACTGTGCTAAGCTTGGTTTGAGTGTCACACGGACACCTATCATAGCGGAGGGAGTAAATAGGACGGTCGCGATCTGCGCATCGGAATTTCCGACTCTCAGCCCATGATTTAGCTAACGTCTTCACCAAACGTTTGCGTGATTCTGCGCCAAACACAACCTGACAGGTTATATCACGATCAAAAGACACCGTTACAAAGAATTGGCAAGAAAAATCAAGTGATCTTCGCAAAATCCCAAAAACGAGCATCAGCTGATTCGATTGCAGCATATATTTTATTTCATCATGCTGAAGATCTGGACGGTATGCAGCTGCATTAGTCTTGAACTCGACATGCGTGAAAAGCCACGGTTGTACGTGCGAGCATGACGCGTAAATACCAAGCGAGAATGACAGCCGTAAAGAGGCGAAGCGCACAATTTTCGTCCTAATTGAATTAGGTGGTAGTATAGGGTGCTAGGCGTTGCCACAGGGTTGGGTTCAAACTATACAAATCAATGCAATAATACCGGTTCAGCCACACCGTGAGTTCGACGCTTCACCCAGAAATGAACACTGGCTACGCCCTCTAAAACGCTGCAAATTGCAAATATATAAATACTTTATTACTTAGGAGGCCTGGTGGTGCAAGTATTTCTCGGCTTCTTCATTTTACCGCATGATATGCTACAACGTAAAGCAGGACGCTCATATTCGGCCCCATAAGCAGCCATACGTTTCTTGAATGAACTTTCCCAAGCACAGGCAATGAATTAATCCAACCATCAATCGCCACGCTTTCTCTGGCAAAGCTGCCTTCACACATACAAAAAAGTGCATTCGCACCGGCAAATCAATGAACAAATACAGTACAAATGTATATGTGCTACAGTTGAATAATCAGCTTCAACGCCCTTTGGACGCCGGCACTGCGAGATGATTTTCTAGCGCACCGTGCTATTGCTATTCGGCAAATATAAAACACAAGCAATTGAGCCGTACCCTATCAACGCCGTCCAACACGTGTTGCACTATTGCGGGGGTTTACTTATCTTATCGTGCAGGTAAATGCACGCCGTTCAATTGAACCGGCCTTTTTTAGCTGGCCCTACGACGTAAACACTAGTGCAGTTATTTCAAAATCATAGTCTTGAATTCAAAGGCAGCGTGGCTTTTTATGATTGATAGATGGAATCATGAACACGCGAAAGTCTTTCAGCGTGTATATATTGTTAAGGGGCTGGGGACTTTTATACAAAATCCATTCACAGATGAAAAATGACATGAAAGAGTCACAATAGCTAAGTGGCGCACTCGCGCGCCTGTCAGCTGCTAGTCTCCTTCCCCTTCTTTTACTTCATCTCCGTAACAGGAACCCCGGTGTTGAAGCGCTGTCTGAGTGCGAGTCCGGAGAAGTGCGAGTAAAGTAGGGTTTCATGCGCGAAACATGGACAATGTCAACAAGTGAAGAACTTGGTGACGTATTTGAGTGCAGTGGCGCTATTTCCTAGTGGACGTCGCTAACTTGACGTAAGACTAGGTAGGGTCCTGCGTATCGGGAGAAAAGTTTTTCGGAGAGACCTACGTACACGGTGACGCGGTTACCAGAGAAGCACGCGGTCACCTGGGGCAAACGTTATAGTACGATGTCGGTGGTCGTAGCGGGCTTTTTGCATATCCTGTTACCTGGTGAGACGAGACTGGGCTACTTGACGAGCCATGTGAGCCCGATCAATGGATTCGCGAGCGTACTCAGAAGCAGATGGCTTGAGAGGCAAGCTGGTTTCAAATGGCAATATAGGGTTGCGACCATACAAAAGATAAAAAGGTGATAATCCCGTGGTGTCATGTCGAAAAGAATTGCATGCGAAAGTCACATAGGCGAACGTGGTGTCCAAGTCACGATGATCTTCGAAGACCTACATCTAAAGCATCTGTTCGAGCGTGTAGTTGAGACGCTCAATTAGGCCATTAGTTTGTGGGTGGTACGCGGTCGATAGCTTATGCGCTGTGACACACGATCGAAGGAGGTCATCGACAACTTTGGACAAGAAAGAGCGGCTGCGGTCCGTATGCAGCTGCCGGGGTGCACCGTGTTGTAAGATGACGTCATAAAGAAGAAAATTCGCGACGTCGCTGGCGCAACTGTTCCGCATGGCCTTTTTTATCGCGTAACGAATCGTATAATCTGTGGCGGCAGCCATTCAATTATTTCCCAGTATCGTCGTCGGAAAAGGCCCGCGATGGCCAAGTCCCACGTGACAAAATGGTTCAGAAGGGACTTCCATTGTGTGAAGATATCCGGCTAGCAGTAAAGGAATCTTTTCCGGTGCTCGCAGAGGCCGCCAGTGGCCACATATTGACGCATGCTGCGGTACAGTCCTGGCCAGAAGAACCAACGTCACACGCCGTCGTATGTGCGGAAAACACCAAGGTGTCCCGCTGTTGGTGCGTCGTGAAGTTGTTCAAGTATGCCAGGCCGTAGATGACGAAAAATGACAATCAGAAGCTCAGGGCCTTCAGTGCTGACGTTACGGTGACACAGGATGCCGCCATGCAGTACGAACATATGGGATTCAGCGTCATGGCTGTCAGATTGGATGACGTCAATGATGGCACACATTGACTAATCCCGTCGTTGTTCAATGTGCATATCGCTGATGTAAGTAAACGTTATTATGCTGCTCTCAAGATCAGGCGCAACGGCATCAGCAGGATCCACCGAATGACGAGAGAGACAGTCTTCGTCCTTGTACAAACGGCCAGACTTGTAGCTGACGCTAAACTAAAATTCCTGGAGCCTCAGAGCCCAGCGACCCAGGCATCTCGTTGGGTCCTTCGGAAAAGTCAGCCAGCAGAGGTCGTGGTGGTCGGTAACAACGGAGAATATGTGACTATATAAATATGGCAGGAACTTGCCGATAGCCCAAACGAAATCTAAACACTCTCTCTCGGTGACGAAATAATTCCTCTCAGGGGGCGAAAGCAGGCGACTGGCGTAAGCTATCACGCACTGTGCCGTGGCGCCGCTGAGTGGGAACTGCACCGATACCGTAGCCACTGACGTCGGTGTGAACTTCTGTGACAGCAGAAGGATTAAAGTGGGCAAGTATGGGGGGCGTAGTTAAGTGTCCGATGAGAGCGGTGAACGCTTGAGCCTACTGACAGCCCCATGAGATTGTGGTATCCTTCTTCAGCAAATCTGTGAGTTACCGGGCAACGTCAGCGAAGTTTTTCACAAAACGACGAAAGTACAAACATGAGCCGATGAAGCTGGGAACGTCGGATGTAGAACGAGGCACCGGAAAGCTACGGATGGCGAGGATGTTATCGTGATCTGTTTGGACGCCATCGGCATTTACAAGACGGCCCAGACCGGCAATCTGACGGTGCCCGAATTCGCATTTGTTTGAATTGAGTTCAAGCCCTGCTGTTTCGAAGACTGCGAGAATTGCATCAAGACGAATGAGGTGGCTATCAAAAGTAGATGAAAAGACTATCACATCATCTAGGTAACAGAGACAAGTAGACCACTTATAACAACGCAGGAAAGAGTCTATTATTCGTTTGAATGTGGCAGAGGCGTTACATAGCGGAAAAGGTATGATTTTAAACTGTTGTAAACCATCCGGTGTAATGAAGGCCGTGTTCTCGCGGTCCATCTCGTCGACAGAAATCTGCCAGTAGCCGGACCGAAGATCAATAGACGAGAAGTATGTAGCGCCTGCAGGCAGTCCAATACGTCATTGATGCGTGGTAGCGGGTATACATCTTTTCGATTGATCTTGTTGAAGTGGCGATAGTCAATGCAGAAGCGCCAGGTACCGCTCTTTTTTTACAAGGACCTATGTTGTTAGGGGTTAAAAGAAACCAGCCATTATTTTGGCCAATGGTTAAAAGAAAGAAACTGTACTTTTATCGCAGTTGCCTCGGAAAAGCATTTTGCTGTACAAATTTCTGCCGTCCACCCTTCTTTTTTGGAAAATGGAACGTGCTTGGCACTCTGGATTTCAGCGTGTTTGCGGATTGCCGCGTTTCACTACAGTAACTGCAATTTCGCCTTAACTGATCACTTGTGTCAAAATTTTCTGTTGGAACTATGCTTCTTTATGACATTTTTTATTGTGAAGGCTTATAAACTTTCCTTGTTTCGGTGGTCTAAATATGGCTGACTTATACGGCATATGGCGAAGTCGCAGGTCTCGTGGCATCATGTTAGCGTGGCATCATGTTAGCACACGCACGAAGACAACGAAGGCTATGGTGAAAGCACTTGCCGCTCCGAGTTAAAAAAAGAAGAGGAGGATTCTCAAGCTATACTCGGAGACAACTTTCTGTAGCAATAAAGGGAAGGTTACGGAGCCAAAGTGGGGATGTGACACCGCTGTAGAATACACTGCCACAAAGGCGCCCTCGTTTTCCGCGTGAAAATAATAACAAAAAGCATTATTTTCTACTGGATGCTGTTTTTAAAATCCCGCTGCAGGCACCGTGCAGATATGCATATCTGTTGTTGTTTTTTGATGAGTCGTTTCACGCTTTTGCATGTCTGAAAACAACGCACGTTTTATATGCACCTCACAGTCAAAATAACGTATTCATTTTTATCTAAGCAAGCGTCGCCCTGCAGCTATTTCAATAACTCGTCGAAAGAGCTTGTGAAAAATTTCACTCACAAACAGCTCTGCAAGCAGACGTATCAAATGTTGTGCAGTGTAATTACCTGAACACGGCCATCATTTGAAACGTGAGCCCAACCGGACTACCTTGTGGAGGGGTGCAGGAGCAGGAGCTCCACCCGAATAGCTTTCCCTTCATTGCCACAGAAAGTTGTCCCCGAGTATAGTCGCCCGCTTGTGAGCCCACCCTCACGACCTAAATGTATAGTCTACTTCACACTGTTGCAGCTTGACGGATTACTGCAGCAAATGAATTACTGCAGAAGCCCGCGTGCTCGACTTGTACGTAGGAGTAGTTTTGTGCATTAAAATGGTTCTAGAGTAGGTGGAAGAGATACTTACCTTGCGTGCTGCAAGATAGCTTGAATAACATCCCATATCCAAAGTAAATAGTGGTCAGCGGTAACAGATAGAACAGCAAGTCAAAGAGAAAATTTGTCCCAAGATAAAGGCATCCTGACACACCAGTTATCAACTGCAAATCTCGGGCTTCGTTGCGTATTTCCATCAAAGGTAGGATTACGAAGCAGGAGGTAATCAATCCAGTGCTCATAGGCAATAATGTCCCCAAGTAGAACAAGTGAAGCGCAGTGTAATAATTCGCTTCACTTAGAGGATCGCGTAAGTGCGATTCATCCACCTGCAAACACGTTAAGGTAAAACAATTAAAACCACTTTACGCACAGTTAGGAGACGCGCTTATCACTACAATGGTGTTCATGTTGCTTGACTACTCTGGCTTGATTCCGGTTACGTGTCTTGGCTATCAATTGTGAAAGTGATTGGTTTGATTCATGTGTGGGTACTTATAGTCTGCCTAACTTCACTTACTCTCTTCAGCCTTACTCTGCGCTTATTTTTACTTAGTTTCGAAACATAATACACGTAAAAGGCATGGCGCTGAATCTCGAATTTCACTCGTCATAATACGGACACACGCTGATCTCCTGAATGGCGATTTTCCTGACTTGCTTTTTACCCATACGTTCTGGGTGGTATCGCCGTAGAGTTCTATCGACGACTCTGACCATACGATCATGCACAGGACACCAGTACTTCGTGTTCAGTAAAGGGGGTCGACATGACTGTCTCTGTAAACTATTTAGGGCGATTGATTTACTTATATTTGGGGTGCGTTTAACGTCCCAAAACCACCATATAAATATGAGAGACGCTGTAGGAGAGGGCTCTGGAATTATTGACCACCTGGGGTTCTTTAACGTGCACCCAAATCTGAGCACATGAGCGTGCAACATTTCCGCCTCCATCAGAAATGCAGCCCCGGTAACGGGGATTCGATCCCGCGACCAGCGAGTCAGCATCCGAGTACCTTTGCCACTAGACCAATGCAGCGGGGCAACTATTCTAAGGTGAAGGGTTCAAGTTTGTTTGTAAGGCTCAGTGCTTGGCTCCACCAGTTTTTTTGTTTTTCTCGTTTTTAAGCTATTTCACATCAATGACTGATTGTGCGTTTGATAAAGGCTCGAATGGATATTATCATAGATGTACACCATGAGCTGTGGGCTCATGCTCATGAACTGAAAAGTCTTTAAGAGCAAGTTCTACACAAACACTGCAGTGTTTCCGAGTTTTGTTGCCGAGATATTACTCGTTGATGCCTACATAATATTCAAGCTTAGTGATATGTTATCTCGCCACAGCGTCCAGCCAGTACACGCAATGACGCTTCGCAGCTTTCATGTTTACCTTCCTGACGCCTCTATCTTTTAGCATAGTAATCGCCCCTCCACCGATTTCTTTTGCTACCACAGGCATTTTTACGTGGTAATTCCAGGTTCCTTGTAAACTCGAAACAATGACGGAAGTCTTTTTTTTTCTGCTGGTCAACTCAACAGAGCCTGTCGCCGCTCTCATATTATATGCGAAGCAGTTTATGGAGAAGTTCAATCTGGTGTGCGTAACCACCCTCAATGTGCCCGCGCAACAGCTCGCTCAAGCACTGCCACAACGTGCTCACACATTAGCATGGTCCGGCCTGTGTAAGTGCCTGTGGCCTCTCCCCCTTTCACTCTCTCAGCACTAACGTGATTAAATCGAAGATCAACATTGCGCAGACGCGCGATAAACTCATTGCTCTCGCGTCAGGTGGCCACAAACCCGCCTGGCATCCTCCAGCAAAAGCTAATTATGCGTAAAAGCAACAGAAACCGCTTTCAATTGATGGTGACCTTCCCTGTCAAGGACGCATTAACATTGCACAAGGTGCCCATGATGAACGATAGTTTAAGTCGACCTATGCGCTCCTTCGCATTGACCTCATGATTCCCTTTAGTAGAAGATGGTGTGTTTATCTTGTGTTTTTGAGGTTTCTACAGTGAGACGGAGCAGTACCGTGTAGATACCTCTTCTTACATCGGTAATTCTTGGTTCATCAAATCTTGGTGTTCTCATCTTAAAAATACTTGTGCGGCTTTGTGGTTACAGATGTTGTTCTATTACCGTAACTTAATGCCCACGAACTATAGGTGGCACCCTTTAGGAATCTATCTGGCACTAGGTAGGAAGACTGTTACAGTGCAACAACGTATGGTAGATGAATGAAAAAATAAATTGAAAAGATACAAATCTCTAGAGTATATCCGAAAGTTAACAGCAGATTTGTTTATTAAGGCCGCCCAGGGTACTTCCTCGGTGAGTAAAAGTATGAAAGAGAGGGCAACTGAGGAAGACGTTCTACTTAACAAAACTTAATTTAAAGGAGGCTAAAGGAGAAATGCCTTAGCGCAAATACTCCGAGCTTGAATAGAGTTCGCGACCACCTCAATAACGAACTACAGCGTAGCACTGATGAAGCACTGCTGAAATCCGTAGGAAATTGTTTACGCAAGAAGGAAATATCAGACACTTGACGGAAAAGTGGAATGAACCTAATCTATACAGGCAAGCAAAAAAAGGTTAACGTTCACTTGCATAAACCGCTAACCATTGCATTCGCACTATGCAGGTTGGTGATACAGGCAGTAAAATTAAAAATAGAAACGTGGGCAGTTCAAAATATTTTGGGAGAACTTCAGAATGAATTTCAAATGAACAGGTGGTCCGAAGATAACCTAATTATTCTTACCCCGTGTATAGAAATATCTAAAATAAAAAACAGCACCTTATTGTAGCTTATGTGGACCTCACTGGGGCGAATGACAACGTTAATGAGCAACTTTTGTGGGATATATTGAAGATAACGGGCATAGGCGACAACTGTATACAGATTTCGAGAAAAGTATACCGACAAAAACAGCTTGCATGGAACGCGAAGAAATAACCAGCAATGATGGCGTTGAATTCAAGAATAGTTCCCGCTGTTATTCACGCTGTACGTGGAAAGCATGGATAAAGCTCTAGAAGGTAGCAACATTCTTGCAAAAAGCCGCATCCCCAGTGTGATGCCACTCCGTTTTTTTTTTGCATTGGTACACGATGCAAACACTAGTACACGATGGTATTTACTGGCACTTCACTGGGAGCACTCGTAAATAGCTGGGTTCCACTGGTAAGGGCGCTGGCTTGACCACTGTGACGCTTGTCACACTGGGAAGTGCCGGAAGCGGTGGAATGTTCTCTGGAGTTTGCTTGTGCACACTGGAGCACGCACTGTTACAACCAGCGCAACGGGCACGTTTATGTAGCGTGTGCTGTGGTTTGATCTGGTATTGTTGAATATAAAACGCTTGATTTGAAAGCACGGATAGATGCCTAATTACCCTAACAGCTCCCGAACATGCCTCACAATTTCGAACATCAAGCATCTTGATCATGATCTGTGATATGTGATATAACTGTCAAATTGAAGGTTTTCCTTTAGATGCAGGACAAAAATGCGCAAATAACTTAAATCAGCCAAGAATAAACGTTTTGTTTACTTGTACGCTTTATTTTTATAATTCACGCAGCGTCAATGTCAGCGTTAATTCTTGCTGTGAATGTGTGTTACAACAATCAATGCACGTTTTTCCATGTCCCTGCTTATTGCATATAGCGATTTCGCATCCACGACGTATAGTTGTAAGAACTCTGTGTTACAGTGTATATAATCCAGGAGCTAGTCGCCACTGCTAACGCAAACAGCAAATCCTTTACAAAGCAAATTTAACTAGACCTAAATGAGCTCTCTCGGTGCTTTACATGCTTTCCCAGCAGAGGTGAGAAAAACAGCGGTCGTTAGATATCGCCCCACCAAAAATGCATGTTTGGTGATTCCTGTCCTTCTATTTACTTCAGCTAACAGTTGAAAATGTTCTGAAGATCGAATTCAGAAAGATAAAGCATCGCAACTCACCTGCTTCGAGAGCAGTTGTACTGAATGCCCCATCCCAGCGAACATTATGTCTATCGTGCTGGACGCATCGGTGTACATGTTACCGGCGCTTCTTCCTTTGAGTGCAAGCAATTTTAGAAGTGTAAAAATGACTGTAATATACACTTTATATCCTTAAACCCTTATATATATCCTCAAGTCCATTTCGCTAGCTTAACGAATACTGAATTCAGTGTTACGTGACGTCAATGGATCACGAAAGTACGTGACTGGTGCAAACGTGATAATGATGATATGAGTGTCACGTAAGAACTTGACAACATACCACGATCATGATGCGTTCGTGGCCGTTTCGCTAGCTTCACATACATCAAATTTGGTATTACGTGATACGCATGAAAGACGAACGTAAATGACACGTTGAAACATGATAATCATAATATGCTTGCAATGCAAAACATGATTACATGCTACGCTCATACCGTGCTCACGGCCATTTGGCTAGATTCACATATACCAATTTTGCTATCGCATGACGAGAATAGATGAAAACAGTAAGTGGTGGATCCAAACTTGATAATCATGACACGCGTGTGACGTAAAACATGACTACATGCAACGCTCATAGTGTGCCCGCAGCTGTTTCGCTAGCTCCAGTTATCACGCCACATGATAGTAAATTTTTTTATGAAATGGCATGAATAGAATACAAATAACACATACAAACATGATAATTATGGTATGGAAGTCATGAAAAGCGAAATTCACGTCCGCCTCATAACGTTGTGCTAGTTTTAAAGTGACATATCAACCTTCCTCATTCGTGTTGCGCATATAATTGATTCCCACAGTACGTGAGATCTGCCAATTTTTTAAATGCGTCAATGCGTTCTATGTTATTCTTGCTGATATATTTATTTATAGCGAATAATCACAACCGTTTGGACGCTGAAAATCCGTTTTGGGCCGTGTACCCAACGCCTCCCATAACATGCGCTCCAGCAACCCAATTTTCAGCGCAATCTCTATAATCAGACATGGCACTGGACGCTGGTACCCACTGGCACGGGTCCTTGGAATAGGAAACATTGTTTTTGATTTGTCAAACAAACAGGTTGGCGTGATGGTTGAGCAGAAGTCTCCAGGCCAGTTTCATGTAGGCGATATTGTCCTATTTGCGGATAATCAAGGCGATATACAGTGACTTGTAGATACTTGTGAAAGGGTAGGCGAGGCTTAGGACTAGGATTTAGGATTTGCTCTGACTAAAAAATAAATTGAGTTTCTGGCTTTGATACAATATATTGTGAATTTGTGCCGAGCTGTGGCGTTGTAAGCACACAATGAGATGATGATTGTCTTGCTGTGATGCAATAGGTTACGCGATTGCGTGGTAATGTTCGGTCACGAGTGTATGTTTCCAGCGTTTTCGCTAATAAAATTTCAGTTAAAGTCAGTGCTCTTTCCTCCTTGTCTCTTCTTCTTTAGTTACGTCGTAACTACTCGTAGTCTTCCGCTGTGCAAATATGTTAATTCCCAATCACTCACATTCATCCTGAATGAAACACTTCGCTTGTGCGTCTCAGCTATAAAAACACGGAAATTGTGTTGTTTTTGCTGGCTGCAGTATGCAATGGACTCTTCTAGTTGTGCAAGTTTCAAGTCCTTACTAAGAGCCGTCGTTTTACTTTTCAAAACTCTTGTTTTGATGGCTTTTGACATGACGAAATTTATGTAGACTGCTTCTCCTGCGTTGAAGTTGCACAAGTCTACATCTATTGCTATGGAGCCACCATTGTATTCACTTGAAATAGACACAAATTGTTGCCCTTGAAGAATAACATCAACCACCATAAAATACTCTTGAAAAAGAATAGGTTTTTTCTCTGCTCTAACTAGAGCTGAGACTCAGTATTGTAAGCAAGGGTCCCCAACTGGTACATAGGCCTATGCGGCAACTCATTCATGCAGTGCCAGTAATTAGTATGTCAGCAAAAGAGCTTCTTGCCTAAATTTTCGCCCTTTGTTGAGGGCATGGCGTATATTTTCTGAAATGTGAAGATTTACCGGCCCAGTGAGGCCCTTCCGGGTCGTGCGAGCAGGCTTGTTAGATAGAAAAAACGGGAAGCCTTACCTTCAGGTTCTACTTTGCCTCAGGGATGTGGGCTGCTTAACTCTTGATATCGCGAAACTTCTTCAGTGCCAGTCACTCCAGGTCGAAACAGAAGCAAAGTGCATGAAGCAGGTAACAAAAGCAGACCTGCTGCCACAAATTATGATTTAGCTACTTGCTTAACATTACCAAATGAAAGCCTGAATTCCCCAAAAAGAGCACTCACTTCTTGTGGAATATGGCTTTCGAGGAAGTCATGCCTTCATTTGGTTGTATTTAGCATTATGTAAAATTTTAAAATTCAAACTACGGCGGCAGGTTCACCTAATTTTATACCTCTTTTACGCGCTGTGCGTTAGTTCGGAACTGAAGTGGCTGGCGATGGACAAGTTCGCAATGCCGACTGTATCATACTTCACCAGGCACAATAACAAGTGCCAAGCCAGGCATGTGTTATCAGTCAAAATGTGTCTTTAGGAATCACGTGCTGAAAGTGCGTCGAGGGAACATGTAACTTCGGTTCAACAGGCACACTTTTCAACATGGTCGCTCTCGTGCAAAGCAGCCCAGAATGTCTATTAGGTCACGCGTGCTGCTGGGCACACCAAGTCCAAGCCCGCAGCTGCAGCAAGGCACCACAGATCAAGGCTGACTGCAGATGCGCTGTACACAGTTGTGGACACGGCTGTACATCATTCTGCTAACCGTTCCAGGTATGTTTTTATGTTGCTAGAAACTCGTCAAAAAGCATTTGATAGTACAGCTACAGTACATAAACATTAGCATTGTGCCCCGCCGTAGTGGTCTATTGGCTAAGGTACTCGGCTGCTGACCCGCAGGTCACGATATCTAATCCCGGCTGCGGCGGCTGCATTTCCGTTGGAGCCGGAAATGTTGTAGACCCGTGTGCTCAGATTTGCGTGCATTTTAAAGAACCCCAGGTGGTCGACATTTCCAGAGCCCTCCACTATGGCGTCTCTCATATTAATACGGTGGTTTTCGGACGTTAAATCCAAAATATTACTTAATCAATCAACATTATTATCGCGACGTGGGTTGATTTCTATTCGTGTGGAACCCAACCTGTGATGTGCAACAGCTCGATAACACAAATTCTTCATGATTATCAGCCTTTTTATGTAGAATGCTATAAACACTTCTACCAGTTATCTACCATTTGTAGAAACCTGTGAAAGCTTATACGATCTTATGCATGCAAGTTTTTCAATCATCATTCCATCTAACCCTCGGTCTTCCTCGGGTATTCTCCCTATCTTATTTAGCCACCTATTTTCTCTAACTGATCACGTAACTCTCCTTCACATTGCTTGACTTGCACAGGTCCAAGTTTTTTTTTCTTTGTCAGCTAGAATTTTATCTAGCCTTGTTAGTTCTCTAATGAGCTCTGCTTTTTAAAACCTCCATGTTCTGCTAACCACATTCTGTTTCTATGTTTCATAGTTCTAGATTTGTTCTGGACTCTTTCCTTCTTTTTCACTATCATTAAAGTTTCCACAGGATAAGTTAGTACACGTAGCATATATTAGTTGATCTTCTTCCACTTTAGGAACAGTTGTAAATTGCATTTGATAATTTGAGAATGTCTGTTAATAAAGCTCCAGCCCATCCATATTCTTTGCTGATTTTCCTTTTTATGAGTATTGTGTCTTGTGAATATGTGACAAAAACACCTTTATGTAAGGATTCCGGTGTGCCGTTGCAAGTTTTAAACTGTCTCTCTTTTTAGGTCTCCTAACATTATATTCTTGTCTTTTGCTAATTTATTTTTAACCCTATTTAACACTTTTTCGGTTTAGACACTCAGTTTGTTGTAGTTACTCGGATTCACAGCTGAAAAGCAAAAAAATCATCTGCAAAAAGTACGTACTGAGGTATTCTATGTGGATCTTTATTCGTGTTTCTTATTAACGTGTAGGCTCAAATACTTCTGCTAAGCATGCTGTAAATATTGCCTAAAGTTTGTCTCCTGGCCAAATACACTTCACGAATAAAATTTCTCTTCTCTGCTGTGTATTCTCTGTGGATGTTAGCTAAGGTAATAATGTATGCATCATGCACTAGGTGCTCTAAGACTAATAGTAAATTTACCAAGTCGATTGCTTTTTTGTCGTCTGTGCAAGCCAAGTAACTAGATGAGTTCTGTTTTGCAGATTTTTCAGTTTGACAGCACATGGCAATTATCTACAGTGTGACCTTTGAGGATCTCTGTATATTTCTTTCAATATTTCACGTCTCTTTTTTCTGTATTTGTATGGCATTTGTGTTTTTACAAATTGGTGTTACGTTTGATTCGCCAGAACGTGAGGCCTTGTGGGGAAAGTTCCACGAGCTAGGTAAACACGAGATCTCCTGCATCATTGATCGAGTTAACAATTATACTGCATGATTTTGTGCAGGTCAATTTTATAGGCATCTATGCTATTCTCTCAGGGTAGGTTATCCAACGAGATTCATTCCTAGTCTCATTTTGTTTCTTCCTTTCCAAGTTTGTTCGTTTGCTCATAAATTTTGGGTGCTTTGTTGATCTTTGGCATATTTCTCTGGTAAATGGTTTATTTGTAAACTGTAGAGCTGTCGTAAAAGTCTTCTGTTACCATTGCTATTTTGCTCAGACTGCTGATTACGTTCTCCTACCTACATTTTGTAGTGCGCATTAATAAGTATGTTCCCGTGGTCATGCTTTCTTCATTCTTACAAATTGTTATGTATTTTTGGTGCTAAAATTTCTCATGTTGGCAATTCTCCTTTTTGTTAATTAGCAATTTCATCTTGGTGAATTCGACTTTACATCTCGAATAGTTTTTGTGGAGTGTCGTTTTGTAAAGTTTTTTTGTGATTTTGGAGAATTCTCTTCCTTCTTGCCCTTGTGCTTTGAGCTGCCTGCAGCTGTGTTTTAGGAATCAATGTAGTGATGGTTTTGTTCATTGTTTCTATGTCATTACATTTCTTTTGTTCTAAGGCCTCACATATGAGTGTACTAAGGCAATGCTCAGATGCGTGTGACTGGGGCTCTGCTCCATTTTGAGGGCAGCTTAGCAAGTTCTCTGCAAGTCATAAAAAATGGCATGTTTGGGGGGGGGGCGTTTAAGTTCCGCATTAAATTTTTGCGGGCTAACTGAAGATGATGACTTTGAATATCAAGCATGTTGAAAGATAGTTTTTATCAAACATTTAAAATCAATAGATAAAGACAAAAACGCAATAAACACGAATGGCTGGTAATTGTTGCTGTAGCTGTATTGATAGCTGCGCTGAATTTTGCTCAAAACAACCTACATTGATTGATTGATTTGTGGGGTTTAACGTCCCAAAACAACCTACATTTACGTTGGCTTGTTGGCACCTCGTCGTTTTACTGAGAAAGTGAGGAAATGTGCCATGGCCTTCCGATTTCATTGTAGGACCAGCGCGAAGCTCACGCTACAAGCTTAATTCCCGTGAGCACTCTTCCTCGTAAAAAATATATTTTTTTTAGTGACGACAGTTATGGAGACAAAAGTTCACAGCTCAATAGTGTGACTTGCGTTAACGACGGGTGAAATGTCAACCTCTAATTGATCTCCAGATGAACGCGTTTTCTGCACCATAAACTTCGTGGCAGTAATGAAAATACCGCTTCATGTTTATGTACCTTCACTTGAAAACGCTCTCGCTGCAAAATTTGCTCGGTTTATAAAACAGCCGATAAGAATAGTGTAGAGGCTAATACAAATCTTGACAATAAAAGGAAGACTCTCATTGTTTACCGCCCATCCACCGTACGCATTTTTGCATATATCTCTTGTTGCGCTACGTGTTCTCATGATGCCTATTTATTGTGCGTGTAATTTGAACACGTTGAAGGTTATAGGATCCCGTGGCGCTCTTCTGCTGTACCCGATAAGCAGCGGCATGATTTCAACGAAGTAAAATCAGCTGTGCTGATTCTGAATGACAGACGAGTCAACTGCTTACTGCTGCACGACAAATTAGGGTGATACGTCAAGTTTGGCTTTCTTTTCCAATCGCTATGTTGTTTGAAATAATGAACAGCCGAAAAAGACTGAAGATTAGCGTCAGGAGGGGGGCGAATCTTTTTCACTTTCGTCCAAGATTGAACTGTTCAGTGAATAGTTTACCAGCACTCATGCCTTCCGCACTTGATAAGCTGGTAATAAAATAAAGAACACAATTCCTAAATATTCCAATTTTTGTGCTATATCGTGAAAATATCAGTCTGTTTGTTTCTTTCATAACTTTAACTTTACCATAGTACGTACCATTCTGAAGACCAAGCAAAACAGCAGCAAATAAACAATGAAGCGCAATCGTCGGTTCGCTAATTAAGTCAAATGATTGCTATGTAGAACAATTTTAGCGCACATAAGAAACCAAAACTATGAGTGCTTTCAAATCTACAAAAAACAGAAAAAAATAAGCTATTGTTAATATGTAATATACAAGACGGTATTTATAATTTTTAATGAGAAATGTAATGCTATGAAACCGAGAAACCTAGAAGTTGAGGGGAAGACACAACCTAAAGAGATGAAAAATTTCTAAACGTGGGCTGTCGCTAGTGCTATCGTCTCAACGAGCGGACTTCTTCAAGGCTGCAACTGCCAACCTTATTTGAATTGCGCGGGGCAGATTTATTAAGACGGAGGGAACACACATACACTGGTGCTAACGGTCAACAAGTGACCCCAAAACATTTCAGGTATGTTGTACTAACAAGGCAAAAAGTACTTCCTTGCCTACCTTGGTGCATTTTTTATATTCTTCATACCCTCTCCTCCAAATCAAACAAAGCAGGGGAAGCCACATGCGAAAATGGGGAAATAAAAACGAGGTGTCGGCATGCTGAATTGAGTTAGATAAAGGCCGATCTGCCGTAGTGGGTTGGGCTAGGATAGAAGGGGCAATCAATCAAAAGCCCATGAAGCAGAAATGAGGGGCAGGACGGAGTGAAGGTTTTGCATGAAAGGGTAGAATGAAAGAAGACGTCTTGCTCAATCATCGTTGCCTAGAAAAAACTTCACCTGAAAATGGGGATAATTAGTTTTTGAAGTTCCTTGAAGAAGCTTACTTTTATCGGCTTTCGTTGTGTGTGTGCCATATCAAACTGGTTCAAAAACCCCCCTTGAAGCATTTATACTTGCTGGCTTAAGGTGGTAGGCCACCTGCAAAAGTCATTTTTTTTCGCGAGATAAATTTTTAGGGTGTTGCTTTTACGATCTCGATTTTTTAGGGTCTTGCCTGTTTGCCCGCCCAAACATTCACATATATGTTTCAACAAAAATTATCCTACTAGCGTCATTAGTTTGCCAGTTACAACAGGTTTTTTATACCCTATGCTCCTATAGCAAAACCGAAACCACATTTCCAACTGCGGTTGCGGTTTTGAAAAATCGCTTTCAGAAGGAAGTGTTGTTTCGTTTATACTATTCAAAATACTTTATGCATTTTGTTGTGACTGTTATATAAGATGATGTCATTAAATACAACTTTGTGTTTAAAAGTCTTCGTTAATCTCTAACAACAGCCACAAAGGGGACGCACGATGCTCGTCAAAAATTTTCTTGTTTGCCTTGGTCAGGCTACGTCAGGCTTCGTTGTGCATTTGTTCCGCCTGTGAACGCTGCTAGGGCTGTACCCTTAGGCCACCTGGACCATATTACGACCAGCATGAGGAAGTGCAGAACACTGAAGACGAGGAAGCGGAAGTTTCCTGGAAATCGCTACACGACGACGAGGCTGCCTACTGACACAGACACCGGTATTTTGGTGACCGCGAAGAAGCTTGGGGACATAAACAAGGCGTACCAGGCTCCACTAGAGAATTCTGCATTCCACAGGAACTGGATAAGGGACATAGGTATTCTTTCTTCAGTGTTTTCATTGCTGGCATGTTCCGAATGCATGAACACAACCCTGAAGCTCGAGGAACGCTCTCACCAAGGAATATGTTCGGCTTGTGTGGTCGTGTGTACCGACTGTAGGTTCAAGCGCCCATTTCATACGTCGAGAAAGGTGGGTCGTGCCAATGAGAGCAATTTACGTCTGGTTTACGCAATGCGCCAGTTAGGAAAAGGACACGCTGGTGAGAAAACTTTTTCCAAAGTGATGAACATGCCTGCTCCTCCACGTCACTCCGCCTACGACAAATTGTCATCTCGGCTTTCTGCAGCGGCAGGAGAAGTGTCGTCGAAGTCGACGACTGATGCTGTTGTGGAAGTTTGTCGTGTTGTGGGGAGTGCCGAGTGTGGTGTTTCAGGTGAAGGCATGGTGGCAGAAGCGTGGCCATTCGTCTTTGAACGGTTGTGTGTCTGTGGTTTCTGTTGACACGGGAAAGGTTATTGATGTTGAGGCCCTTTCTAGTTTGTGTAAGTCGTTTAAAACCAAAAGGAAGTTGAGGCAAGATAGTGCTTCGTACCGGGAATGGAAGGCAAACCACACTTCCTGTCAAGCAAACCATGAAGGAAGTGCTGGCAGGATGGAGACGGTTGGTCTATACCGAATTTTTGAAATGTCGAAAGGCCAAAGAGATTTGAAGTACCTGCAGTACTGCGGTGATGGTGATTCCTAGAGCTATGCCACTGTGAAATACATCTATGGAAAGGACAGTGTGCAGAAACTGGAATGTATTGGGCACGTCCAGAAGCGTGTTGGCTGCCGCCTCAGAAAACTGAAGAAGACAGTGCGTGGACTCGGTGGCAAGGAAAATCTCACTGATGCCCTGATTGACCGCCTGCAAAACTACTATGTCATCGCCATAAGGGATAATGTGGGGAACCTTTCTGCAATGAAAAAGGCTACCCTTGTAAGTATTTTTCATTGCAGCTCTACCTAAAGCAGCCGAGACATGGCCTGTGTCCACATGGACCGAAAAGCTGGTGCGGATACAAAAGGATCAAAGCACTCGGCCAAGGGAAATATGTCCACAAAGGACGACTTCCAAATGATGTGCTCAACAAAGTTCAAACTCTCTACAGTGATCTGTGCTGTGATGAACTTCTAAAGAAGTGCCTTCATGGAAAGACTCAATATGCTATTGAGTGTTCAATGGTCTATTATTGCAGCGGGCAACGAAAGAGGTCTGCGTAAGCTTGCCCACAGCAATGTTTGCCTTGCATGATGCTGTGGCACACTTTAATAATGGCAGTGTAAGCACCCTGGATATCCCGAGGCAAGCTGGCATAGAACCAGGGTACCACACGGCGAAAGCTTGCATCGCCAGGGATAACTTGCGCATGCATAATGCTAAACGCAAGTCAGCGGATAGGACAAAACAGGCCAGGAAGAAAAGACGAGCAGCCACCCGAACAAAAAGAGACAATAATGCTTCCGCAGAAGGGCCCAGCGATGAATCTGGTGCATTTTAGGCCTGCATGTGAAGATTGTGTCCTTTTTTACAAGCTCGGAAATCTTTGTTTACGTTTTTCTGAAAATAACAATTTGCTCCAAATGTTGCGACGCAAACTTTCATGACGTATTTCTCAGCGTGTACTTTGAACTGAAATTTCGCACAATGATTTACAACATATATATCTGTGCAGTGAAATAGAATAAAAGAAATCAATCGAAAATTTTTAGGTTCACAGCGGAATTTTCCAACAGGTTTAGTCTAAATTGACTCTTTTTCCCCGTTTTTTTAGCATTACTTTCTTGATATTCACTGCATAATATTTATTCTAGTTCACTGCATAGCTCCAGCCATTATTTACACAAATGTCAAAGCTTTACTTAATAAAGGCACCCATTATTCACTTAGCACAGCTGGCGTGGCTGGCTTTTTTACTGCAACTTTTGAGAAAGATTACCTCCCAATAAATAAATATTCAAAATTTTGCACTTTAAATAGCTGGGTGAAATAAATAAGACATGCCGGTTTTGAGAAAACAGTTATTTCAATGCTGCCTGCCCTTAGAAATTTTTTTTTGTTTTTGAGTGGCCTACTACCTTCCATGTATTCGACTAGTGAATGATGTATGGTGATACCTTTTGCCGAAAGACTCACTACAGTATTTAGGTTTTAAGTTCGTCGAAAATTTACTCCTCCTACCACAAAACGCGGCACCATTGCTTCCAATAAATAATTTGTCGTGTCTGCTTGATACTCATTTAATAAAAGGTCAACACGCAGTCTTGTTTGTGACGATATATACATATGCTCATATTGATAATGTTTGAACTAGTGCACGTAATGTTCGTGATTGTCAAAGATGTGTGCCGGCACTATAAATTGTTGCACCACTACTTTCAGGAATGAATTTGCCATATCTGCGTGATGCCTGTTCAACCAAACATTAACAGACTGGCCTCTTTATACAATACGTATATTTACACGTTGATAATGTTTGATTTAATGGAGGTAAAACAATATTTTGTACCATGTACACAAATCTCTTCTCGTGCTTTTATTTCTAACCTAATCTTGAAGGTGTTTGCAGGTTTTACATCTTCTATGACAACTAGGTGTTATGTGGACAAAAAAAAACGGGGGTTTACTTTTGCGTGCACTAACATGTCCTTAAATTTTTTATTGCGACAACACACGAACTTTGGCACTTCAGGAAACGTTTTCCTAAGGTTGTCGTTGCTTGTAAATGCTGGGAAGTACTTGCGATGAATACTATTTAAGTTTGGAAGGATGTTTCCGTTTTTTATTGTGAAGGCTAGTGGCTGGTTAGGCTGTGATACGGGAAATGTTAAGCATGTAATAATTTTCTAATTTGCCAGCTTCATTGAAGACCTTGTTTAGAGTGTTGTGCAGGTCATTTTCTCCAAAAGTCTTCTTTCTTTTGCCCAATTAGTGAGCTGGGTAATATTGTCACTTCAGACGCGTTCTAACCATTTTGCATGTCTGACGAATGTTCGTTTGCCGTGTCACAGATAATGAATTTTGTAAGCTATGTGTTCTAGTTGGCTATTTGTTGGCGTTATGAAGAGCGTAATTTTGATTTCTGTGTTTCAATAGATACGCTCGTATCCAGGGAGGTATTTGTGCTGAAATTATGGTGCATAATAAACTTACTACTAGAGTGAAACTTGTTACGAATCCCATATAATGCAATTGCCATGAATGCATGGCAAAAGGAAGGCTAGCAGCAGAGCTGTTGAATCTGATCTTCAAAGTGACCCTTTTTTCATTATTATCAGTTGCACCTGAAGAAAACTTATCCGTTGTATTATCAAGAAATAATATTCAATCCAACATAAAGGCATGGCTTAGTCTCTGCTTAGGATAGAGTTTTAAAGAACAGGTGGAATAAAGGTGATGTTTTGCCACAGTTCATCCCACATGGTTGAAACTGTAATGCAAACTCTGGAGAGATTCATAGGCTACTGCTGCTGTAGTCTTGAGCCGTTTTGTGCCCTTCACTGCAGCAATGTGGCATGGGTGAAATCACACTATACAAACTACGAATTCCCAACGCCCGTTTGCTGTGCAGCTTTGAACTTGATACGCTTCACTTCACTTCACTTCACTTTATTACCTTGAAAACCCCTCAGTGGGGTGTTAACTAAGCGGTGGGTTGTACAGAGATGTAACTAAAATAACAATTCATTAACGAGACAGGTACATAGATACACTTTGAACAAAATGTGATGGACAAGGAATAGAAACAATGTCGTGGAGAAGGCCATTCGATTCTGCAGCTGTGCGGCAGAAAAAAAGACGCAGAAAACGTATTTGTGCTAGAACGGGGTTGGGAGACTAAAATTGGACTGCCTCTTGTGTGTGTTTTAGAAAAGTATTACAAGGATTATTAAGAAAAGCTAAGAAATTGTCTAGATTGACGAACTGCACTCTGAGAACTCTAATGCGAATGCCACATGTTTCACTATCACAAGTTAATTATTAGCGCAGCAAATTGAGGTTGAAGTTTCACTTTTTAAACTTGTGCCACAAGGTTCACGTGTGACGTGGAAAATTTCTAAATGTAATTTTCTTAATTTTGTGACTGGCTCGGTGATAATTTCTGAAACATCGTATCCTAGGTCCATGACAGCTTTAGATGACAAATTTCTTCACATTTATTTATTAGAAGCTCTGCAGTACGCAGCAAACACCATCAAAATTTATGACTAATGGTGTTAGTGGAGGCTTGTTCATTGCGTGGTTTCTTACTTGTCAAGCGTCGTGTCTTGGTAAATGCGGTGCTGTGAAATTATACTTCAAAAGTGTGCCAAAATTGACTTCACTCTTTAGTGCCCATTCAACACCTCGAGAAAAAACTAACAAGAATGATGTCGTGCAGCTGACCAGCTGATTCACCTGGCCAAGAGAGAAATGAAAGTCGGCGTATTTGTAGTGGCTAGGTGTATCACAACTCAAAGCGTGTATATGTAAAAAAGATAGCGGACACGATGCGTGACACAGAAAACAACTTAATGTGACAGACACAGAACACATGTACAATTAAACGAACCTATGCTTTCGCTTCTCAAACAATGAAAAAAGATGTGCAATCTCACAAATCAGCAGCACAGTGGTGCCTTTTGAGGCGAGGCTCGTACGTACCAGCAGTGCACCATGAAAATATCTTTAAACAAATAATTGTTGTATACTCCAGTAAACAAAGTTTTCAGCCAACGTAACTGGATTATTAGCCACTCATTGCAACTAAAAATGACTTGTCCAGTTTTTGTTTGTCAGTACTCCCTTGACAATAAAATTAACTGAATTGGAACAGCTAAATCAACCGCTAAACAAAGCATATCGCCTTTTGGCGTCATATAACAGCCAACAAAAAATAAATCATGGCCGTTGTATAAGCGCTGCTAAATAACCGAAGCGGGCAGGCTTTCTTTAGCCGTAGGTTGATGGCGCTGTTGGCAGCCGCCGCAGAGCGCAGGCCACGTGCTCGCGTTTTTCCTTTCATAAAGTAGAACAGTGTATAGCCATGCTGACTATGACTAGTAACGTGGTAAGTGTTAACTCACAAGCTCAAAAGCTGCGCATGGCTGAAGCTTGCCCTCAATCCCACGACTCGTTCGACAGACATGCCAGTTTTACCATGGTGAAATAAAACTTGAAACAGTTTGCTGTGTTTCTTTGCTGTGTTTTTTTCCTTGCGTAGCACGTATGAGTAGAAGCTGTACAGGTTCTTACTACTTCAAAGTGAGAAATACACACTGGCCCAAGCACTACCAGCCAATTTATACCATTGAAAAAGACCGAGAAATCACCCCCTCTATGCTGAAAGATAATTGCTCATAATCTGGAGGGGGCTCTGCCTTTGTCTCGGACACCAATTCAATTATCGAGTGGCCTCGCCCTTGAGAAAAATGCACACCTGTATGTACAATGAAAGGTTGTAATGAATACACGCGCATTTACTGTTTTTATAGACCCCAGGGAATCTTTGTGTGTTATTTCACACGTTATGAAAAGGGCGGAAGGATGTTCTTCAAATGTTTAGACAATTTGTGACAGCTCAAAGTGGATCCTCCAGGCACCACACTGCAAAAGTGTTAAAAACTCAAGCACAAAAACAAAAACTCTTTGATGTTAGGTCTCTGCGAACTGCTTCTGCAGATTTTGTGGCAGAGAACTGGTTAAAAAACAATTGCGGAAGGAAAAGTGGCCGCTTGCCAGGTCGTTCGCACATATTTCAAGTATAAAAAGTAAAACGAGGTGCTTGCGCGGTATATTACGTCCCCTTCGGATCGAAGTTCGAATGAAGGTATTAGCACGCGCATTTTTATAGCACTGCCAGGACTGCACAAGAAGTTCATTGAATTTGGCTGCCCGTTCAAGCAAGCAACGCTTGTCACCCATACAGCTGCTTCATCTTCGACTGTTCTCTTAACACAATCACTTGACTGCGCTGCGTTTAACAGTAATAACAGCAGACCTTTTGTCATATTTTCTTGTTTCGACAATTTTTGCCTGAATATCTACAGTCTGAACGAAGTGGACACGAAACATAATTTTTATGAGAGTTTATACTTTCGATTGCAGCCTGAGTCATGCAGTGAAGTTCATGCATGCAAAACTTGCTCGCCAGCACCTTTATTTGGGAGTGGGAAGATAGGCTGCTGCTTGGATTTTACAGAGACTGATAGAAGAGGTGGGGTTATTTGCCATGTCTGTGACAGGTAGGAGTAGTTGCTGCCAAGGACCTCAAAGGAGAAAAGGTGACAGCAGTGGAAATGTACGTGCACTCCAGCGAATTGCAAAAAGAGCTAAATCAGGAACAGTATTGAAAAAATCCACAAGTTAAGCAATTTTAAAACTGTTGATGAAACATTTTTTGGCTTCATCATCCAACATCTGGTCATTTTCATAATGAAGTTATTTATTCTGCATCAAAAACCTCAAACTGAGCATATTGTTGCTAATACTAGCGCATACATTCACAAGTTCTTATATTCCTGCATTTTTTGCATAGAATATTTAGTAAAAATGCTCAGTGACATTTATGTTTATACGCTACCTTGTTTGATTTTCAAGTGCACTTTTTCTACCCTTGTACTGTCAACTAATTCCAGAGAATACATATTGATCCTTGAGGCATATTGTAAAGGACAAGATGCTTATTCAAGCATTGTTACCTTTGCATTTTTAAAGATATGTGGGGTTAACGTCCCAAAACAACCACATTATTATGAGGTACGCCTAACATTTCATTTTCCTCTCAGTAACTTTTATAAAACATTCCCATTTGTCCTGAACATTTATTTCTCCGACAGGATACCTGCTTGAACGCTCCGCAATGTTATTGATTCGCATAATGAAGATGAAAAAAAGACGCGTGTTGCTGGGCCAATTTGAACAGATAAAACTCTTTCAACATCTTCCCATGCAGTGAATTTTCACTAGGGAACGTGTCTTCTGGTTTGAACAAACGTGAAAAAAGGACATGGCAAGCGGATAGGCCCTGAAAATCCACAATGCTAAATAATGCCATGAAGTATGTGATGACCCAGACATCCAGATGAAAAAAGCTTGGAGCAGGGTTTCGCAAGCATTGTGCATCTATGCTGGTTTCGAGAAGAATATAATAAAAGTAAGATGTACCATGTCATGTCGCAAAACTAAAATCTTGGTATGAGATGCATTGTTGCTAGTGAAAGCCTAATTATTTTCACCTCATAATCACTCTTAGCGCATGCCACCAGGGCACTAGCACATATCGCATCCATTATACTGCGACTGCTGTGGATTGCAATCGACCTGTGATCTCATGCAGAACTGAACGCAGTGGCAAATCTAGAGAGGTGGCGGTAGGGGCAATCACGCCCCCCGCCCCCAAAATACTGTCAGTACCCCCTCCCTTCACTTCAGTGTTTGCCATCCACCTGTTATCACCGATTAGAAGTGAGTGTGAACCCTTTGAGCACACATTGATCGTATTTTCGTATTTATGCTATAATATGATAGAGTGCTAGTGGAAAAAGTATAGACCATACCCCCCTTTCCGGTGTTACTTTAGGCGAGCACCCCCTCCCCTAAATTGGGTGGCTGGATCCCCATTTGACTGCACGGCATCGTGACCCTCTACCCTAGGAGCAGAATGGAGGTCCAGAACGTTTCTTTTAATGCACTTTTTTCTTATTTAAATAAAGGCAGTTGCATTTACAATGATTATTTTCAAAACTACGTGTGTAGACCAAAAAGCATGTAAATGCAACCATTGGTATATCGTCCTGTACGATCAACCAGTATTTCTTATATGCTCTACTGCAGAATGCTGAATAACGTCACTGCCTTGAACACTGGTTTTAAAAAAGTCTCTTCGTTGTGAATGGGAGCTGTCGACGTAATAATTTGTTTTGAAGTGTAGCAGCAAACCCATTGCTAAGTAAGCGTGAAATACGACTAGGACAGGTAATATTATTGCGACTTCATGGTTGATAAATGCCACTAACAAATCGCACAGGATAAAAAGAGGATACATTTGGTGCTACTATATGTGCACGCCACATGGTATGCCACAAGCAGTTTTTGTACCACATCAACGCTAATTATTTAAATTCAATGAGTGCTATCACTGTGAAGATCACCAGCAATGCTTTTACTAAATGACGTTATCCCCTTCATGAGATGCAATATAACACCACATTTGGTTTATACAGATCTTGTTTACTAATTTGAGGCATTTGTCACTAGATCATTTGTAACGTGTCCGATAACCTGTGCAAATGCATGGCAAATGAAACAGCAACTGTTAATCGAAAGAAAATATGTTTTATTCATAACAGTGAAGTTGAATATGTTGTGATGCTATCCTGAAACGCTAAAAAAATTGAATAACTTGCAACCATATTTACTTGGGAAGTATTCGAATTTCTAGACATTTACTCTCAGGTATTAGCAGCTTGTTATAGAGGAATGGGAAAAAAGGTATAGAGAGAGCAAAACAGAGCTTAGTATAACACTGTTTTGAGGCCAGCAACAAGGCTCAAGACCTAGAAAAACAGTTGACTTTTTTGTGTTTTGGAGAACGCTGTTAAAACTCTTTTGCCAAAGACTCGCAAAGGCTTTTTTAATCACAATCAAGACAAAACTCGCCTTGATTTTTTGCTAACGAATCATTTTTTTGACCACCGATGCCTCCTCAGGGGGTGTTACAGCATCTAAAGTTTACAAGTACTTTTACGTCGTCAACTAATTCTAATCAGACGAACTTCCAAGTTGAATTGTATGGCTGCAAGAGAGGTATATCGTATTCTTTTATTATGCTCTTGACTGTCAGCAACGTAGGTTACTTCTGCTCTGCTGTACATGAGCCTGCAAGCAAGGAAACCTATGTAAAAACAAAAGACCTGCACATGGTGACAGACTCCAAATGGGGCTGTGATCAGGCGCTACCAGTTGTAATAACTGCAAATGACTTTATGCGCCGCAGCTATAGTTTGATACCTATGGACTGCATATTTTAGACAAATACTTTTACCCTGTGCTATATACAGAAGGCATGGAGAACCATCCGGGTGCTATTCAAAAACTAACGGACCAGCTATTGCCGATCGTCTGAACATGTTTTCACAACCAGAAGTTTACACAGACAAACTTACTACAATGGAACCTAATATGCAATAAATATGTCAAGCAGTGCTCTTCGAGTTGCAGTTTACATTTGCAATATGGTAGTGCAGGTTTAAATTTCAAAGCCCTCTACTGCCCTGGTTCATTTATTGATATATGTGGTGTTATATTTTATTAAATAACTTGTGGTATGAAGTGCGATAGAGCAAAAGGCCATAACTGATATTTTTTGTCGAAAATAAATTACTGCTAGATCATGAACAGAAAACGAACCCATTAAAACACACTTCACCCACCTGCACTGTGTAACGTGCCAAAATGTTCACGTTATCGCTTGCCATAAACATATCAAACTACACCTTCACATACAACAAACACCTATACTTAGCCTTCATAGAATACGAGAAGGCGTTTGACTCAGTCAAGACATCAGCAGTAATGCAGGCACTATAGAATCAGGGCAACAATTACCCTTCATGAACATGCTGGAAGAAATCTAAAGTGGATCCGTGGCCTCCATAGTTCTCCATAAAAAATCGACAGAATAAAAATAAAAAAGGGTGCAAGGGAGGGAGAGACAATCCCTTCAGTGCTATTCACCTCGTGTTTACAGGACGTTATCAGGATCCTTGCTTGGGAAGAGTTACGTATAAGTGTGAATAGAGAATATCTTAGTAATCTGCGATTCGCTGATGACATTGTCTCGATGAGTATAAAATATCATCATCAAACGCTGGAAGAAGAAGAAAGAAGACTGCTGCCTGGAGCGAGCACGCGCTACTTCGCTGCTTCTAATAAACCGTATTCGTTCGAAGCAGTCCCTGGACTCGATCGTCTTAATAGTGGTGCCGCGACCAGCATACTACCTCCTAGCTGACAAGAAAGGTCAACCTGCCACGAAGCAGCAGAGAAGAAAACGACGGAGGAGCAGAGGATCGACCTGGATCGAGCGACGAGACCACGATGGACAGTACGAGCATCAGAACAAGCGATTGACAAGTAAGGAGTCATTGTTAACCGCCTCAATATGAGCAAAGAAGTTATAACGAAGAAAAGGAAAGCGCTTCGCTCCCAGATCACACGACTGATTAACGCAGCTGAGCAGCAAATTAATAATAGAGCTAACCAGGAGCAGCTGCTTACAACGCAGGCGCAGATTAAAACAATAAGCGACAGTCTCAAGAGCGCAAACGAGCAAATGGAAATGTTTCTAACAGAAGAGAATGCCGAAGCTGAATTCAAAAGCGTCATAGAGTACGACATGAAATTAACGACGACCTTATCTACAAAAGAATTCAGACTTCGACAGCCTGAATAATCCGATTCAAGCGATAGGACAAGGCAGGTGACACCATCAAGTACAGGTCAAAAAGGAACGGAACTAGTTAAGCTACTAAAGCTTCAAATGATAAAGTTTGGGGGAAAAACTTTGGAGTGGAACCGCTTTTTGTCTCAGTACGAGTCGGCAGTTCACATGAGACCGAACATGAGCAAGGGACAGAAGTTGAATTACTTGTTAGCATCACTAACCGGAAAAGCGGCGGCTGCTATTGAAGGACTTCAGTACTTGGCAGAGGAAAATTATGATTATGCAATCAAACTACTGCAAAAAACGTTTGGCATTCGAGAACATTCCATTGAAATGCACATGAATGAGCTATTGAGTTTGGAGAAAGTGAGGTCTGTTCAAGTTACCGATGACTTAAATAGGCTAGTACAGCGAGTGCAAGTTAACATATTGGCACTTAAGTCACTAAATGTGGAAACCGGGAGCTATGCGCCGATGTTGTTACCGGTATTAAAAAGAGCAATTCCACCAGAATTGTCAGTGCAGTTCAAGTCAAAAGAGGCTATGAGAAACAGCTCAGCTTCAGTAAACGGCGTGCAAAACAACGCTACGGGAAAAGCGTGCGAGGAAAAGCTGGACAGGCTTATGGTATTCTTAAGAGAGCAAGCGACTTTTCGTGAAGAAACACAACGTGAACAAGCGAGGATAACTGCAAAACCAAGAGAGAACCGCGGACAAATGCACACAAATGCAAGCTTCTATAGCTCAGCGGACAGAATATGCTTATTCTGCAAGCAGAAAACCCACGCAACCGAAAACTGTCATAGGAGCATTCCAATGGATGAAAAGAAAGCTATGCTTACCGAAAGTAGAGCATGCTTCAGATGCACACGACCAAACCACACTGCACGCATTTGCAAGGCACAAGTAAAATGCAAGTAATGCAAGGGACGACATGCCACGTCAGTGTGTAGAACGGTGATGCAAAAAACAAGGGCAGAGCTGATCTCGACAGTGCAAGCTGAAGCGATGACGTCTACGCTACACGCAACCGAAAACATCAAGCATAAGTTTGTGCTTTTTTAGACGGCTGTAGCATGCGTAAAAGGAGAAACATGTGGCCGACATTGCCGTTTGTTATTGGACAGCGGAAGTCAACGTTCATTTATTGAAGCGGGATATGCTAAAGAAATAGGCGCAAAGGTGTAGCGACAGGAAAGGCTGACGATTGGCTCATTTTGAGGTGACGAAAAGGTCAAACTAATGAACGTGGTGCAAGTGACGGTAGGATCACGAAAAACAAGCACGACAACAGTGATTGAAGCGTTACAAGTCGACGCTATCTCGCACAGTTGTATACCCACTCCAACTAAGAAACTCAGCGAGAAAATGAAACAGCTAAATATGCAAGTGGCTGATCACAGGACCAAGACGACTGCAACAGATTCTGTAAAACTACTGATCGGCTCAGACTATTATTGGGAATTCTTTACTGGTAGAACTCAAAGAATCGAGGACAGACTGATGGCTGTAGAAACTATACTGGGATGGGTACTGCAAGGGCCGTCAGAGCAAAGCAAGACAAAACTCACACATAATCAAGCAGTCATGGTCCGGAAGGTCGAAGCTGCGGAGACAGAACTCCAGCAAGAGCTACAAAAGTTATGGAGCTTGGAGTCAATGGGGATCACAAGAAATAGTTTGGATAACACCGGAAATGAAGTGGTCGAAGAATTCGAGCGCAAGATTGTAAGACAAAACGGTCGCTATTAAGTCAGCTTGCCATGGAAACAGGACGTAAACTTGGGAATCAACAAGGAAAATGCGATAAAAAGACAACAGCAACTGACTAAAAGGCTGCAGAAAAATGAAGACACGCTGTATCGCTACGACAAATCTATATCAGAGTATGTGGCATTAGGAGTCGCAGAGGAAATCCAAGAGCCATCAGAACAGCCAAATGCACTTTGCTACTACATGCCACATCATGCGATCAATAGAGAGGACCGAGCCACAACAAAGGTTCGAGTAGTGTTTGACGCCTCATCACACTCTCGAAAAGGCATGTCTTTGAACGAGGTGGCATTAGTTCGAGATGTCGAAAAGACATTTATACAAATCTCTATACATGAAGAGGATAGAGATGCAATGAGATTTCTGTGGTGGAAGCATGACGTTGAAGGAAGGTTAATGAATGAAGTGCAAACATGGCGCATGACAAGAGTAGCGTTCAGAACAACACCAAGCACGTTTATACTGGCAGCTACAATTAAACCCCAATTGAAACAAGTGGAAGACTAGTTTCCTGATACGACAAGGACACTGCAGAAAGCTATCTACTTAGATGATGTCATTTTGAGAGCAGCAACGCTTGATGAAGCAGTCAAGTTGTACAAAGAGGCAAACAAGTGTTCAGAGAGGCCGCGATGCATTTGAGAAAATGGACATCCAATGAAGAGCGATTAAAGAAAATAATTGATGAAAACAAAAGGGATGATTCTCACATAGATATTCGATATAGAGGATTTACAATGCTCCTGGGCTTGATATGGAAACACTCAAAGGACATGATTCGCTTCCCTATGAAAAAGTGGAATTTATTAACCGATACAACGTACTTGACAAAAAGGGCTGTGTTACAAACCACAGCGATGATATTTGACCCACTCAGTTTGTTGTCGCCATTCACAGTACGCGCGAAAATATGACTGCAGAGACTGTGGAAAACGAACGTCACGTGGGACGGCCAGCTCCCTAAAGATGAATGCGACAAATGGAAGAACCTTATGTCTGAAGCGGATAACTTTCGAGTTCTAGAAATCCCATGATGCTACGCAAGCAAGAAACAACCAGTACAAGCATACAAGCTGCATGTATTTGCCGACATGAGCCCATTAGCATACGGAGCGGCAGCATATTTGACAACAGTAAACCACGATGGAAGCAAGAAATTAAGGCTTGTAACAGCAAAAAGCCGCGTAGCGCCAACTAAAGATCTGAAATTGGCCCGACTTGAACGGATGGCAGCGGCGATAGCATCAAGATTATGCAACTACATCAAAGGTCACTTCAACGAAAGATTTGACGAAATACTTTGCAGAACGGACTCGATGATTTTGCTTCACTGGATCAAGGGAACAAGTAAAATGAATTCGTTTGCTGCCAACAGAATCGCAGAAACTAGAGAAAAAAAACACTTCAAGCAAGCTGGTCATTCGTTCAAAGTGACGACAACCCTGCTGACCTACTTACACGAGGAATAAGCGCAAAGGCATTCATAACATCAAAGTTATGGTGGAACGGCCCCGAATGGATAACATCACTGAAAAAGAACTTAGTAAGCATAATTGGCACAAATACAGACGTGGAAGACCAGCATAAAACACTATGTCTCCAATGCATGGGAAGAGCCGAAATTGAGCCAATCTTGGAAATCGAAAGGTATTCATCATACGGACGGCATATAAGAGTGACAGCATGGGTGTTCAGATTCATAAACAACACAAAAAAGCAAAATCACAAAGGGCAGTTGACAGGAAAATAGGTAACAAATGCAGAGAAATACTGGATAAGACAAACCCAAATGTCACTGAGACAAACAAAGGGTGAGGCCTATTCAAACACTCAATCATTTGAAATTAATGGGCACGAAGTCTACCTTGATGACGATGGAATCATCTGACAGAAGGGACGATTGCAGTGCAGCCAAGAATTCAACAAGCACGTAATATAGTAATTCCAAAGGATGAGCATTTCACGGAACTGCTAATACGTCACGTGCATAAAATGGTATCACACGGAGGAGTTCAAGTGACGCTAGCGCAACTTCGAGCTAAGTTCTCGATATTGTAGGGTAGACAAGCAGTGAAAATAGTTCTAAACAAATGTGTCGTCTGCAAGAGGCATAACTCCAGACCGGCGACTCAAGACATACCTCCACTTCCGGCAGACAGAGTCACTGAAGCAGCGTCATTCAAAGTTACGGGAGTTGACTTCACAGGACCTCTTTACGCAAAGGACAAGTACCAGATTGTGAAGCAATATGTACTGATATTCACCTGCGCGGTAACAAGAGGAGTACACTTGGAAGTTACCAACGATTTGTCATCGTGAAGTTTTCTACAAGCATTGCGACGATTTACAGCTCGACGGAAAATACCAGCAGTAATCTACTCAGACAACGCCAAAACATTTTTAAAAGCTGGAAAGAAAATAAACAGAATGCTCGAAATAATTAAAAACGAGGTCTTAAAGAATTACTGCAGTGGCTAACAAATTCAGTGGAAAACGTTAGCCGAGTGCGCGCCAAGGTGGGGAGGATTTTAAGAGCGCCTCATAAGAAGCTTGAAGACGTCCATGCGAAAAATAATATCGAAAAGCACAGCTTCGGTAGAGGAGCTACACACTATTGTAGCAGAAGTTGAAGGAACACTCAACAATCGACCATTGACTTACGTATATGGAGAACCTGACGAGCCAATGCCACTAACGCCGGCAGACATCATAGGTGGACGGCGACAGCTTCAAGACGGACAAACAAGACTTTACAACGGTGACATTGAAGACGCATGGTGACGCAGATGCAAACTCGTGCGCGGTTGGTGGAAAAGATGGAATCAAGAATACATCAAGGAAATTTGAGCTACGGTCAAAGCCAAGACGCGGCAAGCAAAACCACTCTCACAGAGTGACATCGTGTTGGTTGAGGACAAGGCTCCAAGAACATTTTGGAAAATGTGCCGGATTGAAAAACTCTACCCTGAGCGAGACGGAATAACAAGAGCTTGTCTCCTTCGCACACCCAAAAAAGAGCTTCTAAGAAGATCGGTGAACCACATATACCCTATGGAACGTTGTTTGAAATAGCCCGCCAGAGCTTATCACATTTCAACTTGGGCGGGCGGGAGCCTATAAAATATCATCATCAAACGCCGGAAGAAGAAGAAAGAAGACTGCTGCCTGAAGCGAGCGCACGCTACTTCTCTGCTTCTAATAAACCGTATTCGTTCGAAGCAGTCCCTGGTCTCGATTGTCTTAATAATGAGTAAGGCAGGGGACAAATTACAGCTCATGATTACAAAACTGGACACAGAAATCAAAAAAGTAGGTCCTAAAATAAATATACGCAAAACTGAAGTAATGAGGAACAGTCTCGACAAAAAACGGCACTTTTGTGATAACTGGAGAGACACTGGAAGTTGTAGCAGAATATGTCTACCTAGCATAGGTAGTAACCGTGGAGTCGAACCATGAGAGTGAAATGGCCAAAAGGATAAGGATGGCACGGATCACATGCAGCAAACAGTCTCTGATCACGATAGGCATTCTGCCACAAACTTTCGAAAGGAAAGCAAACAACAGCTGCAGTTTGCCAGTACTTACCTACGGATCGGTAACCAAGAGGCTTACCAAGAGGCTTCAGCTTAATACGAGAACAACACAGTTAGCGATGAAGGGAAAAATCATAGGCGTAACCTTAAGTGACCAGCAGAGAACATAGTGGCCCAAGGCACAGCAAACCGAGGTTAAGGGAATACTGCCATCATAATTCGAGGCTATTTCAAGCCTGTTGTGGGTTTTCTCTATATGCAAGGACTCTCCACACTAACGGTCAGACACAACAACTGCACAGAATATATTTTATTTTCTTCTAAAAGTGTAGCTGAATGCTCATCATGCCCTATGCTGGCTATTTTCGCTTAAAGATCCGAAAAGTCGTCTCGGTCACTGGGCATTGCGCTTGCATGAATTCGACATGCGTGTTGCTTACCATTCTGGTCGGAATCATTCTGATGCGGGTGCCCTGTTCTGCTCACCTTTGCTTGCAGCGTTCTACTGCTTGTCTATTTCTGTGTGCGGTGCCTTTGCCATCAAAAATTCTGCCATGCCTTCCGAACAACGTAAGACCCCTGGATCACGTCGCCTTTGGATTTCCTCTCAAATAACCCGGCTTTTCTTGTCTTTCGGATGCTTCGGCGCCAAGCCCAACACTTCACCGTTAACAAGATCCTGCTGTACCAACGCAACTACAACTCTATTGGCCGAAAATGGCTGCTTTTTGTTTCTCGACAGCTCCACTGCGACATCTTCGCCACGGCTCACGATGATTCACAATGCAGTCACGCTTGTGTCGTAAATACATACACATGCCTGAATCTGCGGTACTACTGCTGCGGTATGTACCGTTTCGTTCGCCAGTACATCAGGTCGTGCTCTACGTGCCAGTGGCGCAAGACACCACCTCAACATATCGCCGGCCCGTTACAAGCGCTACCAGGTCCAGCCCGACCTTTTAAGCTCGTTCAAATTGACCTACACGGCCCCTTCCTTACACTCCGAGCGGCAACCGCTGAGCTATAGTCGTCATCAATCACCTGACGTGTTATTCTGTAACATCAGAGTTAATTTCTGCTACCGCAAGCGACGTTGTCAGCTTCGTTTTCCGGAGTCTCGTGTAAAGGCATAGAGGGCCTCGAGAATTGCTCTGCGACTACGGCCGTGTTTTTCTATCCGACGCCATTACAGCCTTGCTGAAGCACTGTCGCATTATACACCACACAGTATGGCATATTATCCCCCAACTAATGGGATGACGGAGCGTTTCAATGGCACCTTTGGGATTATGTTGTCCAAGTACGTTTTATTTGATTACACCTATTGGGACACAATACTACCTTTCGTCACGTACGCATGCAACCTGGCAACACAAAACACCACCAGATTCTCAGCTTTCTTTCTTTTTACGGACATGAATCTTTTTCCACAATGGACACAATCCTTCCGTACAGGCCTCGATCTTCCGAGTTCACAGCCATTTCAAAAGCAGCCACATATGCCGAAGAATATTGCCAACTTGCTCGGTCATTCACGTCACACGACCTAAGCCAGCAGAATCATCATGATGAACTGACTATTTCTACATATTATGATCTCGGCCATTGGTATCACAACTGTTGTAAGCCAGTGTGCTCAGATTTGGGTGCACATTAAACAACCTCAGGTGGTCGAAATTCCGGAGCCCTCCATTACGGATAATCATATGCTGGTTTTGGACGGTAAACGCCACAAACCAAATGGCCATTAGTATGGCTGCGGGTTCCATCTACTACCGCGGGACTCTCCAACAAGCTATCTTCGAAATACGGCGGCGCCTATCGGGTTCTGCAGCAAACATGCGCTGTCAATTACCTTGTAGAGTGACTCGAAGCATGATATGCCAAGCGTCACCGCGGCCAAGCAAATGTGCACGTGTCCAGGCTCAAGAAATAGTACTATTCTCCTGTGTGCTCTAGTCCATAGGTTGCCAAGAGGGATTCCTTATTGCCCGGGAGTGATTGTAATAAAAGTATTGGAGATGCGGCTTGAGTAAAGCAAGTTGTGGACATGCGGGTTGAACAAGGGAAATGAGGAAGATGATGACTGATCGATACGCACGCTGTTAGCACTTGCAGTAATAAAAGCTGTGTCCAATTGTCGCTACTCCTGCCTACACACCTTCTCGTTTGATTAATAATGTTATTATTATTATTATTAATATTATTATTAGTAGTAGTAGTAGTAGCAGCAGTAATAGTAGCAGTAGTAGTATTGGTAGTAGTAGTAGTAGTAGTAGTTGTAGTAGTAGTAGTAGTAGTAGTACACAGTCGCCAACATAGTCCACCAGGAGTCTCGACTGATGGTGACTCACGATGAAATACGTACGAGAAAGCACCACAGGGTTTTACATCATGCTTGACAAAGGGATTTGATTTCACTGCCACTACAATCAACAGAGGCATCATATAAAGTGATATAGACTGCTACACCTTCGCTGCCGAATAGTTTACGTATGAACGCAACATGCAAGAACCTAGCCATTAGCAGCTTAGGTGCGAAAGTCGGCCTTCATCCTTAATTTTCTTCTCTAAACATACTCACAGTTCTCTTTTTTACTGGCAGTGGCACTACAGAAATTCCCGTGTCAAAGCGGGCGTTCAGCTGGCCAGTTTGTTGAACTAGCAGCGTTGTGTCAATCAGGTTTTGCAGGACACATGACCCTAGTGGGCTAATTAGGTTCGTCCACATCTCGATTCTGTGTAAAAGAAATAAAGAAGGGTATACCAGCAGTTGCAACATCAAAGGTGCTACGTTGCCACATACAAAGGTAACCTATAAAGAGAAGGAACAGTGTGCGATGAGGTGTCCATAAGCTCCTCCGTCCCAAATTGCGCTATCGAAAAACGCAATTTACAAAACTGTTTCTATTTGTTTTCCTGTCCTTAAAAACGAGGCAGCAAGTTATGAACTCGACAAATTTAACGTTTGTATCAAAATGCGAAGGTACCCTTTTGGGTAATCCTCAATTTTCGAAGTCTCTATGATTGTGTGGAACAGCAGTCTCACACCAAAATGACTTAATTATCATCTTTAGAGCGTTCACTGTTGAAGGAATGTGCTATAAACGGTACCGCTTATTCTACAACAAAGTAAAAATGCTTTCACTTATCACGAGGACGCTGCCTATACCTTTAGCAGAATGTCGCATTTTTATTTTCCCATTTTCTGAACCCGACTGTGAAAACGGTGCCATTTATCGGGGCTAAGCGAAGCAAATTATGTTTAGTTTGGGAAGACTGATTTCAACATGTGATACTGAAGTATGTATACAAGTCTGTAGCCTTCAAAACAATGGTAATTTATTGAGTATTTTGTACCAAGCACAATACAACATGACATCATCAGGGACACTCTAAGATGAAAATAAGCGCTTCTACCTGTATCAATGTTCGCTTAACGCACTTTTTTATTGAAACTTCTGTGTCTTGTATGGCACACAAAAAAACCCTTAGCGAAAGAGAACAAGACACAGTAAATGTTGCGTATGCATTACTTCCCATTTCGTTTTGTTTTCACTTAACTACCGCTGCCTTCAAAAGTTGAACTTTCTTGTAAATCAAAGTATTTTGTCATATTCGTCGGTAAAGACAGAAGGATGGTAATCGACTGCTGAGAGCTTCAAGAATATGCTCCTTCGAAGAACGCACTAATTATTTGGCTGGCCAATAGCGTTGAACTTGCGTGCCTATTGTGCAGGTTGCTTTGTAAAGTCATCACGTTTTATACTGCCCAGTTTGCGAAAACAGGTGAAGTGACTAGAGCTCAAAAAAGGTTGTTTTAAATCCAAAAATACAAGGGGAAGAAACATATTCATTTGATTTCTTCCTACAAAAAAAGCAAATGTACGTGCACTGCTGTAGAGCTTGAGACACTCTGTAGCACGGTCAGACAGCAAATTCTCGAAGGTACAGTTATGACATATTCGTTCACCAAACCGTGTATGACGTTAATCTGCGGTGTAAATATTTTTTGTAATTGTGTTTGTGTGAACCATCCAATGTATATGTTCTTTCAACGTCATCTTATCCATGTTCATGTAAATGACGTCTGTATTGTCATCATCGTTATTGTATGTCTAAAAAGAAAATGTTTTGTTGAGTGCTATTGACGTTTGAGACAGTAAATTTTTCTAAACAAGCATGTTTAGTTTTTCACTTCACGAGTCGAATCTTGTTACTCAGACTTTCAAATTCTGTGCCCAACATTCTCCCTGCTTTTTGAGATGCCTAATAGATTTCCTGATTCTTGGGGCAATTAAGACACCTGTAGCCCCTGATACCAGTACGTCTTCTGGCACTGGTACACGCTGTTAAAACTCATACACGCTGAATCAACGTTTCTTTAGTGCACTGGGGAGTAGCTGGGTTACCCTGGTAGGGGCGCTGGCTTGACTGCCGGGGCGCTGGCGCACTGGGAAACGATGAAATTGCCGTAACTTTCACTGGAGTGCGCTAGTAGATAGGGGAGCATGCACTGGTTTTGTCAGTACCGCATGTACGTTTATGTAGTGGATGCAGTGGTATGTTCCGGTGTCGAATACAAAATGCTTAATTCGACGGTACGCATGGGTGCTTTCCTTGCCACTCCCGAACATGCCTCATGATTTGTCATTTGGAAAAGATAGATAATGAGCGCAAGACATTCATGATGTGTGGTTTACGAAATCACTATCATTTTTATAGTTTTTCTTTGGAATGAGGACAAAAATGTGTTAGGAACATGAAGCAGCAAGCGTGGATTATTTAGTTTTCTAGCATTCTGTACTTTTATTATGAATGAACTGTCAATGCCAACGTTATTTCTTGCAGTGCACGTGCACGCTGCAGCAATTACATTAATGAACGTTTTTCGCATGTCGCCCACGTATAACGATTTCTTAGCAGTGACGTATTGTTATGTTGATTCTAAGTTGCAGTTTTTAAAGCATTAACTATAGGCGCCACTCTGAAGAGAAGCAGCAAACCATTTAGGCTACCATTTTCACGAGACGTTAAACAGCTCTCTCGATCGCTTCACAAGCTTTCTCAGGGGCGGCAAGAAAGAAGCTGTCTTTTAATATAGCCACACCGCAAACACATGTTTGGCAATGCCTGTCCTACTTACCTCCGTTAAACTTCAGGTAATAGTTCAAAATGTTCCAAAGCGCAAATGCCAAACGTCAAGCATCGCAACTCAGCTAAATCGAGAGCGGTCTTACCCAGTGCCCCTTTCCAGCAAGTAGCATTAGACTTATCGTGCCGGACGCATCGATGTACTTGTTACCGGCGCTTCTAGATTTGAGTGCACATAATTCTAAAGTGTAAAATTGACTGTAAAGTATAGTTTAGAAAACTACCAATCTAAATCAACTGTTTTTCTTGTGTGCGGTGCTCGTACGAGGAGCGAGGATGATGATTGCATCACGCTTCTAGCAAAACAGGTTGTCACGAAAAGTTGGCGGCCGTACTAGCCAGTAATTATCTGCCTCGTATGTAAGAACAAGTGATTTCCACTTGGTAATTTGATACGCCTTACTGAACTAACACACAGGCCTAATCTTTCAATGAATCGAAATAATATTCCCTTGGCCAGTTTTTTTAGCTTGGGGCATTGGTATAACTGCATATCTGTACACTGGCACGGCCGGTGTACTGCTTCCAGAGGCCAGAAAAGCCAGAAAAACAGCTGTCACTCGATATCGCCAGACCAGAAACCCAAGTCTGGCAATGCTTATTCTTCTGCTTACTTGATGTACAGTTGAGGTAGCTGTTACAAATGTTCCGCAGCTCAGATGTAGAAACTTCAAGCATCGCAACTCTGCTGCTTTGAGAGCGCTCTTATACCAGTACATTATCCCAACGAGCATTAGGCCTATATCTTGCCGGACACATCAGTGTACATGTTACCAGCGCTTCTTACTTTCAGTAAACGCATTTCTAAAGTTAAATAAACTACGCTAAAATATAGCATAGACATTCCTCAACCTAAATCAACCATTTTTATTTGTGTACACTGGCCGTAAAAGAACCGATGACAATTGATACGTAGCGCTTTCAGCATTGCTTGGTGTCACTGAAAGCTGCCGGCCGTACAAGACGGTGCTTCTTTGACCCGAATGTAAGAACACGCAATTTACAGTGGGTAATTTGGTATGCATTACTTTACTGACACACCAGCATGATTTTTCAGTGCATTGTATTAGAATTCGATTTGGCGTCAATGTAGTTGCGGGCAGCGATATAACTGCAAATATATACACGGGCACGCCCGTAGCATTCTGCCATGTCGTCATTTGCGCGAGAATACTACTAAATATTCAATCGAGCACGCAAATATGTATCGCACAGTTTATCATAAACCTCTGTACATGTTGACGAGTATCATCTGGACGAAGTTACTGCAAAAGAGAAAAGAAAATCGGCAGTGACAGCCGGCAATCTGTGGCGGCCCCTACTGTCCATTTCATATTTTTTGAAGTCATTGTGTGAATTTCTAAAAAAAATTGTGCTCTTGCAAATTTGCGCATGCCATTCGGTGACTGGAGGCTGGTGTGTAGTGTCGAATGAAGACGCAATTGTTATTTGGAAAATAATATAGCGTGTATCTTCGTTGTGAAACATGAAGCTAGACGAAATGTTTGTTAAATAAATGGCCCTTTTGCAAGTACGTAGTCAAGTTCTGTCATGATGTGGTGGTTAGGAGGTGGCGAGTTCAAATCCTGTGGCTGGATGTTTTTTTTTTATAAATGAGAATGAATTTAATAAGCAGACTATGTCAAGCATCTTGCGTTGTCAGTGGCGGTGTATGCGCGTCGGCAGGTGTTAGCTCTACATTCTTCCTCTTTCAAAGCATCAGCAGCGGGCGCGTGCGTATCTTTGCCGCTAGCAACCGCGGGTCTTCCTCGAGCATTCACAGAGAGCAGACGCGTTGTTCGGAGCTCTCGAGTCTGCGAGAGAAACTACCGCGTCTCGCACAGTGCTCTTCGTGATCTTGGACCCAACACCCTTGATGCCCTTCGAGTTTTCTTAATACTAGTACTCCTCACGGATATTGCACTTGCATTCCTCTCACCACTTTCTGTGGCATGAGTCGAGTGACAGCGTTGTCTGTTACCTGCGCGCCACTGAGGCAGCTGTCATCATGACTAATATGGGAGAGGATTCTCCACAAAGCTTGGCTATGTCATTCGTACGCCCGTTGCGTTCTCTGGCTCGCACAACTTCACGCAGGCGCTCGGCGACCATCGCGTGCACCAGCGTGCCGTGTAACCTCATCTCCAGTGCAAACGCGGCGTGGTTGCGTCATGAACAGACGCAGAGACGGTGCAAGGTCGTCAGCGAGAAACCTAAAATACTTCGCCTACTAGTGCCTGCTGCCGACGCCGAGAGAATTGCGAGGGGCCTGACGTCCTCGATGGCCTCCTACCCCACTATTAGCACCACATCTTCGATAACACTAGCAGCGCTTCATACAGCCTACTCGGGGTTCCCGGCTTCAATGGCAGGCTTCTGACTTAATCTTCGCTTGTGGCGGATTGTGTCCAATCTTGCACCTTGACGATCGAGCTTGCCGTGCGCGCACGTCGCAGACTTGAAGAACGTACCATGCCAGTAGACGCAGCACCTGACCTTGCCGACATTGACACAACGTCTACGCAAAAGCGCTCGCGTCGTGGCGAGTCGGGTAGCGACGATGAGCGTGCCTCGCAGTAGATCCATCCTGTAGCGATTGAACCTATCACTGTTACGTCGCTTACCACGTGGTCAAGAGATGCGGTTGCCGATGAGCCCTCCGTCACTCCCAAAACTAATACAGCCAAGGAGTCTGAAGTTCAAGCCGTCCTTCCAAGTTGAAGGAGTGTCATTCTATAGCACGGTGCCACTCCGTGCTGTAAAAATGACCATGGCCTCTGTGTATTTGCGACCTAAACAGCGGTGGGACGGGCGATGTTGCTTCAGTTCAAGGCTAAAATTTGAAGCGACTACCTCCTATGGGGGGGCATGAATGCTCATCACACAATGTGGGAAAGCCACACCTGTTCCTCTCGAGGAGGAATCTGGTGGACGTTATCTATCAACTGGGCCTACAAACTTTCAAAACCGGGTTCTTTGCCTTCATTTGCAAAGAAGCATGAGCATGATGCTCCCCCATCAACGTCACATTTGCCAATTAGAGACCGGTACAATGAACCATCGCAGCTTCACTCCTGGGCTTCAGATTACCTGCTGATCGTCATCTCACCTATGGGCCGAAAGATCCCATGAAGAAAGCTGTGCAGCACATTTTATTGGCAGCTTCATGACGTTCCAGAGGATTAGGATTTTTCGAATCTAGTAGGAGCAGCAGGGCAGGTGGCAAACATCTAGTCTAGGGCTCTAGAGCACTATTTTGAGCCAGAACGTCGTCATTGAACTTATGAACTGCGAGGCAGAGGACTAAGAAAAGGTACCTAAAGGCCCAGGACCCATCACACCGCACACTCTTCAACCGTGTGGATATAATATGTCGGCAACATGCCTACATTCACAGGCTGCAAATCTGGCAGGGCATCTGCCACTCTCTGAGCCAAACGAGATGTGGCCAAAAGCATGGCGCCTTCTACGATTCCTCATCACTGGACCAATGGTGCGGCAACCCGCCATGGCAGCAGCCATCTACTTTGGCATTAAGGAACAAGAACCATTAGGGTGGCTGACCGATCGCTTCACAGAACTCTCACCGACTAATTCGGCAGCCCATGCTGCCACGCCACCTCCCAAGCCACCGCAAAGTGACCGCCCTGCCTGGACGGGCAGCCAGATGGTAGCTCTGTGTCAGGAGCCTATTTTAGAACACCAACTGAATGTGCTTTAGCCAGAACCAAGCTCCGTAGTTCTCCTGGTGCTGACAGCATCATATACTAGAAGCTGCACAACCTGGATGTCACCTCACGATGACACCTATGGAGAATTTGTAATGAAATAAGGCAGAGCAGCACCCTACCTGACGCCTGTCTGACCACTGTTGGGGTGCCGATTCGTAAAAATTGGCTACCCTTCTGCCGCCATCGCGTTCTACAGGCCCACCTCTCTCACTTCTGCTACACGCAAGCTCATGGAAGCCATACTACTGGCACGCCTAAATTGAATTTTGGGGTCAAACAATTTTCTAACAGAACAGAAGAAGGGCTTTCGGCGCCACCGATGCACACTGAACTCAGTCGCGGACTTTGATTCTGCCTTGAGGAGCCCAGGAGCAACAGCGAAACGACCCTCCTCGACCTGATGGGTGTCCGAAGTGCTTTTGATCCCTACTGAAAATTCTTATACAGAAAAGACCCGTATCATGCGATGTCATTGGATACAGGTGATACAGGAATTATAGCCCACATAGGGGGTATAGGGGTTATAGACTATATAGGACATATGGCATATATGGGCCATACAGGAGTTATAGGGTTTGTATGTAATATAGGTGATAGGGGTCCGATGAGTTCTCCGGTTCCTGCTGAAAATCATAATGTAGTGCAAAAATAGAGAGAAAGGTCACAGAGAAACACACACCATATAATATTAAGGAAGCAGAAACAAGCCCAAGAACAAGTCCTTCTGCAGAACATGTCGGTTCCTATGGGCAAGTAGTGAGGGTCATAAGTAATGTTTGCCTAAGCATGGTAATAAGGCACTGTCAGTTTATTACGTGTAAACAATACCAATATGCCACAATGGGTACTTTAATGGTGCATAGAAAGTGCAGTAGAATGAGTGGCTGGAACAAAGTTTTGTATGTAGTGTGTGTTGGGGCATTAGAGAAAAACAAAAACACAAATATTTTTGCATCCTCGAATTTATTTATATGAATAAACATTTTGAAAGGAAGTGTCTTTATTTTTCTCAGCCCGCTAGGTGCATGCATATCGGCTGGCTGATTCACAAATTTTGCAAAACAATCTGCTCAGTAATGTTGAAATACGTGCAGCACTTACTAAATACTTTACTTATTTTTTACCTGTAGGTTAAAACATAAATCAAAATACCATAAAGAGTACTGACACAAACTTTTGTGGCTCATATAGCCTGCAACATCGATTCCCCTGAACATGCATATATCTACAAATTTGATGAAAATTACAGCCCAGACGACCAATGATATGAATATTGAAGTTTGCGTGCCTGATCCAGTGCTATATGCCACACCTCGCATCAATAAATCACTGAAAGTGACCTGAAGCTGAGTCTCAACTTCCAGGTGCCGCAAATGTTGCTGAGTTCAGAGTTGGCACAGCTACATCATTGACATCATAGTCATTGTTGCCCTTTGGCCGCACTAGTGCTGGCAAGCTATTATCCAGTGATTGCTGTGTCTATGCCTGATGTAAACATGTGGAACGTCAGGATGCCTTAAGAAACTCTTTGCACACAAACGTCCATTAAGTTGACGACAACGATACTGTGCCGCATATGCAGCAGCAAAAGAATGTGATCACACTATCCAGGCAGCACGAATGTGAGTCAGTGTTCTGTGTGTAAGAAGCAAGAAGAACAATACGCCATATTGGGCCATCTCTTAAGCCAGAAGCGCCGAGCACGCGGTGTTTGCCCCAGCGCCTTGATTACTGGGTCGGTTGTCACCGCCCGCTTTCACTATTGATAGACCTGCTGTGCAAATGCTACTTACGCCAGAAAGCCCCGTTTTATGTGTACCATTTTGCACGCTAGCTGGCATTTGTCGCACCCGGTGGCTCGTGTTCTCGGAGCTGTGCCAAGATAAAACTAGTTTGTAATAAAGAGACAGGAATTGTTTATCTGTCGCATTATGCAGCAATCATCCGCCACATTGTGACTAAGAGGCTGTCAACATTGCTAATATTGCAAGACAAAAATTTACGTCAGTACCTTTTAAGCAATAATCACTAGCCCCAAACTTCAAATTTCTCACTGTCAGGGCCCTGTTCCGGGGCACCTGTTTGTCCTTTTGATGCGCAAATACTCCAACGCGGGGCTGCTATGAGGCTAATGTTCTGCATCTGAAGGACTCTGCACAGGAGCTTTGTGGCCTCCTAGCATCACGACCACAGCCAAGTCCACTGCTACTTCCTCTGCGTCTCAGATGAACATGCAATAGAAAAATGTCTCTGTGATACTTTTTTGTGTGAGTGGGTGTCAACATGGTTGCACTCACTCTCAAATAGTTGCTATTACACTTAAAATTTACACGCATAACTACTTCAAAGAATACTGTTTCAATAGTGAAATTTGATCCAAGAAGTTTCACAATCTTGAATTCAAACAGGTAAATAGAGGTCTCACATAAGAATATGTGCGGAGCTCTAGGCACATGCATGAGTTCTTATCTATGGCCTTAGCACAGCATATAGAATGGCACATGTGTTTTCTACTGAGAACAAAAAAGGGTAAAACTGTTAAACAATAGGTAGTGGTACACAAAAACACAATAGGTAGTGGTACAACAAAAAGGGTTAAACAATAGGTAGTGGTACACAAATATTCATATTTTTGAATATCTTTCGAATATTGTTTGCTATTGAATTCAATTCGAATAGCAAATTTTGCTATTTGAGCTATTCTAACTTACCAAAGACAAAAAATACGGTCGTCCGTCAAAAAGGAACCCTCCAAATGTTTTATGTTTCACCTCATCACACTCGTATTGCGTGAAAGCTGCCTTTCTGGTTCTGCTACAGTCGCAAATGTACTGACTCTAGAAAAGGCTGATTTTAACAAGGAGATGATGGATGTGGCGGAGGCAGGGGCTTAGTTATTTATAGTGATTTTTGACCTTAAATTTGATCAACTCTTTGGCTGCATGAAATTGTGTATGTAAACACATGCGTGTATATATAAATTCAAATGCACATCTTTATTCATAATAAGGCAACTACCAAACGCTAACCTTCATCAATTTTGCCAAATAGAAGACTTTAATCTAATAAGAATAAACTCTGCAAGCCTCTCCAACTTTATTCTTGAAATCCACATGAAGTATTTGAAAAGAATTCTAGAAGTATTCGAGAAATATTTCATAAATATTTAATTTGCACTCACACTTAAATATTCGAATTCTCTTTGACCCCGAAACTATAAAATAAGTTGCAAGAGAAGCGGGAAAACCAGAAAAAGCTGAGCCGTTGATCACACACTCGTGCCACAGAGAATTATTCTTGTTGTTCTTCAAGCACTTTGATAATGTTGAAGCAGGCGAAACCATATAAAGCATAGCCAGTTAAGGGCACACTTGCGCAAAAGAGACCTTTTCGTCTTGTTTTTTGAGTGCATCGACGGTAACATTATATGTCCAGCAATTTAAGGGCGTGGATCATCTACTGTCATCTCTTAATTTCTTTTCAAATTGTTTTTATAAAGTGTAGCAGATGGCAGAAATACAGGAATTAGGCATGCTGAAATGGGCATTTCTTTCAACAGTTTCAGTCAAGTGTACACAAAACTCTCCGTGAAGCAATTAAAGTGGCCCAGTCTCCCTTTTCGAGCATGGTCAGAAAATACTGCCGAGGGTAGTCGAAGCCCCTGGGAGCATGTGAGACAGACATTATAGGGCTGCACGCAGCCTCTTATTCATGTATTTATTAACGAATGAGGCTTCAAATCAAATTGACTGCGCTTCAAGTGCATTGTCTACAACCGCAACCGGAAGCTGCCACATGCCCGAGCACCTGTTCGTGATCACACTGAGAAGACCCATGTTTGAAGAACAAAAATGGGGAATAAAATCTCTCCAGGTCAGGACGGACGTTGATAATTAGGCATAGCTTCTTCCCCCTAATCCTCCTCTTCTGCGTGGCTTTCAGTGTGCTCACTCTAACGAAAGGTGAAAGAAAGCACGTAAAGCATGTGACAAATTCCTGTAGTTCCGCTAGTAATTCAAAGATAGCAAAATATTTTCCAACAGATGATTTGGGATGAACTAAGTTTCTCTAATGAAGACATTTGATGAACACTTGCAAAGGCTTTTCAGGGCTTTTTCATTACAAGGCAATGCGAACATGCGTCTGTAACATGAAGGTATTTCTACTTCAACCTTATATGAATTGGTTATGGCCCAACCAAGCCATCACAGTTCCTGCTTCCAGTTTTAGATTTAGTCGACCTGTTCCAAAACTTTACCCACTGTACAAACAACACATTTAAATCAGTAAATATTTCAAAAACAAACAAAATGCGAATAATATGTGAGCAAACAGAGCACTTGTATACAAATAAGATAAGGGCAAGCCGCAGAAATGTAATGGCATATTCAGGCTGTTTGAGAAATGTCGCTGAACTGGTAGTGATGACTACTAATGCATCCACAGGAAACAAAAATTTTCAAAAAAAAACATAGCTGCCTACTTTGTTATTTAAAAGGGCCAAAACTGTAAGCGGCAGTTCCCCCACTGGGTTCTGCACCCCGAAAAGCCAAAAACTGGATAGTTATGTCAGCCATAAAATAAGGTAATTCCTCACAAGCATGCAACCATAGCTGACACAAACGAGCACTTAGAAGACATTAAAAAAGAAGCCCCCAAGCACAGCCCCTAATGAGCCCTTTGCAGCTTCACAAGCCGCCGAAAGCAGCTTCTCTGAAGCATGCATGCTCCTGCACCCTCCTCTAAAACAAGGCACCGCGCCAATAGCCAGCATGCTTCACAGCAAACGCTGGTGCAAAAGCACAAAAAAGAGAACTCAGGACACAGTGTCATGTGGAAGCCACCAAAAAGCTATGACAAAAGCATGCAAGGAACTTCTACATGTCAAGGCTTTGCCTTTGTTTTGCTATGCATGGATAAGTCATGTCAATATTCCTCGAACCAGGGTGCAAATGGTAAATATCGGCACCCTTGTTCAAGAATAATAGCAATTGAGAATGGACATTAGCAGTTGCCTCTTTTGTTTTCAATCTCACTTGACTCTACAAAACAAAACACTGGTTAAAGCTATTGTGAGTGCTCCCAAAAGTGAAGGGTTTTTTGTGATGTTAGTAGTCTAAACAAAAACTAAGCACTAAGCGCACACCATGTAAACGAGCCGTCTAGTGATAGTTATCAAAATAGCACGTGCCAGCACTCGCAACTGCGCCTTTATGTCCATATGATTGTCATTGCAATAATGTATTCTAAATGAATAAAGTAGTAACAACTCACTGAGTGCTGGCTGCATATTTCGGGGCTATAAAGTTCTAGCATCTATCCATCCACCCATCCGTCTTACATACATGCACACACCTAGTTAAGTTACTATACAAGTAAGATGGGTTTATTAATATTCAGGAAACAATCAAATGGGGTTCAGTTATACTCAGGCATTGAAGAACATTAAACAACACTTCAAGCAATAACATTATATTCGCCAGCACGACCAGTCAGCACGCATTGCCGAGCAGCGGTTCCCTTTTAAAGTTGCTGAATACTTGTTTGTCCACAGTGTCCTTGCCTGAGACTCTTTTTAAAACACTTTCTCTGTGACTGCGCAGCGTCATGTGTTCTCACTTGTTCATTGACTGAGTGCCTCATGCCTAAATAAAGCAGTAATAGAGGCTAGCTTGTACATGAAACATCACCCTGTGTTTTCTTTCTGATGCGTGTATTACTCTGCGGCGCATCACAAGCACGATGACCGATGGCACTGCTTGAAATGCAACACTTCTCTGGCCGACCGAACCCCTTCTGCGTTTTTCCTGTCTCTGTTCCCTTCTGTTGAGCAGTGCCCTGCATAGGTTTGCAAAAAAAATCTGAAAATATTTCACACTCACTCATAAAATGTATTTTGTTTTTTTGGCCTCCCTCAGACTTGTGCTTTAATGCAATGACCAAGTCTGGTGAGTCGACTTCCTGGTCCGATAAAATATGATTATTTTTTTCACCTATAGTTTCAATGCTCCATAAAAGTACTATATTGCATAATCGGTGCTCCTGTAGGTACCTTGCAATGCCTCGGGGCAGTGTAGCGGCCTCCCTCCACATGGCATTGTGCCTTGAGCTCTCAATTTTCACAGCTCACATATATTTCAATGCGCAAGCATTTGCGCACCTACTCAATATTAATAGCTGAGAGGCCGGAAATTCAAGGAGGTGGGGGGGGGGAGAATATTTGAGTTACCTTAACATGCCCTCACGTGAATTTTCTCTCATCAAAATATCTGAGGCGTCATCTCTTTGAATACAGACGACCTTACTGGATTGCAGTCACTATATAAAAATCTGAGATTGAAAGGTTGTATCTGGAGCACCAATAATGCAACACATTGCTGCTAAGGACCATTGAAACCATGTGTGGAAAAGATCATCAACTGGAGCAACAATTATGCAAAATATTGCTGTTAAGAAGCATTGAAACCATGTGTGCACAAGGTCATCATATTTTAACGGACTTGGAAGTCGACTCACCAGACTTGTCAGTTTTGCAATGAGCCGCGAGTCTGAGTCCACGGTTAAGGCCTAAGGACCAATATAATTCATGAGAGCGTTAATGACTCTCAGATTTCTTTTAACCTACGCAGGGTGTTGCTCAATGTAAGCACGCCGAGCCAGGATAAATGCAGGTGTGGTTCAGTTGGTGAGGCAATGTGTTATGATGTAGAAGAGTGCTTCGGTTGTCCAGAGAAGTGTTGCATTATTAGGTAGCGCCATCAATCATCTCACATCGCTGACCAGAAAAACACTGACCAGAAAAAGTTAGACACAATACAGTGTGATGTTTCGCATACCAAACAGCTTCCAATGCCTACTTATCAGGGCATCAATCAGTCAGTCTATGACGAAGACTTTGTAGATGGTGCTGTGCAGTCACTGAGGACGTGTTTTCAAAAAAAGTCTCACACAGTAACACTAAGGAGTAACAAGTATTCACCGACTGCAGCAAGGGAGCCCCTGTTCAACACTGCACTCTACATGGGGAGGCTAGTCGGGCTGGTCGTGAAATCATTGTTTGAAGGATTGAATATTCTGGTGTGCCTGAGTTTCACCATTATTGTTACACCTATTTGAGTTGTTCAGTGATTTAACTAGCCATTCATTTAGATTAAATTATTGCAATGGTAAGTATATGGACACTTTCAACAGCTGCTACCATTGAACATAAGGGCGCAGTTACGAGTGCTGCTGCGTGCTATTTGGATAAATATCACTACACGACTTGTTTACATGGCGTGCTCTCAGCACTTTTTATTTGTTGAGACTATAGACAGCACGAAAACCCACTCACTATCAGCAGCACTCACATTCACTTTAACGAGTGTTTCGTTTTTTTTTTGAGATTGAATGTGAAGAGTTATGGGTGCTAATCTTTGTATAGCAATCCCATTTGCTCTGATTTTATTCATTGCTTCGTGCTTGTAACGACACTCTGAGCTCAGACTTTATCTTTGAACCCTGACCAGCATTTGCTGGTGTGCCGAACTAGGGGGACAACAGCCGAAATACCATTTAGGCAATTTTCGGAGCAGCAAAATGTTACTTTTGGAGCACTAAATTCCTAGTTTGGAGCAGGTTATGGAAAAAAAACATGCATTTTCATCATGGCATAGCGAATTCGGAGCAGTATAAAAAGAAGGCTTACATTTAGAGAAATAACACGTATAAACACTTCAATAACCTAAATTGTGTAGTGTGAGCTTACTATCTACTACAAATTCAATGAAGGTAGCATTTTAAACCACCTCGCTAAGAAACCAATGACAAAGTCCATATTAGCATTTACTGGACCTGTTAAATCATTTGACAAACTCTGAGAATTTCAATGTTAATCTGCTGAGATGGTGACCTTGAAATTTGGGGGTTTCGTAAAACGAAGAAGTAGAGGTGGTGAAAAAAAAACTGGCGCACAATTTAGTTTGTTTCTGTGGGGAAGCATAAATATCACACACTGCTTCAAATGATAGCCAGTAGCTTATTTATACATCAGCTATTATACTGGTACTCACAATTGAACTGTATACAAATGGATGAGTAACTGTGGAAAACGTGAAGTGTCCCAGTATCGCAAACGGCCCCTTGTCAATCTCAACACGCTTTTTCGCGGGGCACCGGTCTAGTGCGGCAAAGGTGACTCAAGCAGCTTTAGAGTCAAAGTCAACAAATTTTCTAACCGCTCACCCCCCCCCCTTTTTCAGCGTGGGGGTAAGTGCCACTTCGGCTACCTTGCAAGGTGCGTTCGACCAGATAAAGTAACAACGGCGCGTGCCCATTGCCCTGGCGACGGTACCAGATATCTATCGCACGAACCGTGACAAGGACGACGCAGCTTCAAGACAAAAATGTTTTATGTGCCACTGCTAAGGTAATCAACGCCGCATTTGCAGCACGTCAAGCTTGATCGAGAATTGATAACCCATAGCCGCGTTTTCTGGCAAGAAAACACATTTCCCACGAAGTGTTGGTGGCTACATGAACACATTCTTGTGTTGAAGTTCCGTCGCCCCGCCAAAACGTATGTGTTGTGGTCAGCGGACCGATGGGCATGCAGTGTTGTTACTTTATCTGGTCGATCACGTCTCACAAGCATAGGGTAGGTGGCTAGAATATTTTAGGTAGATTCTAGGCACTGTAGTTCGGATCTGCGCGCTTTGACTGATGGCGCAAAGCTGCAGGTGGCCGACATGGCCTGCATTGCTCACAAAAATTAGAACACCAGAAAAAAAAATTGAGACTGGCTGGGCACTTTGGCGCAGCGTTGTGCAATTTCAACAATTTCGCGGGTTTGGCGCCGCTCGGTACAGCAATCGGGAATTGTATCAAATCGGCGCAATTGGCGCAGCAGGTGCACCCCTTCTAAAATGACCTAATATACACGGATCAAGCTTTAGCAGTGCATTTTGGTGGCTGTTAAGTCAGCCGTTTGAGCTCCGGTTACTGTCTCCTATTAAGGGGTAGTGACAATAACGTTTCTGGACGATGTACTTACTTTGCCATTATTGAATAGGACAGGTCTGCCAGTGTATTGAAACTCTGCCTTATTTCAGAGCACTGGGTCGCTTAGAGAAGACCGGGCAAGTCCCTGACTTCCACGTATTTTTGACCGTATTGTAATCATTCTTGAGCATGTAGTAATGATAGCGACCATAGGTTTGTACTAATTTACTCAGAGTTTTGTGTTCTATTGACAGAACCAAAGTATGGTTCATTTTACAAAAAGATGCACTTTTTACTCCTGTACATGAAGCTTTGAATACTTTTCTTTAGATCAAATGAAAGTTATTCTAAACCACGAAGTTCAGTTCAGTTCACCACCATGTGTTGCTTGAGTATGTGCACAAACAATCAGCATGACATCTTTTGTCATTTTAAAATTATCAGACTGACATAACAAAAAAATGCCATTTCGAGAAGATAAAGTTACAACTAATGCAATGGAAATTGCACAATTTTTCAGTGCCGACCTATTTTCTTTACTGTGCCAACTTATCTAATTTACTGTGTCTGACTTCGGTAAATGCTTAAACATTACTAGTTGTACGGCTTTTTTTCCCCTAAGAATTTCAAACTTCATGCTTTTTGTCAATTTACAAAGAAAAGAAGCTACAAATATACCATTTGTAAAAGGACCATTTGCTTTCAAATCGCATTTTTTTTTCAGTTGATTAAAAAAAGATACGGAGGATGAGGAGCAATACTGTAATATCTCAAGAAAGTGCCCCCACCTAAGCAAGTGCCATACTCTCCTTTTTAAGATATTTAAAACATGCGCCAATAACTAAGCAACCACCTCTCCCTCCTGCCTTCTAGCCATTTTTTGCAGTTTCCTTCACTCTCTTTATTAGGAAGTGCAAGAAGGTTGCAGAATCAAATGAATGGTTGCATATTTATTAAAGAGTATCTTTTTTGTTGGAAACACACGTGGCTTTATCACCACTATCTTGATTTTTGATGCAAGACCAAACGAGAACCCCTCTCCGAATCTCGTCACTTTCACTATAAAGGGAGCACTTGCTCAAGACTGCACGGAACATAAAAATTGTGGAAAAAAAATCTGCTCTCATATCTAGTAAACAATGAAAAAGTACTTTTTTATTTTTCCTTGCCCTGCTTCCTTCATACACAAAATAATAACATAACATTTACAAACATTATTTATTTCTGCACCCCGTTATGCAGTGGAATATGCTGGCCGCTGATATTGTGAACTACTCTTCTGTCAAACTCAGGAGCAGAAATCAGAACTTATATGAACACCTTGTTTACTGTACGATGTGCATATATTTCGCTCTTACGTGCTCTGTACATAGGTTCTATTTTTTTCTTCCCATTTTCTGTATTCAAGTTCAACACAATCCTGCAAGGGCCCGAGAAGGGGCCTGCAGTATTGTAAAATAAAATAAAAATAAACTACTTTCAAATTCATACAAACTTTCTTCCCTGCACTGGCAGACGTAGCTTCAACCCTGTTCAAGAACCAAGAAGCTGGCAGACTTGTCAATTAATCTGCCCATTGAAAACATCCTACCATTAAAAGCTTAATTCCTTAACAGTGAACACTTGTCTGATAGCTTCCTTTGGAAGCATGTGAAGCCCTGTCAAGGTGAGGCTTCATTGGGAAGGACTATGGTAGCGGCTCAGAATTGGTAATACTGGTTGTGATGCAGCAATGGCTAAAGTAAAATCTAGGCCGTGGTGGTGGTGGCAGCAGATGCAGTGTTTGTGCCGAAGGTGGCTGACGTGAAGGTTATGAGTGGAACTTAAGGTGGAGAGATATTAGGTACCAAGAAATCATGAAAAAGTGTTCACTGCATTATGTAAATTTACAACTTAGAGTGACGAACAGCTGAGCTTGTTGGTAGAAATTCGTGTTGGACTTCTGTGAACATTATAAGTGAGAAGCGTAGCAAGTAACGGGTATGTCGTGGGTAGTCCTTACATTCACAACACAGCTCACAGGCTAAAGAAATTGATACATCAATGTACTTTGGCCACCAATAGACTAGGTACTAAGGGAGATATGCGCCGTGTGCTGAGAAACAATAAGAGGGGACAAGAAGCTGGACTCCCATTTGGGTCGTAAATACACAAAAAAATTGTTGATTACCATACAGGTGCAAAATAAAATGTTTCTTTTAGCTCCGGCCATATCTACGTAGGGCAGATGGGCCAGTGTTAAGCGGAGATTACTGAAATATAAAAGAGTGCGAACTTCCGGCTCACCGAAAATTCTATTTTTAACTTGTCGAAGCTGCGTTGAAAGTACAGGCCAACCACAAAAAATGTGTAGCTCACTCAATCACAAAATGTATTTGCACATATTGCTCATTAAGATTCTGATTCATGGCTCATTCCGAGTTTCAGTGACTCGGCTTGTGAGAGAGTTTGCCGACCTTTGGATGAGAGGGGTTCTAAAGTCTGCCATTCCTTTCCTCTAAAGCCTCTATTTGTTTTCAAGCCACTCGTTTCATTGTAATATATTTCTTTTCTTCCTGGAGAAGGCTCAATCAAACAACCTTCTGATTGCCATTGCCATCCTTCAGGGCTCTCTTTTTTCTTGAATTGATGTCTTCTGTAACATTTCTTTGGAGGTTGGAGGGGGGTCTTTGGGGTGTACATATAAACCAAAAATTTTTGCACTCAGTAGAGATGATCTAAATGCCATAAGATTCAGAGTAAGCACTCCTAACAAAGCAAGCACCTCCCTACTTTCTTCAAGAGGTGTTAAATCAGTAGCCTTTTCTCCTCTACCACCATCTTCACTGTTTCTATTAGCTGAGTGAATGCGAAATAAAGCTGTGTATGCATTGGCATTCAAGGAAGTTCTTAAAGAGACGCACAGATGTGCATTTTTTTATTCTCAGTGATTCTTTCACTTCCACGTTAAATATTGACCAATGAATGAGCAAGGGCCTACTCTTCAAACATTGTCAAATTATCATTCACTCTCGAGGGGCACTTGCTGAAAATGTTTCGGTAAACACAACATACTACGAAGTCTGTACTTTCCAGTTACACGTACCTCAGAACTAGAGTTGCAGTAATTGCCTTACTTAAGTCACCTGTTACTTCATAGGTAGCCATGAATAATCACTTGTCGCATATTATAATGCCTGCTCTGTTGCAGATCGCAACAGCTGCATGTGCTCCTTAATTTGTAAATATGCGATTGCTACACATCATATTTGCAGGTGTTAAGGCAGCGATTTAGTCACATATATTTATGAAAATTCTTACGAAACTAACTGCCTCATGAACGCAACAAAAATACAGTCAGCATGAGTGTAACTTGAGAAGTTTGTTTTGGCATGTTGGCACTCCGTAGATACATTTTAGCTCATAAAATACGTTGTCTATATTTTTCAAAATCACAATGGCCCCCAAACAAAAGAAATTAGAGTTTCATGATGTAACGTATATGTGTTGTACGATTTCTTTAGTGTGCCTGTCTACTTTATGGGGCCACAGCTCTCAGTTCTTGACGCAAAGCGCCCATCCAAGCAAGCCTAGGATAAATGGGAAGTGTGTGCTATAATTCAATTTCGCGGTGCTGAGCAAAGCCGTGCAGCTGAAACTCATAGAATATTGAGCAATGTGTACAGCACGACTTTCAATACATGAGTGGCGATGTGGGCTTGTTGGTGAAACATTTGAAAGAAATTTATGTAGCGCTAGGCGAAAAAACGAACACACGAAAGAATAGACAGAGAGGACAGAGCGCTCTGTACTCTCAGTCTATTCTTTACTGTGTTTGTTTTTTTGCCTCGAACTACATAAATTTCTTTCAATACATAACAGCAAGGTACTGCAATAGTGTAGGAAATTAGAAGCATGATGCGCAATGTTTACGATGCAGACTGACTGGGAAAGAAGCAAGTGTAAAACAATAATCTTGTTGACATGAACGGATCAGATAATTCGGGAATATTATTGGGTCAGAGTTTTTTGGCTGAGTAATTCATTTCCCACAATATTGCAGTCATCTCAATATAACACAGATGGTATACCATAGTTGGACACAGAGAGAGACTCTAGTGCTGTAATCTTCGTGCAAAGTAAGTTTCTAAAATGCTGACTGGTCCTGAAAAAAAACGACAAACGAGTGCCATTTTGACATTTCTCTAGCTCTACCATATTGCACTCACAAACTGAAGAAAAGAAGCTGCAATACAAACAGGGGAAACAGTGGAAGTGGTGCAAAGAAGTTCAAATGAACCTTTTCCCAGAAGAAGTGTATGGCTGCTGTGTTTGGGGAGAAAAATGGTGATGTTTCCTTAATAAAATAGGTGAGGCATAAACCCACAAAGACTCATGATAATTGCCATCTGCATCGGCATCTAGTTAGAGATATCTGTAGCACGCTGTTTCGCTGGCCACATTTTAAGAGCCGTAGGCAAGGCTTTTCTTTCAATTGTGTTGCAATCAAGTCACTTGCACAATCATAGTCGGCTGTGCAGCTGTAGAAAACAGCGCCAAACGGGAAATAAGTTGCAGATTCTCTTGAAACAAAGATAGAAAATTCAAGTGGACTTTGTGAAGAGACGTGGTGAGTGATATAGCCTTTGAATTTTTAGCGTCAGGTGGGTAATATCTATCGGAAATCCTGCATAGATGGTTTTGTTTGACACATTCAGTATTTACGTACAGGCGCTCCCAGCAAAGATCCTTGGCTGGTTGACTACGCGCCATCAACATATTGACACGTCGAAAGAGAATCTAAGGCACCAAAACTGAAGTACAAAAGTCATTTGGATGTGTAGTTTTCATCAGCACAACCATGATCACTATCTACGCAGCTACAACAAGCATACGGCATTTGTCCTAAAACGCACGGCCACCATGCAACGTGCTGCCAGCTCTGAGATTGATACAGAAAATAGCAAGACAGAGCAGCCAACAGCCGCACGACATCATGCCAGGGATGACAACGTGGAATCCATGGCACCAATTGCAGCGATGTGTACACAATCAGTTGTGGTTAGGAAGGCGACGACCTCGCACCAGTTGGAGAAAATGATGTCAGTAACGCTATGTAGACAAGAAAAGGCGCTCCACTATTCTAGCTATAGAACAGGCATACAATATGTTCCTAGTGATTTCAACTGTTCCTCCAAGCATTTATTTCATAGTAGTCATTTTATGCATACCTGATATGGTGCACACGTGAGCAAGACAGGTAACTTGGCTTAACAAACACGGTGCATGACGGTGAAGTGAGCGTCGCCTAGACCAGCTGGTTCACTAATGCGATGCAATGCAGAAGCGCCTAAGAAGCTCAGCTTTACTAAAAAATGTTACCGCGTAATGATTTCACTTTCGAAGCTTCTACAGCTCAACATTCAAGTCGATGTTATTCATGAACAGTTGAACAGTTTGCCAGGCCGTCACCGCTGAACACGTAGCTTGGTAACATATGCTACTCATTGCACATGGTGAACATTGATAGAATATACTGTATACCCAACAATCTGAGTCAGCGACAGGGGGGTGCAACTGCAAATGCAAAAACAGCTGAGCGCCCTCACTCAAGCAAACACGTAAAAATAAGCACATAAGTCGGTGATGTGCGTTAATATGCAAGTGTAAAGGTAGTTGAAAGACATGACAATCAAGGCCACGCCAATTAAAAAACACATATATGTAATAGCACATACAGTTGGTTGTTTGCCACTTCAAATGAAAATAATATTTCGCAATCACAGCAAACGCTTCTCTTTCGTGGCCAGTTGTAGGTGCGGCTGTGCTATTGTGTGCTAGAAATTTGCCGCATACGCGTTGGGTTACCATGAAGAAAGCGAGTGACACGGATAAACGCCAACACCCAAGTAGTCATGCAGCACGCGTAGAGCCATTGAAATGGTAGCTGGTGCAGACTGCGTGCATCCCGTGAGCCTTTGCAAGTTTATGCCTCACTTATTCATGGGACATGGCGTAAACCTCACTCCAGTATTGTAGGTCTAACTCTCAAATGTCTACAGAGCGCAATTAAGAATAAGCAAAAAGAGATGTTGTCTTAAGACACTGTCTTTTTTTTTTCAAGACAACATGGGGCCACGGAGGAAGGAGTAGGAAGTTTTCAGTCAGCCATCACCATAAAGACTCGACTTTGCTATCTCTGATTGTCATAACTTTGCTAACAACAAATGCGGCCTAGGAGGCCCGTGCTTTCACCCAGTCCTGTTCTCCGCTCTGCTGCTTCCTGCAGATTCGCTTACTGAACTTGTAGGCAGAGAGTAAAGGAAGTTGCAAGGCATACAGTTCTGATAAAGCCCTTGATAAACATTCGTTGTGCTGAATACTAAACCACTGAGACTCTTAAATTACTAAGTCCCAAGTGTAGTTGCAAACTTTTAGTGCTGTTTTTTTTCTTTGTAAGAACCATCCTGGCAAGACTGACGTATTTGCGTGTGGTGCCAGTATTGTTAATAATTATTTCTAAACCATTCTCCTTTCTTATAATTCCACTGCAGCTTGGGCTATGCTAGCCTGCAGTATTGTGAAATAAATAAATAAATGTGTTGGTGCTACACACTGACAAATGTCTGAATCGAATATCAGGTATGTATGGATGTAGCTGGTGTATGTACCGAAACGTTTGAAACGAAGCAGTCTTCATTTTCGCTTTGGTTACTACTTCACGACTGAACAGAACTTGAAAAAAATGTAGCATGGGGTGAGTAACCCTTGCCTAGCAAATTAGAGCAAATTTACTTGAATGAGCGACCAATGTATAGACATGTGCCTTGAGAACGCAACCAGGACATTGGAAGTTGGCTTTTTGTAAACGTTGTTAAAATCATTTTTACTATTAAAGCACGTTTATCTTCCAAGTTCTGACTTTCCTTTCACAGTCACTCTGGTAGCAAAGATTGTGTTTCATGGCGAGTTGTTTTTTTTCTCCATTTGCACGAGGTTAGTAAATATAGTTTAATCAAAGAACACAGAAAGTTGGCGACCAGGCTACTATAAATAATCACACATAATTGAAAAGGTAGAATGTGTGACCATTACACGCGGACAATATGTAAATGCGATGTAATGCAGGTTGGTCGTCGGGAATAGCGACGTCTACGTGTTCATATAATAGTAACTCTACCAGTGTCACACCGGACATTTCCAGCGCCATCAGATCTGACCCGAAGGTGGTTTTTTCGATCGCAATCAACAGTGGCGCCTACAACTTATGTCCCTGTGCAGCCGCACATAAGAGAGACATTTTGATTCAGATCGGTCATGATCGCGGTCGAAAAATCCTATGGGAAACGAGCACGCGGTATCAGGTGCAGTCTCAAGATATTCTCGTCTGGGCCCCATGATCAGTGTATGGCATTGTTTAGAATTTTTTCACGAGCCACAAGTGTTACATACATGTATATTCGGCTGACCTTACTATATATGTAAGCATTTATATATTCTTTATCTTGTATAGCGCATATGCCAGATCTCAGCGTAAGTAATAGTGTGAAACAGCTGAGCAGTGGAGAAGAGTTATCTTTGGCTAAGTTGTAAATGATACGTACAGCTCTTTTATGAATTGCTTGGGGATTCCTTAAAGTTACTTGGAGATTCCTTAAAGTGCTCCTAGTAGAAAGAACAATTAAAACTTGAGACAGCTTAACGCATGAGACTAGCCTGCACGTCTCTTAGCAACTTTTCTGTTAACCAAACACCTATAGTTTTAAATGGCTGGCACAATTTTCGTTTCTAGAGCTGCAAGTCAATGATTCCTGTCTTAGCACATGCTTTACCCCGTGGCCAAAAAGTGATCCTTCTCGTATTAGCCACAATAATTACTAGTGCACGTTCTCCAGCCACGCTCCATTTTTACTTACCAAAAAACTCTACGAAGATTACGATACTAAGTAACGCGAATGCTACGCGCAGGTTCTTGTTGAAGCAATGCTAACTGCAGTCACATGCACTCCGCAGTTGTAGAAACGTAACATTAATTCGCTACATGTTGCCACTAAAACTGTCAGTGCTCAAGATTCACGGAACCACTATGTGCTTTGAAGGCACCACGAACTAAGTTGAACGCCTACAGCGACTTTAAGACAATCTAAGCCTGCCGCACTGCATGCGCACAAACTTCGACCATAAAGAAAGAAAGCGAGGGGTGGGGAGACAACTTGCGTGACTTAGGAAGAAAACGAGGCTGCAGGTTGCTCTTGATATCTACAGACTCCGCGTTTACTCTCTCGTCTTCGATCTATGGGTTACGCTGCAACGCAGACAGCAACGCCGCATGACCCAGGAGCACACGCCTAGAAATCAGCTCTCAAGCACAACTGTATTATCGGTGCCATAAGTGCATGGTCAGCGGCATGATTCTCTCTTGGGGGGCGCATATAGCGGGTGTAGGGCGAAAGCACTGGCGTAGCTTGGGTGGGTCCACGTGCTAGTGAGGCTTGAGGGGGACAACTACCCCGTTTGTTCCCCCTTCCGACGCCCATGCATAAGTGCACAAAACAAAATGAGTAATAGATACTGACAATCTTTTAAATAATACGTTAAACAAGAAACAACCCAGTATGCTTCCCTATGTGACTCCTAGCTGGCGTATGATCGAGTGTTTCTCATCAGTGCTAATTATTAATAACATACTGATGCCGAAGCGACACACAAGAATTCACAAGTTAGAAGACTCGAATGCCATGATAAAATGGAAATTCAACTTTGGCAGAAAGTATTTCTTGGTTTTGTTTTACAACAGTAAAACCTTCTTAAAGTAAATAAAGAAAGCTAACACCAGACACTTCTCTTCAATTCTTTTGAGAGCGAATTGTCTCTGCAGTTAAAGTACACCAACGTTTTTTGAAACCACGCTTGTATGGCAATGGAAGATTACGCCCCTCAATAAAATGAGAGAGACGTCTTCAAATAATGTTTTCAAGGCGTTTGAAGAAAACTCAGAACGGGCAAACAGAAAATGCAGAAGTTTGTGTCACACAATTAGTTAGATGACACCTTTTGGACAATGCACATTATGCACCTCATCATGCGCACTGAACAGCTAATTGTCACGGTACTCATGTCTTGCAAAAAAGAGTGACTGAAGTTGTTGTTTTGAGCCTCCACGCATTGCTTTAAGTGGTTTATTAGTGTGTTTGGTGGCACAAGCTTTCTTCTTCCTGATACTATCCTGAGCTAACACAGAAAATTTGTACAATTGCAAATAATTCTCCACGCTTTGTTTTGTGCACTTCCATCTGAACCTTTGAAAACGGCTTGCTGTACGCTTGCGTGCACAGCATCATCCTCATTGGACAGCTATATGTAACGATACTCATGCCTTGCAAACAAAAAGGACTTTTTTAACTTCCACGCATCACTTGAAATGGTTGATGACAGTGTTGTTGTGGCTCAATTATTCTTGTCTGTGATTATTGGTTGCGTTTATTACTGAGAAGGTGGACAAGAGGAAATGATTCTCTGCGCTTTGTTTCGTGTGCTTGCATGTGATCATTTGAAAAGAGCTTGTACGCACGAATAGAAGCATCGTCCTCACTTGACAGCTTGTCACTGTACTTGTGTCTTGAAAACATAAGTCGCTAAAATTTTGTTTCAGTTCTTATATTGTTTGAAATTCTTCAGACTGTTTTGGTAGCAAAGGCTTTCTTCTTTGTGATCAGTACTTCACCTTGGTTATCACAGAGAACGTGCGCAAGAGGAAATATTTCTCAATGTTTTGTTTCATGTGCATCGATCTGAACTTTCCGAAACGGCTTGATACAGCTTACTTCACGTATGCATGAAACCTTTCTGCCAAGCAGAGAGCTATATACGTGTTGCAGTACTTTTTTTCTTGAAGCAACATGAATACATTGAATTTTCTGTTCATGTTTCTATGAAAAGGTTCACATAGAAGCGTATAAAACACTGCGTGGAGAATTATTTTCTCTTGTCCACGTTCTGAGTGATAAACTCAGCCAAGTATCACAGACAAAAAAAACACACACAAAAACACTCTCCTCAACCGTTTCAAGCAATACGTGGAAACTCAAAATGAAAAATTGAGCCCCTTTAGTTTGCAAGACTTAGTATCGTTACAAATAGCTGTCCATTGGGGATGATGTTGTACATGCAAGCATACAACAAGCCGTTTTCAAAGGTTCAGATGGCAGTGCACGACACAAAGCATGAAGAAATCTTTGCTATTGTAAGCCTTCTCTGTGATAGCACAGGCACGTGTAAGCAACAAGAAAGCTTGTGCCCCTAAACACTCTTGTCAACAATTTCCAACAATGCGTAGAAGCTCAAAACAACAACTTGAGCCACTATTGTTTGCAAAACTTGAGTACCATGACCATTAGCTGTTCAGTTGAAATGATGCGGTATATGAATTTTTACAACAAGCTGTTTTCAAAGGTTTAGATGAAAACACACGAAACTATATTTTGAGAACTATTTGCTCTTATTCAGCATTTGAGCAATGAACACAGCCAAGTGCATTTCACGAGCAAGCAAGCTTGTGCCACCCAAACACTCATTCAACTATTTAAAGTAATGTGCTGAAACTTAAACTGAATATTTGAATCAATTTTGTTTTAAGAGATCAGTACCATAAGAAATACTTGGTTGGCCAGTGGTGAAGCTGATTTCATGCTTACGTACAACAAGCTGTTTGAAAGGCTCAGATGGGAGTACACGAAACAAAATTTTGATAATTATGTGCTCTTATTCTGATTCTAAGGAATAAACACAGCCAAGTACCGTTCACAAGTGAGCAAGCTTGTGCCAAGCCAGTGAAACTCTCAGATCTACCATTTCGAGCAGTTCGTGCAAAATTGATCTGAATGTTTGATGTAGTTTTGTTTCAAGAACACCAGTACTGCAAAACCTTTTTTGACATGTTTTTATGGAAATATTTTCAACTTGTATAGATTATTGACATCTTTTATTTTTTCAGTCAGTGTGTTTAGACCAGAGAGCACAGTTGCTATGTCAGAACGGAGACGCCTTGCCCCTCGACCATGTTGTGGGCACTTATGTCTCGAAGAACAGGCCAGGGCTGTCCCTCGAGTGGGGCCGAGTGCAGTGGGGCCGAGAGCCAGAGCGTTCTGATCTCCACGTGGCTCGCGCATAACGAGCCTTCTCTTTTTTTGCGCATCTGCAGCCAACCTACATAGCGTCCCCTTCACGTTGCGCAAACGAAAGGAAAATACATACAAAATACATACAAAAGACATACTAAAGCAACAAACGCTATATAAGTGTACAGCTGTCCGCATAATTTCCGGTGAGAGGTCTAGAGGGAGTCCGTGGTCAGGTGAACGGGCAAGTCGAATGCTTCGCAGGTCGAAGCTGAGAGTGTCGTTGTGAACGTGGAGCAAGGCGTGCCCCAAGACAGGTTCGGGAATAAGAAGGCATAGCCTGTCGACGGCGTAGAAGCCCACACCCAGACGCGTGCATCCAACGTGAGGACAAGGAATGGACTACTGGGGATGCCACCTTGCAGACAGGCGACGGCAGCCACAGCACTGAGGACGATGCCCCGTAGTGCTTGTGTTCACGTATCCAGCGCTGCTGAACTCTGCAAGACGGGACAGTAGTTATAGTACAAGAACAAAACGACGACACAGAGACAAGAAGGACTCTGTGTCATAGTTTTGTTCTCACGCTATAACTATCGTCATGCCATACCAACTAGACCAAGCTGCCACACTTCTGCAAGACGGTTGAGTTTTCGTTCAAGACACAACGAGCTCACGCACCTGGCGTGTCGGACGCTGGCAGCCACCGCGGCTCCGCTTCAGGCCTGGAATAAAGTGGCGAGATCGGCATGGCCTCGTCGGCCGTCTTCGACGTCGTCTCACGTCTGTCTTCTCTCGCTGCTACAGTACCTTAATCAGTGCCTTTCTGGCAGGAAGTTCCCTCTGGGTTAGAGTAGGACACGCGCCAAGCGATTTATGGCCAGTGACAGCTGGCGTTCCACAAGGGTCTGTCCTGAGCTTAACTTTGTTCAACCTGGTTCTAGCCGGGCTGACTAGCGTGGGGATGCTTGTTGACAAGCGCTACTCCATGCAGTGCTCCTTGTATAGAGACGATGGGGCACTGTGGGTTAAAGGGCCTAGGTTCTGCTTCACAGTCATAAGGCGATCTCCGCAACGCTCATTGGATGCTGTCACCTCTTTCTTCAAGCCAATCGGACTGGCTGTGTCACCCACAAAGACGGAGGTGCTACTGCTTCACCCCAGTGTCGCTGCACAAAGGGCAATCTGAAGGTTTGGGCTAGGTTACCGGCTGAATTTGGGGAGCAAATAAGTGACATACTTGGGGCTAAGGATCAACCACTGCCTTACATGGATACCAGCCGTCAAACTCGCCCCCTTCAACGCCACCAGGGTCTATACTGCTCTAAGAAAGCTGCTAGCTGCTCAGCAGGGGCCAAAGGCGCCCCTCGGGGCTCACCCTAAGGCTCCACGAGGGGGCTGCAGCAGCAGCGGAAACTTAAGCACTACCCCCAGAGCAGCTGGCGCCCACTGCAAGAAGCAACTGGAGTGGCGACACCGCATGGTGATTCGATGTTTCATGAAACTTCCTCGCAAGTCGCCCTTAGCTGCAACAATGGCGAAGGCCCACACATAGGCTCTGTCACTCTTGATGGTGCGACAGGCACTGCATCATGTGAAACGTCTTCACAGGGCCCCTGGGGTGCCGCCTTCCATCGAAGAATGCGGAGCCGACCAGCGTCACCGATGGCACTGATTTGGGCTCTGTATGAAGAGCTGGTGCTTGAAGGTCCCTGTCCTATCCAGCCCTTTCAACCAAATCAGCAGACTCTGAACGTACAATTCGTGTTAGACAACCTCAGTAAAAGGTGGACATAAGCTTGCAAGCTCCACCAGGCAGCCGTGGCGAGACTGAATAAGAGTCCAAAGTGGCACATTTTAGTATTCAGGCATGAATCCGTTCGGGACAGCCCCCGTTCAGCTGCAGCTGTCTGCGCCATACCATCGACTAGGACAACTGTGCGGGGCCTACGTTCCTTTCACGCCAGCTCCACTCCATCTGAATGGGCGGCCTCCCCTTGGAAGTCAACCACCTCCGTGCCACGGTAACCCATCTGCCATTGGCGATATTGTGTGACTTCCAACCTGCTCTGTATATACAAGCGCTGCTCCAATCAGACCAAGCAGGCATGACTGTGGCGTTGCTACAGGCCAAACTGACGACCTTGAAAGATAGCGGTGTGCGCCTGCCCTTCCACTGCCTTCTCTCGCACGTCAGAAGAGATGGCGACGAGGTGGAGAACACCACTGCGACACTCGAGTCACCTAGGTGGTAGCCCACCCAGATAATTCCCAGCAGCGACTGCGGGTGCTTCTATCAACGGTCCACCATAACACGCGGGTTGCAAGCCGCAAACCTCAACCATCTCTTCCGAGGACTGGCTTGGGCAGATGCGGGCGGCGGTTGTTGGTTGACCTGCGTACCGGAAGCGTCTGCCCTGCAGCACGCACATAATAGGCGGGTCTCTTTTTATCACCTGCGGGTCGAAGATGCGGTGATAACAAATATTTCATCCTGCGCTGGGCACAGAGCGGCGCGTCTTGTCAGCCGCTATCGTCGGCTTGATCTGTCAGCAGCAACAGCAGAAGACAACCTTTTTTTTCGCGCGCTCGAAGATGGAAACCCTCCAAGTCTTCCTGGAGTTCTGTGCGTCTGTAGACATCGCCAACTTATAGACAAACGCTTTCGCTTCGTTCTAGTGAATGTACCGTCAAGACGTTCTCTTGCCATGCCTTCCACTTTTTCTATCTCTCCTCTCTTCTTACATCATTTTTATATAGCCCTTCCCAAACCATAAAGGTGCTGAGCCGTGCCCCCGCGATGGGAGGCACAAATAAGCGTCCTTTTTATCTCTTCCTCTTTCCTTACATCTCTCTCTCAAGCAACTGGAGCATGTGGTGCGAAAGAGTGTAAGAGAGAATTATGCAGTGTTTCGCTGCTCCTTGTCGCGCCGTTTGCTTTCTCTCCTCCCTCCGACCCACTTTCCCGTCCACTCGCGCCCTACTCTCGACCATAAGCTGCCTGGGTGCCTCTCAAAGCAATGCTAGAAGTCCGTGAAGGTGAGTATCTAACAGCAACGATTCACTCTGGGCGCTAAAAAAGGCTTCCACGTTTCCTCACAATTAACTTTAGAAAAGTGAGGCATTTTCTTCATATAATGGTTGTTTTTTATTGCGTCAATGCACTCAAAATCACTTCTTTCGCTAATACATTTTATAATGGCGACTAGGCACCCCTTTTTAACAATGTAAAGACGTTTTGTGCTGGGTACCTAGCGCCTCCCAGTAACATGCCGCTCCAGTGTCCAAGTGTCTAGCGCAATATTGGGACCATAATTCGGCAAGGCATTGGACACTGGTATACAGAGGCACTGGTTTTTACAATAGGGGTCAGTTTAAAAAAAAAATGTTGGTGCATATCAAGCTTGTGAAATGCCTGCTAGAATCCCAAGAGCGTGGGATGTAAAGTGTTCTGTTCGTGTCATGCAAATCTTGACGTTTATCTTTTAACCTGTCAACTACGTGCAACGTACAGTCATGTTACGTCGTAAATTACTACGTACATGACGACGTAAGGTCACGTTACGTCGTACAGCACATTCCCTAGAGACTGCAAAGTTATAAATAAATAGAGAGATACAGAATGTATTGTAAAATAACTTGTTGTTGCCTAGTTGCCAGAACTTTAAAGAAGGCAGCAAATCGACAGGGTGAATGTTTGAGAATGGGGCAAAGCGTCCGTCTATACGTTCGTTCTTGCTTCCATCCGTCCGTGCGTCCACCTGTGTGACCGTCGGTGTGCGCGTCTGTTCAAGCATCAGTCTGCGCGTCCACACTTGCGTCCGTCCCTGCCTTTGTCCCTGCGTTCGTCCATGCATCCGTCCCTATGTCCGTCCATTCGTCCATCTGTTCATCCATCCATCTGAGCATTTCCATCGGAAATGCAGCGGCCGCAGCTGGGAATAGATCCCGCAACTTGCGGGTTGGATCACGTAATTGAGTGTGAAAGAATTGCCAGAGTTGCGTTTCTAGCGTGGTGACTTCAAGTGACCGCTGTATTCTGGTCTACCGTTGAAAAAGGCAATTGCGACCTGGAGCTTATTTACTTCTCGACAACTGCGCCACGATATAAAACATTTAATCTCACTCTCTAACGAAATACCTCTAGTCTCCTAAACATCACCACAAAGCAACACATCACACATGTCAAACTAATCAATGTACGTGCGCGAAATGTAAACATTCACGACTGCATTCTACGCTCCACAAAATATTGAGCCGTTGTTGACACCGCAGCAAGAGAAAACGTGCTAGAAAACGTACTTAGCAGGGTTGGTTTATTTGCATTATTAACATATGTCTCTGCGCATTTAGGTATGAAACACTACAAAAATGACTGTATTTCAAGCTGCTTGAAGATAATTTTGGGGCGAAGCTTTCGTAGGTGATTATTGTGATTAAAGTTGAGATAGTACTGAAACTGATTGTGGTTGTGATACTCATATATATTTTATTCAAAGAGACAGTGCTAAAACTGATTGTGATGTCGGCGCAAGATAATTCGTCATCATCGTTATATTGAGCGAGACGACTCTAATCAGTCTTCATATTTAGGTACTTGTAGAGCGGTGATTCTTCCAGATACTTTAACTACGCATACAGGTGTCGTTTCTTGACCAAGCCGGACTTGTATGATGGCTTGCTCATCAACTTTTTCTTTATGTGCACGTTGATGGCTACGTCGTCTGGTATGGTTCTCGGAAGGTATTGCACAGTTTCCTGCACGTCTATCGGAACATTAACCACTTGACCTATGATCCCGTACTGTCCACTACCATGTGTTAAACGCCTGATGCTCAAGAAGGGGAGCTGCGGAGCGATCAATTTTTCTTCAATGACATTCAAGGCTGCTAAGTCCCCTGGTTTGGGTGGGTATCGATATCCGTGCGTTACACTCATTGCAGTAACCGTCCCGGCTATAGAAAATTTTTGCAAGTCGTGCACACCATGTACTCACCGGGATCATCATCACCGGGGAAATCTTTCAGCAGTAATTCGAGTGCCCTTGTGTGCGACTCTTCGCTTCGCACGTTGCTGATCTTGGTTAAGGCGTTGTCGAACCAGATGCAATGAGATACCTTGCAGCTGTACCCGAAACTCCGGTCGAGGAAATCGCGCTGGAATTGAGTGTCGGCGCCTCTTGTTTCCGGCAGACAACGCTTCTGCCGCTTAGCATTCCCTTCATTAGCTCTCGTCTCTGGTGTACACTTTTCTTGTCGGTTTTGGCGCCTTGCATCAGCTTCACGTTGTCTGAACTGCGCGTCAGCTTGGCGTTTTCCCCGCTTAGCATTCGCTTCATTAGCTATCGTCTTTGGTATAGAATTTTCTCTGTAAGTATTGCCGCCTTGCACCCACTTCAAGTTGTCTCAACTGCGCGTCAGCTTGGCGTTTTTCCCGCTTAGCCTTTGCTTCCTTAGCCCTAGTCTGTGGTGCAGAACTTTGTTGTCGCCGTCGCCGGTTTGCATCCGCTTCCTTCTCTTTTGTCTCCGTGGTAGCTTCCCGTCCACGGCGACGCTGATACTCAGCACGTCGCGCTTTCCTGCGTTCGTCTTCGTCTATATGAGAGAAGATAATGTGTGGTATGGAACGTGGTTATATATATAGCGTTGACAATAGCGCTATCACATCTACAAATAACCACAGCGCCCTCTGTTGCTAATAAGTTGAAGGTTACATGCAAAACAGTTACCGCCAACGCCCTCTGTTGCTTATATGTTGAAGGTTACATGGAAAATGGTTCAGAAATGTCAGAGACATGAAGACGTGTTACGGACACACGGGAGATGGCAGACATCCTGAGGTCTTAAGGAGCTTCGCCCCTAATAAGTGATTTCACATACTGTCATGTGCTTTTCAATATACCACTGTCGTCCTCCAAGCTTCCCTCACTCCACCATCACCCAGATTGTTCACCAAGCCTTCAACAAAATTTGCATTGCCCCCATCCGCTAGATTTTAGGTCTTAAGGAGCTTTGCACCTAATAAGTGATTTCACATACTGTCATGTGCTTTTCGATATACCACCATCGTCCTCCAAGCTTCCGTCACTCCACCATTATCCAGATTGTTCACCAAGCCTTCTACAAAATTTGAATTGCATCCATCAGCTGGCATTTTTCCCTGTCACCACCTTCGGCTCGCGACCACCATCACCATCTGCCACTATTACTTTCACTCTTGCCGTCATCAGCCATTGTAACAACTACAGCTTCCACCATATACACTACTATGTCCACCGCATCCAGTATCATTTTTATCATATCGACCAACAATCCCAGCATCCAGCAGCCCAGTCGTTTCGATAGGTTATCTGTGCGTCAGCCGTCTGTGGTCGGTCGTCCGTCGCCAGCGCCACACAATTCGTCTTTACTGGCTAATTTTTACAACGCTCCGGCAGCACCAGTCTACAACACACCGCCACCACTGTCGTTGAAGACAAGGAATCCACAATATACCGCACATAAGAAAATTCCGTTCTACCCTTCGCCGACATCTGCAACTAGGTCGCCGAGGATCCGCACCAGTCGACCATCCTTTTCGAAACGGATTTGTAGCGCACCGTTGCCTGGCGTCCCTCTGCTTCAAATGTGGAGGAGCTGAACATGTTTACCTCATCTGTATAAAAAACAAATATCATGATCATCATCATCATACAAAGTCTCTTAAGGGCCCTTGATAGGGCGTTACAGAAGGTGGGGGGGGGGGGGATAGCGAAACACTTGACGTCTGCATCGACGTCTGCACGAGCTTCTTTCCCCATTCGACGTGACAGCGAGCACCCGCAAGCACAGTCATCCGCTCTGTATTTTGAACGCTCCCAGATAAAATTTGAGTTATGCGATATAACGACCAGCAACATTAACATCTGCGTGTCACCGGAGATCGCGTGACCTTTCCACCATGATCAAGTCCTCTCGTAGCTGTAACATGCGACCAGCCAGGCAACTGAACACATCGCCGAAAAATTCCAGCATCGCTGTTCAGCCATGGCCTATCATTGCAAGAGCCGTCGTAAGCATCAATTGCGGAGACACGCACGTTTTGGTTACGAACTTCAGTGCTGAACGACTACATCTTGCGAGAGGTATGGCAGTCACGTACGGGGATACTGCAGGATGCTTGATTGTAGAGAAAGCCGATGTCACCAGGACAACTCCTGTATTCGTTGATGTTGTCCCAAGTTTACTGCCCACGCAGTAGCAAAGTCTTCTAGGGCTCAAGAATGACTTTGAGGAATGTTTTCCTTTGACGTCCAGGCATCGTCTCATTGTGAAGAAACAGCCAGACTCATACGGCAGAAATCATACCGAGTGGCTCCGCTGGAACTGAAGCCCTAGAAGGTCAGATGCAAAATATGCTTTAGTACGACGTTATTCAGCCGTTCAAGAGTCCTTGGGCATCGCTGGTCGTCTTGGAGATGAATGAAGACCGCACCTCATGTTTCTGCTTTAATTACTGCAAGCTTAATCAGGTTACGAAAAAAGACGCTTACCCGCTACCACCTAGACGATTCCCTTGATCGACTACGCCATGCACGTTACTTCTAGTAGATGAATTTACGGAGCGGAGATTAGAAAATAGAAGTTCATGAAAGAGAGCGAAAAAAAAACAGCATTGGTGACGCCTGATGGTCTTTATGAGTTCAAAGTTCTCCCATTCTGCATGTGCTCCGCACCGGCAACGTTTCAGCGGTTCATGGACACAGTCCTATAAGGCCTGAAGCGGCAAACGCACCTGGTATAATTAAACGATGCCATTGTATTTTTAGCGACATTTGACAAGCACTTGGCGCGACTGCACACAGTATTTCAGGGGTACGATAGACTGGAATAATACTTAAGCCAGCAAAATGCGACTGGCTTCGAAGAGCTTCTTTTCGTGACATATTGTCAGCAGCGAAGATGTACGGCCTCGTCGAGATTATTAGCTGCTGTTGAAAGTTTTCTCACGCCATCAGACAAAAGGCAGTGAGACAATTTTTAGGCCTTTGAGTTTATTACTGACGCTTCATTGAGAGTTTTTCACGTGTTGCGACACTTATTACACGTCTCACCCATGCAGACGTCACGATCATGTAGGGCGAAAAAAAGCAGGCAGAGTTCGACGCGCTGCGACAACGTCTTCAAAGCGCGCCAGTTATCAGAAACTTAGACAATGACGCTCCAACCGCAGTTCACACCGACACCAGCATTGTCGGCTTAGGAGCTGTACTCGTGCAGTGGCAAGATGGCGCCGCACGAGTAATTGCTTACGCAAGTAGGTCTTTTTCACGTGCAGAAAATTACTCCACTATTGAAAAAGAGCACGTCGTGGTGGTTTCGGTAGTTATAAAGCTTCCCTCATAGTTGTGCGGCCACCCATTTGAAATCATCACCAACCACCAATCTCTTTGCTGGTTAACAAACGTAGAGGACCCGTCAAGACGATTGGCACGCTCAAGAATTGGACATGGCTATATTATATGAATAGGAAAAGCGACATAAGAGGTCCAATTGCCTTTCTCGCGCCTCAATAGGAGGCGCAAATGCTGAAGATGATGACGAAGTGACGAATCACACAGCAGCAACGCGACGACCCCGGGTTGCAACCTAATATTGATTTCTTGGGGAGCATGCATCTGCTATGCCAGCGCCCTCCGCAAGGGCACTAGCATCGTTTTGCTTGCACAACGGGGATCCTATAAAAAGCGAAATGTTTTCCGAGCGGAAACATCTACTTACCTGTCATTCCTACACCACTCAGGAGAGAATTTCTACAGGCGTGTCATGACAAAGCGACATCCGGTCATTTAGGCTACACACGAACGCTATGCAGAGTGCGAAAGAAGTATTGCTGGCCAACACTGACACAAACCGTTCAACAGCACGTTTGGACTGGCCTTGAGTGCCAGCGTAGGAAAGTGCCAGCCGTCAAACCAGCAGGGCTCCTCCATCCCATTCATGTACCTAAACCTTCACTAGCTCGAAGCAGAATAAATCTTCTAGAACCGTTTTCATTACCAGCTGCTGGTCGCGCATGGATAATTGTAGCCCCAGACTATCTCACTCGTTACTCTGAAACCAGGGCTTTGGAGCGGGGCACGGAAAGTGAAGCACCCCGGTTTTTTATTGAAGATATAGTGGTGATGCATGGCGCTCCATCTGTAGTAATACCTGAGAGCAGAACAGAATTCTCAGCCGAGCTTTTACACAGAGTTGAAGCCTAAGTGAAACATCTCACTAGCGTACAATGGCTTACCATTCACAAACGAATGGTTTGACGAAACTGCTAAACAAGACACATCCGGATATGTTCTGCATGTACGTCAATGTGGAAAATGAAAACTCGGATGAGATACTGCCTTATGTCAATATTGCTTACAATATGGCACATCAAGAGGTAACACGCATGACAAAATACTCACATTGCTTTGTTGAAGTCGCTGCCGAAGGCGTATGTGGACATATATTCTAAGTAGTTTTCTTTGTAGTTCTCCTGAAGAGTCCTTGAAGCATCCGTAGTAATATCGTATGGTATATCTCCATTCTCTAGAAGACGCTTGAAGACCAGTGAATTGTTGCTCGTGGTGTCCTCTCTAATGAATATTTTTTTAGATGGTACTTTATCTGTCATAGCGAACATGGTGCTTAAGTTGATGTAACTGCAATGAAACAAGGAGACCATGAGTGTATATAAAACTGGAAATAATGAGGCGTCTCTGGACATATGATGCACTACTGAAGCAAAGTTCTTCTTGTGGGTACGAGCAAACACGCAAACTAGTCCCTCTATTGCGAAAGCTCGACATTTCACGGATTTTTTGGTCTTAATCTTTGCTCTCTCCATTTCAAACATTTTCGATATAAAGCCCAATTTCACAACATCGGCCCGTACATCATGTGTTCTACTCGCGAAAAAATGCCCACACGTGCTGGGGAAAACGCAGCTTAGGAGAAGTGACATAAGCCGGCCATTTCCGTCGCACAGTATGCGCATGCGAGAATATCGCGTGCATGTGATTGCTGCGATCATGTGATCAATCAGCAGAAAGGTAACACTACAGTTTTCCGCAAGAAGCAACTAGGGTCGTCATAAGAGCGACCACGCGTCATGATTATCCAGGGAGCATTCACGAAAATGGATTTGAGGGAAACTGGGCAGGGGTGTGGCAAACAAGCATCATTTATCACACCAAAATAAAAACGATTTCAAAACTCAAAAGCAAAAATAAACACTCACAGGTATTTCAAAATTACCTTTATTATAGCTCACGAGCATGGTGAGACTGAAACTGACAGTAGCCCAGTCTAAATTCGTTTGTAGCCCTAGCCGCAAGTACTAAGTCAACATGGCGTCATAATAATGAAACGTCCTTACAGTTCATCGCGTCGCCACGTCTACTCGGTGCTCTTTGCTGTGTTGATGCTAGGTCAATTCCTCCGTCGACGTTGACCATGAGTTCCTACTGTCATGGTTCTTTTCCGCCAAACGAGCCACTCGAACTCATTGCTGGTTGGTTCTGGCCTTTGTTGCCTCGTCCGGCTCAGTTCGCATAAACCTAACTCGTGAATGGCGTCTCGTCTGTGATGCGGGCCGCATCCATTCTGGTTGGAAGAGGGAGAGTTGTAGTTCTGGGAACTGCAGCGAAAGGTCACGGCAAGTGCGGGCAGCCTTTAGAACTGGTTGTTTTTACTGCTTCTGAAACTGTAGCGATGCTGACCTTCCTGAACTTCGCAGCTCAAAGCCCCAACGCACGGTAACCTCTCATCGCTTGGAGATTTTCCATAACGGCTCTCGTGACGCGCTACGCGCGTTTCTTCGACCAATCTCGTAAGTGAACCTGGCGAGTCAGCGAACCATCTGGTCTTGCCGCCATCGCATTTCAGCACCCGTAACGTGCCTCGTGCCCTCCTACTCTTCATATTAGCACCATATTTAAGAGGTTTTTTTTCCGAACAACTGTTTTTTGAGAAAAACAGTTTTTCAGGGATGAAGTATTCTCTGCTCTTGCAAAGCCCATCAGTTATAACTTGTACAAAGGCTGGCAAGTCCACTTCCATCGTGGCACGCTTTTGATTGCCACACCACCACAGTATCACATAATTCACGAATTCACAGCACCACACTCGCCAATACATCCTAAATATTCCCGTAGTTCATTGTGCTGTACAGATTAGTCCATCATCTGTACATGTATTCACAACGTTATGAGGACACCTCAACGGCACTTCCACAAACCTTTCACAAAGTGGTTAATGTCGTTGCAAATTCCCGACGAACACACATCTCTAGTACGTTCTATGCATAGACTATTAGGGTCCCTACTGCCAATTTCAGATAGTGTTTTAAAGTATCCTATCTGTAACTTGCTGGCACCATCTGTCGACTGGCTAATATTCCATTAAACCAAGCCTTCCGAATATCACATCTTCATTCGATTCAAAGAATACTTTATATCTGCACCCTTCTCTTGTTGGCTTCCCTACAATCCTGTTTTTGTATACCTAAGCGTTCTATCCTTTCCTTGCTTTTTTGCGAACTCCTCTACTGTACACCTACCCACTCAAAGATTGGCAACTTCTTCTCTGGCTGTCTTTTACTCCCGTCTTTACTCTCTATATCCTCCAAGTTACCAGGGCACTTATTTGTCTTCTCACTTTTGTGCACTGTTATGCTTGCTTGGCATCAAACATTTTGCGCATTGAGTCATCAACTCTTCTGACACCTAATCTATTTTCTAGAATAATGTCCTAAAGCTGGTCCTCCATACAATTGGCCAGGATTTTGTCCATGAAATAGAGAGTATCTAACCTTATCAGGACCCCTGGCAACCTGATCTTTATTCTGTCGACGAAAATCACAATACCAAGTTTTACTGTAAACTTTCACTTATTACCTAGGCTTTTTTATTATCACACTATCACACCTAGATTCTCTCAACCCTTACAGTCGTTGGCCTTTTAACATTTCTTCCACTACTGGCATATCACATCTGTTTGTCGCCCCGCTCCAAACTATTCGTTCCATTTCGGGCTTTTCTTCGGACCTTAGCGCACATGCACTCACTTCGCCTGATCTAGACCTAAATTTACCGACCCTCTATCCCCTTTTCCGGCGTAGCTGGCGGACTACAGCTGTTTCCTGTCGACAGAAAATGGCCCGGTAATTCATGGCTATACATCCTAATCTATTGGACAGGAAGCATCTCTGCTGCAAGTGTGCCTTAATCTTTGGAGCATAAAGTCAAGTTATGTGCTCTTCTTCCTAAGGGATGTCGCCCGTGCTTTTTACAAGATCCTTCAGCTCCTGAGCCACCTGAAACTGATCCGCCTGCATGGCCATCTCCTCTACCCTGAGCACCATCTTCTCTTACAGAAAACCAGGTAACTTGCTGCTACAACTGGCAAGGAACCGTGCGGGTACTATGATGTCGTGGACCCCTTCTCATGTTTTTTTAGGGGTGAAGCTCCTTATGGCGTGGCTTGTGCATTCGGCGTTGTCGTAGTGCATAACCTGTGGCACACAGCCGCATACCAGTGGCACAAATCCGCGTTTGGCCATACATATATCTTTGTCCACATTTTACAAAAAACATTGCAGGACGTCGTTATCACGCTCTTGGTGTTTGCAGAGTGCTGAGAGCAAAAATGTGGTACATACCATCGTTTAGTCTTGGAATTGTCTGATTGATGGCGGTAGTTGTACATAATGATTATGTAAGAAAAAGACGCGAGGTGGCGGTACTTCAAGTGTTCACTACATGGACGAATGGACGCATGGACGAACAGACAGGCAAGTAGAGGGCCAGGCGGAGAGACCCACGAACAGGCAGACGGATCATCGCAAGGACGGACGCACAAACGAACGCATGGGTGGATGCACGAACGGCCACACAAACGGGGTCGCTAACGGATGGACTGACGCACAAACAAATGCACGAACTAACGCACGAACGAACGCATGAACGAACGCACCAACGGGAGCACGTGCGGACGAACGGACGCTCAGAGACAGAAGCAAGGACGGATTGGCCGATCGTTCCCCCAACTCACCATTCATTCCATGGATATGTTGCGATTTTAAATGCGAAGCATTTCTTTGTGAGCTTCAGCGACTTCGACCGTATCTATCTATCTATCTATCTATCTATCTATCTATCTATCTATCTATCTATCTATCTATCTATCTATCTATCTATCTATCTATCTATCTATCTATCTATCTATCTATCTGTCTATCTATCTATATATCTATCTAGCCGCCCACGACTTTTTGCTCTCCCGGCCTTTTCGATAATGGCATAAATACCAAAATCGGTATGGCATAACACAACTGTATGACAAGCACAACTGAGTGGTCGTAACATGAAAATCATGACATCTATGCCTTGACTGTCATCCCTTACATGTCTTGCTGCTCACTATTCCAGTGGTGTCGTTGAAATGACTACTTCAAAAACTGATATGGTATAATATGACTGGATGGCGAAACACAAACGACAGACCCTACTATGAAGATAATGGCATGCGTGTCATGTAACAACATGACTACATACCAAACTCATGATGTACTCGCCGCCACTCCACTAGCTTCGCATATAACAAATTTGGTAGTACGAGACGTGAATGGATGACGAAGCTATGTCACTGACGCAAACATGATAATCATGAGATGCGCGTCATGTCAAAACATGATTACATGCCACGCTCATAATGCGTTTGCGGCCGTTTTGCCAGCTTGCACCAAATTTGGCTTTATGTGATGCAAACAAACGACATAGGTGACACTTCCAAACACGATAATCATAACATGCGTGTCATGCAACATCACGACTACATGTCACTCTCATGATGCGCTCGCGGCCGTTGCGCTAGCTTCACATACGCCAAATTTGGTATTACGGGACATGAATGGATGAATGGACTTGTGCAAATATGATAATCACGAGATGCGTTTCATGTAAGAACATGACTACATGCCACACTCAAGGCGTCAATACACTACAACGCGACCCGGCACGCGTGTGTGCCGGCGTTTGTCTTGTCGCGTCACGCCAGCGATATCATGCCAGGCACGGATATGCCTGCCATATACTAGCACCTAGGCGCGCGCCGCGTTCTTCGGATGCATGCGCGTTTGAACTCGCCCGGCGTTCCTTCGTCACAAGAGAGGCAGCCGCAGTGCGGTCTGGGCAACGTCGTTGGCGCATGCAGCATGTCTCATTTTGCGCAAGTTGCCGCCAGGCTGCGCTAACGGGCGCTTGTCGAAGTCAGTGCTCTCGTTTTGTTAGCCCCGGCGTGCACGCCCATCAACGTTTCGTCCGAATAGATGAGACCTTTCATGGTGCGCTTGCCACCGTTGAGCTTGCTTCACTTATACCAAATTTTATATTAACGAACATGAATGGACGTCGCAGGTATGTGACTGCTGCAAACACGATAGTCATGACACGCGTGTCACAATTGGCAGCAGTGGTTGCGGTCGCAAACAAGTCGCTAATCTACTGCTACTTTCGTCACAGGACAGTATATGCGGAACTGTCTACGAGCCGAAGCAAGGAAAGGATATCGCCTCTGCACGTGTATCGCCAGCGGACCGTTTCGTCACGACAGTGATTGGTGTGCTGCGTCTGCCCTCTACCGGCCAAGTTCCCGCATATAAGCAAGCATCGCTGGCGCCGAGTCACAATTGGCAGCAGCGGTTGCGGTCGCAAACAAGTCGCTAATCTACTGCTACTTTCGTCACAGGTTGGTCTTATTTCTCCACCCAACCATACTTCTTTCGTTCCGTGAATACCGTTGCCGCTGCTGCCCAATCGTGTGCTGTTGTACAGAATGCCGACGAACGCTGAGTTGGCAAAAGAAATTGAGTGTTTACGCACTGAGGTCGCGGCGATGCGTGACAGCCTTAGTATGTTCAACGAGCTTGTCGAGAGTGTTAAGAAGCAGAATTCCGACCTCGCTACTGAAAACAAGGCTTTGAAAGATGAAAATAAGCAACTGACACGAAGGGTTTCTGAACTTGAACAGTACTCCCGACTAAATAATGTAGAAATAAAAGGCGTCCCTGCAACAAAAGGTGAAAGCTGTCTGGCAGTTGTTCAGTCCATGGGTGATGCTGTAGGGTGCAAGATTGCACCTGAGGATCTTGATACTGTGCATCGTGTGCCAGCCAAAAAAGATACGAACATTATCGCGCGCTTCTGCTCCCGAGAAAAAAAGACTGAGTTCTTGAAAAAAGTACGCAAGGCCCGCTTGACGACTGCGGCCCTTGGGTTTTCCCAAAACAATCAGAAGCCCTTATATGCAAATGATCATCTCACACAAGAAAGGAAACGGCTGTTCGCACAGGCACTTGAACTGAAAAAAGCTAAAGGCTGGAAACATCTCTGGACTGATCACTGCATGATTAAGGCCAGAAAGACGGACGACAGCCGCGTCTACCGTATCTCTAGTGCGGGTGACCTTGCTGTGTTGGCCTAGCCTACCAGTATTGCTATTTACTGCTTCGTATTTTAAACCTCCGCAACAATGTTTTCTTGTCAAGCTCTGAAAAAACATTTCAGTGATAAAAACCCAAAACTATCACTGATACATTTGAATATTCGCAGCCTACGTAAAAACCACAACAGTCTCACTGCATTTCTTTCTTTAATTAATCACAATTTCTCATTTATTTGTTTGTCTGAGACGTGGTTGTCGCCGGACGACAGAAACTTGTATGCGCTACCAGGATACAATGCAGAGTACTGCTATCGTGCTACACCACGGGGCGGTGGATCCGCCGTTTTTATTAAATCGTCATTGTCATACAAACGCCGCAATGACCTTGCGTTTTCTAATATGTTCTGTGAATCTGTATGGATAGAATTTGACAAGAGTGTTTTCTCAGTCGATGGCCGGAACACAGTATTAGGGTGCATTTATCGTTCGCCAGCATCTTCACAGTCTGAGTTCTGTTTACAGTTCGATAAGTTGTTGCACACTATTACGAACGAAAACAAAAATATCATCATCTGCGGAGACATCAACGTCAACATTATCGACCCTACTAATCAGTCATGTTCTGATTATCTCGGGTGTTTACATGGCTACGGTTTTGAATCTTTAATAACCACTCCCACCAGATGTGACATAGCAGGATCTAGTACGTTAATTGACCACATATTAACCAATTTTGCTACAGACAATACAGAAGGAGTCATTGAGCACAGCATAACGGATCATTACCCTATATTCCTGACTTTGGGCACAGAAAATTACAAGTGTAAGGAAAACGAAGAGAGGATATCTTTTAATTCTCAAAAATTCGTATCTATGGTACAATCAATTGACTGGACCGTCGTAATAAGTGAATCCTGCGCTGAAAAGGCTTATCAGCTATTTTTGACTACAGTTACACAATGCATTAACGAATGCACGACGGTACACATCACAGCTCGTCATTTCAGTAATCCCAGAAAACCTTGGGTTACAAGGGCGCTACTTCGTTGTATCTTGAAGAAAAACCAACTTCACAAAAGAGTGTCTTGTGAGCCATTTAACTCTGAACTTAAAATTCGTTTCAAGAAATATTCCAACACGCTTGCAGCCGCACTTAAATGTGCAAAACGAGAATACTTTCAGAAAAAAATTTTGGATAATGGCAATGATACGAGGCGCAACTGGCAGGTCATAAACGAATTCTTAAATAATAAATGTCGTGAGCAGATAACGAAAATTAGAACTGAAGCAGAAACATACAGCCATCCAACTGATATCGCCAATGCGTTCAGTGAGTATTTTAGCAGTACCTGTGAATCTCTGAGAAATCCCCCATTACCAACATTACCTCGCCAGCCTTATTCTTTCTTCTTGCGACCAACGAGTGCAGAGGAAGTTCTTCGTGTTATAACTTCGCTCAGGTCCACGGGACCTGGTCTTGACTCTGTTCATCCATCCCACATCAAGTTAGTCTCTAGTGAGCTATCTCCTGTCATTGCAGATTTTGTTAACAAGATGTTTAAAGCAGGCATATTTCCCGATTCCCTAAAAGTTGGTAGAATAACACCTATTCACAAAAAAGGTGATCGCGAACTTCTGAGTAATTATAGGCCCATTTGTATTCTTCCATTTTTCAGCAAAATAATCGAGCGTCTTATGCATACAAGATTAATATCATACCTGACAAAGTTTAATCTGTTGACATCTAAACAGTACGGCTTTCGGCCTGGTTATTCCACTGAGCTTGCGCTTCTAACCCTCACCGATAAAATAAAAGGGGCAATCGACCAAGGCTTCGTAGTTGGTGGCGTATTCATAGATTTAACGAAAGCTTTTGACACAATTAATCACAAAATTCTTATACATAAACTTGAATCGTATGGCATAACTGGCCCTGCACTTCAATTTATATCTAGTTATCTCTGCAATCGCACTCAAGTTGTTCAGATTGACGGTAAAGTTTCAGCAGCTAAGAAAGTAAATCAAGGTGTTCCTCAGGGCTCGATCCTTGGCCCGCTGCTCTTTTTGCTATTTATTAATGATCTACCTAATGTTTTGACCGCTACAGATTGTATCTTATATGCAGATGACACGACCATTTTTACTTATGCTAACAATGTCGATGAGCTACAACAAAACATTAACGTGGATCTACATAATATAAGTTCCTGGTGTCGAATGAACATGTTAAGAATTAATCCATCAAAAACCGTTTTTATAGTTTTTCATTCCTTCCCGACTGTACTTTCAAAATCTATATCTGTGCGTCTGGACGATAATTTAATTCCCATGTCCGACAGTACAACGTTTCTCGGTGTAGTTCTTGACCGGCATATGAAATTCAATCTTCATGCGCAATCACTCCTTCGCAAGATAACCTTTGGAATACGCGCCATAATCAAAACTCGTTCATATTTTCAGCCACACATAATCCACTCCCTTTATCACGCACATATTCACAGCCATTTATCTTATTGCATATCAGCCTGGGGTAACACATATTTGACCCACCTCAACCAACTACAACGCCTACAGAATCAAGCACTTCGACTCATGACTTTCAGCCATTTCTTAACCAATGCAACGCCACTTTATCAGAATTTAAATATACATCCTCTTTATCACCTCTTTCAGCTGAAGTTATCAGTTGTGATGTATAGGCTTTTTCGCGGTAATGTGCATATAGATGGCATTGTCTTGGAAGGCCTTGTAAATAATAATATTACTAGGTTTTCTGAGCTTGATAACCGCCTTCTGCCTAAAGTTCGCACAAACTACGGCAAGTTCACTACCACATTTACGGGAATCAAGCTGTGGAATTCCCTTCCTTACGTAATAAAATCATCAACCACAGAACATGCATTCAAAAACCAAGTAAAGAAATATTTTTTGCAACAGTTGTCTTCATCTTAGCAACTGCTTTTTAATGTAGCGATAACAATTGCTACATGTTATATTGTCCTTACGTTTTGTATTATAACTTGCGCTTGTTTGTTCTTCAGAGTTTTCTTTTTTGCCTTGCTAAACATATATGTATTTTCTACTTTCGTTTTTTCGCACTGTGCTTTTTTTTCTTACTGAATATACCGTAACAACTGAATGTTGTATATTTTGTTTCTTCTCCCGTTAACATCATGTATGGGAGCCCCCCTGACAGTTTCCAACTTTGGGGCTCCTTGTGTGTATTACCAATCCTGTACGCACTTTGCTGTAAACTGACATCGTTGTTGAATAAACTTGAAACTTGAAACTTGAAAACATAAGAACATGACTACATGAGAAGCTCAAGATGTGCTCGCGGCCGTTTCGCGAGCTCCGCATATACCGAATTTGATGTTACGTCACGTTAATAGAGGACACAGGTATATGACTAGTGCAAACATGATATCTCTGACAGGAGTGTCATGGAAGAACAAGACAGCATACCACGCTCATAATGAGCCCGCGGCCGTTTTGTTAGCCCCACATATACCAAAGCTGGTATTACGTGATGTCAATCGATGACGAATATAAATAACAGGTTCAAAATTGATAATCATGATATGCGTGTGATGTAAAACAGCACTACGTGATACGCTCATAGCACGATAGTGGCCGTTTTGCCAGCTCCATATATACGAAAGTTGGTATCAGGTGACGTGAATGGATGACGAGCTAATGCCACGTACAAACATGAAAATCGTGACATGTAACTTCTGCATGGCATCATTTACCTTCGATTCGTAACATTCGACTGATTTTAGAGTGTCATATCAACCTTCCTCATGCGTCTTTCGCATACCATCGATTCTCACTGTAGCCCGGAAGCCAGCGCCGCACATTCCTGCAACATGGCTGCGCCTCTGGTGATCCCTTCGGTTGAAATTTGATCCCGATGCTTGTTATTCACGCATACCTTAAGAAATGCAAGGTACTGACAATCTGATCTTACATTCGCATCTCACGCGAAGAGTAAGAGAGCAGCCATACTTTGTCCTAAATCTCTTTAGTGAAGGTTTGTTATAGAAGCTTGTGACAATTTGGTCGCTTGCTACAATGCGGAATGATCGTGCGAAGTGTGTCGTAGCCGTCGTAGCGTACGCTTCTGGGCAGCCTGTCATGCTTAAACTAAAGTTTGCAAAAAAGAAGGCCGTGAAATGGTTTTGTGCTTTCACTGTATCACACAATACAGTAATCTATTTGGCTTGTTCTCTTTGAACAACCTTTAAACTCTATTCGCAATTTACTGCTATGCAGGCGATAGTTTTCATTCAATCAACGATGACACTTCGTCGCCGACATGTGGTTGCAGCCGTCGCGACGCGACGACGTGCTGGATTAAGCTTTTCACTCCCACTTGTCGCGGTCGCTAGGAATTTGCGTGCATGCGGTTAGGGCTTTAGGCTTTCCGCGAAAACCTTCGGCGGTCAGCTGTAATCTTTCAAATAAACTTTTCTTCACCAGAATGTATAATCTAATTAATCTTCAACTCAACTCAACGCCTCTCTCATGAGACACAAACCTATAGCATTGGCCGATTCGCTTCCCTCCCAGCTTTTTCCTACCCTAATCCTGTCAGAACAACGAAAATTGGCTTCCAAGTCGTCCTTTCGCTCAACGAAGGGTGCCATCTACTTCCGAGGGCAGACAGGCTTTCTTTTGGGAAATGGCGACTTAGCCGACGACATCGCCGATGCACTTACCACACTTGCATCTTCCCGCGATGCTTCATTTGCTTGTGTCAAACGGAAGTTCAACTCTAAAATTCCTTTTTCATAAACTGCTCCACCAGCGTTCGTTCATGCTGTTTGCGCGCTAGTTCGTGCTCGTTTTTCTGATGTTGGTGAGCGTTCCTAACAAACTGTATCGTCTCCTACTTGTTCATGACTGATGGTTGGTGCACACTGACGACTAGCAGTGATCGCGCGATCATTTGCGACTCGTCGCAACCAGTCGCGATCGGTCGCAAATGGTCGCAAATCGACTGCTTTGGCTAGTCACTTCCATACCGATTTATCAGTCGCGTGACTGCAGTCGCAAAGCTGCTGGAGTCAATCAGAGAGGTATTGAAGTGACGCCAGCATTTATTTATATCAAGGTGAATTTTAGTTTTTTTTTTGTTTTTCATTGCGCTGGTTTCTCACCGCGAGATACAAACGAGTGCGTTCCCCTGAGTCATTGGCACCATGTCCACCACGCAGTACTTGGCTTGGGGACAGCGGGGCGCAGAAACATAAGCAAATTGTCGAATTAACGTGGCGGCATTCGTAAGAAGCTAAACACCGTCAAAATAAAGCGAAAATAATTGGGAATTAGCTTTCCCCCGTATTCAGAATCGTTTTTTCGTCTTGATCTTGACTCGTGGCCGCCTTCAATGCAGCGCTTTTAGGGTGCGTTTGTCCTTGCTTTGGCAGCGACTGAAGACGCCACGTTCAAGACTGGTTAGTGCTGAGTTGTAGGCTGTGGCAAATGAATATAAATTCAACGACCGATTCTGAATACGTACCACTTTCGGAAATTCTCCTCGTCGTCTCAGCGCCGCTCGGTATGTAGCTAGCTTGCATTGCCGGCCAACTCTTGCGATCGAAGGGATGGTCACACCCAGCCCCGCCTTTTGTTCTTTGGGAGCTTCTGTGCTGCCAGAGCTTACATCGTGGCTATAACAATAGCACAGTGCATCAGCGCCTTGACAATATCTTGTTCTTTGCTTGAATAAAACTACCTCAAGATGCTGAAAATGCTGTGCGAGAAGGGACGAAAACTATAAATGCAGTGCACTCAGTTCGCTCCGCTCATTCAGCTGGCGGCGATAAGCTGATCGGCGCCGGTCTCCAGAGTTCTCGCTCATAACGAGATCCGGACTCGACTCTTCGGTTTTGTGACTTCCGGTCACTCGCATGCAGCCTCTGCTGGTGTGAACATCAGTCACTGTTTGGTCGCCAGTCAGAAATGGTCACGCGACTACTGCTAGTCGCCAGTGTGCACCAACCACAAGTCTTTGCCCACAGCCGCCAACTACTTCATATTCATCCTTGCCACCCCCCATCATAAGTGACTGGGCCGATGATGGAAAACTTATGGCAGAGGCTTGCCATATATTGTTACAATTACTTTGGCAGCGCTTGTAAAGGATTGAATTTAGAGAGACTGTAGATTCGCGTGGCAAAAAAAACACCCTTTACCACTTCAAAATGAAAAAGAAGTCAAAAATTGCAATGAAAACACTCACAGTCACTCAAAATTACCTCAATAACAGTCCGCGTACATAGTGAACCCAAAACCAATCATAGCCTAGTCTAAATCTGTTTCTACAATCCGCCGCTAGTACTGAGCCGATATGGCATCTGAACAACGGAATGTCGCGTTGCCAAGTCGCCTCGGCACATTAGGCTGTGTCGACGTTTAGTCGAGTCCTCCGTCGACGTTCACCGTAACTTCCTACTGTCGTGATTTTATTTCCGCCGACAGAGACGCTTGACCTCATTGCCAGTCATGTTTCATTCTTTTTTCATCTTCTCTGGCTCAGTTAGGCTACACCTAACTGCTAAATGACGTTTAAACTGTGGTGTAGGCCACATCGATTCTGGTTCTAAGAGGAAGAGCTGTATTTACAGAAACTGCAGCGAGGGGTAGGGGCAAATCCGGCCAGCCTCACCCGAGTGTTTCAAGATCGACGGCCACTCACCGGGCCTCTTCACCGACAACCTTCGGAACCAGTTCGTTCTACTGCTTCGGTCACTGTTGAGACGCTGACCTTTCTGAACTTAGAAATTCGAAGCCCCAACGTAAAGTTACCGCTCATCTTTTGAGAGTGTGCAATACAGCACGGGTCTCATGCTTCGGGTCTTTCTCTGACCTATCTCACACATGAACGTGGTGCGTAAGCGCACCATGAGGTGGCTAAGCACAAAAAGGCAAGTGTTTCTAATGCTTTGATAAGACCACATGATAGTGGCTCCTACCCATCACTGTGCGATCTACACCTTATCGCCTTCAAGACAAGTGTGCGCGCTATCGTTCGTTTTCAATTGTAACTGACCGATAGAGATTATGTCTCTCCTACCTCTATGCGTTCGTCCGCCTCCGCTGCAGACATCGAGGCACTTTAACAAAGTGCCTCCAGAATACAATTCACCGATTTCCTCGCGCAGAACATCCAATAGGCGTTATGTTCACTCTCTCCAGATGCAAGTCCAAATGTCGTCTTTCACTCCAAATGTCGTCTTTAGACGACATTTGCAGTGAAACATCGAGATGCAGGGCCAATGTTTTGTAGAAACACAGAATCTGCTTTTTGGATACAGACAATCTCTACTGTTGATTCAGAGACCTTCTTGACACAGAACTGAACCTGTCGCTCACATGACGAACGATTACGTGATTTAAAAGCTATCAGAAAATCAGCGGCGTATACTAAAAAACAAATTACGTAGGGTGTACCAACACAGGGAACCCATTTTGATGACGGCTCTACAGCTAAGGACAATGCTGTGCGGCAGTCAAACTTTTTGCATGAATGGACACGAGAACACACTCTCTACTCACACATAGGTTAGCAAGAATCAACAGATAACTTTCGATTATATTTACCACATTTTATCGTACACCTAAGTCGAAGAGGTCACTTAATGTCCATTTCCGTGCCCATAATTTTGTAGCATAGAAAGAAATTTTTGATGCCATTCTTTTGTTTATTGCAATTCTATTAGCATGAACCAAAATAATGAAGGTGGTTTGTAGAGTGCTTTTCATAGCCAAGTCATGTCCAGTAAACTCTACACTAGAACTGGTTACATATGTGGATACACACTCTGATGTTTTGTTTTGTTTTCAAGGAACATGGCGTCTGCGTCTTATGAAACGTCACTTGTCTGGAAGAACGCAACGATGGTTTGTTCTGACTGCATATTTAAATAATGCTTTGCATCACGATCATTCTATGCGCATTGCTGCCCGTGATAATCACACTTTTATTTTTTGAAACAATTACTGTTTGTCCAGCTCTCGCCCCAGAGAAGAAAAGGCACTATTTGTTGTGAAAATCTCCGAGGAAATTCGTGCCTGCCTTTTGATACTAATATACTGGAATTTGGAGCACGGAACCCTCGACTTCAACTTTCATTCTGGAAACCGACACCTGGGTGAGTTACCCATGAATCGCGAAACTGGCCCATTGTTTTATTTATGTAACAAGAAGTCAGGGCCAGTAATTCGCATGGCAGATCTATGATGGTAAGTGGGAGGATCTTCTCTAGCTGTAGATGTCCTTCCACAGCGTTTTCTTTCCTGTAAAAATTTGTTGAAAGCATACATTACGGGCATATGAAAGCCAAGCATGCAAAGCTCCTGTATCCTGATCCTGCCTGTTTGCTACCCTGCTTGCAGTTGAGCCAGCTGTTCACTAAGACAAGATCAGGGAAGTGAGAATTGGCTTTCACAGAAAATATCGCTGTTCTGAATTTTATACGGTACAGGCTAACAAGCAAGTTGTAATTGCGTTCCTTGTGTTTGTGGCAAAAAAGATGCATGGTGGCCTGTCTACTTCAGTTGTTTTTGTTTCTTGTCGTAGTGTTTCGCGACGTCTACTGATTCTGTGTGACAGCAGGAAAACAGCACGGTATTTCTATTGTCAAGTTTATGTACTTGATGATCACTACTTCCCTACAATCACTCACGCTCTCTTGGCTCGAGCCGTTGCATTGACCACGATGTTTTTTGTTGGACTTCAGGCTTGTTTTGATTCCGTTTATTGTAGTACCATGACCTATCATTTTGTTTCCAGAAGACGCTAGATTAAGGACACTGAGGGGAAAAATCTGTCGAAGCATATGATGGAGCTCTGCCCGCAAGGCTTTCTGTTCGCAATGCACATTACAGTGCCCCCACCAGTTCTGAAATAATTGTGCCCTGTAGGAATAGGTGTTGCCGAGCCTTCACAATTATGCAAGTCTAACATGCTACCGTTTTTGTCAGCAAACACAAAGTTCTTGAACCCTGTTGGGTATGCCATTCCATGAACACAATGTTCAACGGAAGCTAAATTTGATGCAGGAATTTTAAGCAGGTTTTCCTCCCGTGATCTAGAAGAGCTTACATCGTCCGACACGTGTTGGTTTCGCCGTATATTGAGTCATTGTTGCAGACATGCAACACATTTATAAATCAAAAGAAGTGATTTCTAGGCAATCCAATAGCAATGAACAATACGCGAATTGCTGCTTCCCAGTACTTGCGTGTCTAGAGAAACTTCAACCTGCCGATTACAATATGTGGGCCAAATGGCGATTCCCCTTCTTTTTTTCTCATATCTTGCGTTGTTATTTTTGTTTAGGCCTAGCTCAAGTTATTTCTGCTTTTTATGAACGTCCAAAATTGCAACAAAAGTGTTTTTTTTAATTACGTCAAAGATGTTTCCGGCTCATGAGAAGGCCTTTTATATCATAGGCTTCCCGCTGAACAGGGCCCCTCATTTGAATATTTCATGTCTGTCTAGAAGCGGAAATGTCAAAAGTGTGTTGTTGTTTTTTGTGGGTGCTCTGAGGGAGACCTGCACGCATCGTCACTACTTTTCTTGTCTTGAAGAAGAGACTCTTGGTTAAAATTTTCTGCTTCGTCACATAAATTTGATTCGACATCAAGATTGGAGTCGTCTCTAATCAAAGCTCCTGAATTTCTTAGTCACTGACGCTTCTTTCTGAAATTACCCACGAGAACTGGTGCTAGAACGAAGTTTTGAACAAACCTTGTAATTATGAATACATTGCTACTGAACGAAAGACATTCGAGAAAATATATTAGCACATAAAGGCAGGTGAACAAGATCAAGCCCTGCCTGCACGACATAGCACTAAACACCGTCTTCTTTACCATGTTCATCTCTAGCGCGCTGTACCATCACCCCAGCCGACGAAGGAACCGTCTCGGCGCTTTGTTGACCCGAGTGATATAACTTCAGCCCAGTGGCGTGAACAACGCCAGAACACGATCGTACGCAGGTGGTGTTAAGAGTGCGGGATGCCATGTCGAGAGAAGGACGCATTCCCAACATACAACGTAACGGCGTTTTTTAAATGGGTCATCATCATCATCATCATCATCATCAGCCTGACTACGTCCATTGCAGGACAAAGGCCTCTCCCATGTTCCGCCAGTTAACCCGGTCCTGCGCTGGCTGCTGCCAATTTATACCCGCAAACTTCTTAATCTCATCTGTCCACCTAACCTTCTGTCTACCCCTAGCCCGCTTGCCTTCTCTGGGAATCCAGTTAGTTACCCTTAACGACCAGCGGTTATCCTGTTTACGCGCTACATGCCCAGCCCATGTTCATTTCTTCTTCTTGATTTCAGCTATGATATCCTTAACCACCGTTTGTTCCCTAATCCACTCTGCTCTCTTCTTGTCTCTTAAGTTTACACCTACCATTTTTCTTTCCATTGCTCACTGCGTCGACCTCAATTTAAGCTGAACCCTCTTTGTAAGTCTCCAGGTTTCTGCTCCGTAGCTAAGTACCGGCACGATACAGCTGTTATATACCTTTCTCTTGAAGGATAGTGGCAATTTACCTGTCATAATTTGAGAGTGCTTGCCAAATGTGCTCCACCCCATTCTTATTCTTCTAGTTACTTCAATCTCGTGGTTCGGCTCCACGGTTATGACCTGCCCTAAGTACACATAGTCTTTTACAACTTGAAGTGCATTATTACCTATCTCGAAGCGCTGCTCTTTTCCGAGGTTGTTGTACATTACTTTTGTTTTCTGCAGATTTATTTTAAGACTCCCCTTTCTGCTCTCCGTGTCTAACTCCGTAATCATGAGTTGCAATTCGTCCTCTGAGTTACTCAGCAATGCAATGTCATCGGCGAAACGCAGGTTACTAAGGTACTCTCCATTAACTCTTATCCCTAGCTGTTCCCATCCTAGGCTTCTGAAAACCTGCTGTAAGCACGCGGTAAATAGCATTGGGGAGATTGTGTCCACCTACCTTACACCCTTCTTGATTGGTATTCTGTTGCTTTCTTTATAAAGCACTATGGTAGCAGTTGATCCCCTGTAGATTTCTTCCAGGATGTTTATATATACTTCATATGCGCCCTGATTCCGCAGTGTCTGTATGACGGCTGATATTTCTACTGAATCAAACGCCTTCTCGTAATCTATGAAGGCTATGTATAAGGGTTGGTTATATTCTGAGCATTTCTCTATTACCTGATTGATAGTATGAATGTGGTCGATTGTTGAGTAGCCTGTTCGAAATCCTGCTTGTTCCTTTGGTTGATTGAATTCTAGTGTTTTCTTTACTTTGTTAGCAATTACCTTTGTAAATAGCTTGTATACTACAGAGAGCAAGCTAATCGGCCTGTAACTCTTCATGTCCTTGTCATCTCCTTTCTTATGTATTAAGATGATGTTAGCGTTCTTCTAAGACTCTGGTACTCTTCCCATCAGGAGACACCTCGTAAACAGGGTCGCTAGTTTTTCTAACACAATCTGTCCTCCATCTTTCAGCAGATCTGATGTTAATTGATCCTCACCAGCAGCTTTGCCTCTTTGCATGCTCTCCAAACCTTTTTTGACTACTTCTATCATTACTGGTGGGGTGTCATCTGGGTTACTGCTAGTTCTTATAGTAATAAAGTCGTTGTTGTCCCTGCTACTGTACAGATCTCTGTAAAACTCCTCCGCTATTTCAACTATCCTATCCATATTGGTAGTTATTTGGCCCTCTTTGTCCCTTAGTGCATACATCCGATTTTTGCCTATCCCAAATTTCCTCTTCACTGCTTTGACGCTTCCTCCGTTTTTCAGAGCGTGTTCAATTCTCTCCATGTTATACCTTCTTACATCGGATACCTTACGCCTACTAATCAACTTCGAAAGCTCTGCCAGTTCCATTTTGTCTGTTGTACTTGAGAATTTTATGATTTGGCGCTTCTTAATGAGATTCTTAGAGTGCGGCGATGGCGTAGAGAGTGCGGCGATGGCGTAGAGAGTGCGGCGATGGCGTAGTGGTTAGAGCATCCGCCTCGCATGCAAGAGGTCCGTGGTTCAAATCCCGGTACCGCGCAGTTCCCAACCGGATTGAAAAAAAAAAATCCGCGTGTTGATAGAACTGCATTAAGAGGCCTGGGGTGCGGCCTCACCGGCAAACACCGCCGAGAACGCACGCCCTCACCAGAGAAGGATTGGCCACCCTGGTGCAGTTTCTGGCCACTACCTCCCACATGATTACGTCAAATAACTCACGGCCCTCAGTCCCCAGCAGCTGCGAAGCAACTGACCACGGCGGCGGTCAGATCTGCAACGCAGCAGAGGGTGCTAAGAATCTCTGGATCCGGACAGGCCGCCATTGGAACCTGAACTTGGCAACGTTTAACGCTAGAACCTTATCTAGTGAGGGAAGTCTAGCTGTACTATTCGAGGAGCTAGAGGGTGGTAAATGGGATATAATAGGGCTCAGTGAGGTTAGGAAGACAGATGAGGCCTATACGGTGCTACAGAATGGGCACGTCCTTTGCTACAGGGGCTTGGCAGACAGAAGAGAACTGGGAGTGGGGTTCCTCATTCACAGAAACATAGCTGGCAACATAGAGGAATACTATAGCATTAATGAAAGGGTGGTAGGTATCGTAATTAAACTGAATAAAAGATACAAGATGAAGGTAGTACAGGCTTACGCGCCTACATCCAGCCATGATGACGCTTCAGTTGAAAGCTTCTATGACGACGTGGAATCGGCAACGAGTAAGGTAAAAACACAGTATACTATAGTAATGGGCGACTTTAACGCAAAGGTAGGGAAGAAGCAGGCTGGAGACCAGGCAGTAGGAGATTATGGCATCGGTACTAGAAACGCCAGAGGAGAGCTACTTGTAGAATTCGCAGAACGCAATAATTTACGGATTTTGAATACCTTCTACCGAAAACGAGAAAACCGCAAGTGGACATGGAGGAGCCCTAATGGCGAAAATAAGAACGAAATAGACTTTATAATGAGTGCACACCCTGGATACGTGCAGGATGTGGAAGTGATTGGCAAGGTACGATGCAGTGACCATAGAATGGTACGGTCTCGAATTCGCCTAGACTTGAAGAAGGAACGACAGAACTTGATACGCAAGAAGCCAATCAATCAGCTAGCACTGAGAGGGAAAGCACAGGAATTCAGAGTGTCACTGCAGAACAGGTACTCGGCTCTCAGTGAGGAAACCAACCTTAGCGTAGATACAATGAATGATAATCTGACGAGTATCATTATGGAGTGTGCAGTAGAAGTTGGAGGCAGGGTAGTTAGACAGGACACTGGCAAGCTTTCACAGGAAACGAAGAACCTAATTAAGAAGCGTCAAATTATGAAAGTGTCAAGTACAACAGACAAAATAGAACTGGCAGAGCTTTCGAAGTTGAATAATGGATGTAAAGTATGCGATGTAAGAAGGTATAACATGGAGAGAATTGAACACGCTCTGAAAAACGGAGGAAGTGTCAAAGCATTGAAGAGGAAACTTGGGATAGGCAAAAGTCGGATGTATGCACTAAGGGACAAAGAAGGCAAAATAACTACCAATATGGATAGGATAGTTAAGATAGCGGAGGAGTTTTACAGGGATCTGTACAGTAGCCGAGACAACCACGACCTTAATACTATAAGAACTAGCAGTAACCCAGAGTACACCCCACCAGTAATGATAGAAGAAGTCAGAAAAGCTTTGGAGAGCATGCAAAGGGGCAAAGCTGCTGGTGAGGATCAGGTAACATCAGATCTGCTGAAAGATGGAGGACAGATTGTGTTAGAAAAATTAGCCACCCTGTTTACGAGGTGTCTCCTGGCGGGAAGAGTACCAGAGTCTTGGAAGAACGCTAACATCATCTTAATACATAAGAAAGGAGATGACAAGGACTTGAAGAATTACAGGCCGATCAGCTTGCTCTCTGTAGTATACAAGCTATTTGTAAAGGTAATTGCTAACAGAATAAAGAAAACATTAGGATTCAATCAACCAAAGGAACAAGCAGGATTTCGAACAGGCTACTCAACAATTGACCACATTCATACTATCAATCAGGTAATAGAGAAATGCTCAGAGTATAACCAACCACTATACATAGCCTTCATAGATTACGAGAAGGCGTTTGATTCAGTAGAAATATCAGCCGTCATGCAAACACTGCGGAATCAGGGCGTAGATGAAGTATATATAAACATTCTGGAAGAAATCTACAGGGGATCAACTGCTACCATAGTGCTTCATAGAGAAAGCAACAGAATATCAATCAAGAAGGGTGTAAGGCAGGGGGACACAATTTCCCCCATGCTGTTTACCGCGTGCTTACAGGAGGTTTTCAGAAGCCTAGAATGGGAACAGTTAGGGATAAGAGTCAATGGAGAATACCTTAGTAACCTGCGCTTCGCCGATGACATTGCATTGCTGAGTAACTCGGGGGACGAATTGCAACTCATGATTAGGGAGTTAGACAAGGAGAGCAGAAAAGTGGGTCTTAAAATTAATCTGCAGAAAACGAAAGTAATGTACAACAACCTCGGCAAAGAGCAGCGCTTCGATATAGGTAATAGTGCACTTGAAGTTGTAAAAGACTATGTCTACTTAGGGCAGGTAATAACCGCAGAGCCGAACCACGAGGTTGAAGTAACTAGAAGAATAAGAATGGGGTGGAGCACATTCGGCAAGCACTCTCAAATTATGACAGGTAGATTGCCACTATCCCTCAAGAGGAAGGTATATAACAGCTGTATCTTGCCGGTACTTAGCTACGGAGCAGAAACCTGGAGACTTACAAAGAGGGTTCAGCTTAAATTGAGGACGACGCAGCGAGCAATGGAAAGAAAATTGGTAGGTGTAACCTTAAGAGACAAGAAGAGAGCAGAGTGGATTAGGGAACAAACGGGGGTTGAGGATATCATAGCTGAAATCAAGAAGAAGAAATGGACATGGGCAGGGCATGTAGCGCGTAGACAGGATAACCGCTGGTCATTAAGGGTAACTGACTGGATTCCCAGAGAAGGGAAGCGGGTTAGGGGGAGACAGAAGGTTAGGTGGGCAGATGAGATTAAGAAGTTTGCGGGTATAAATTGGAAGCAGCAAGCACAGGACCGGGTTAACTGGCGGAACATGGGAGAGGCCTTTGTCCTGCAGTGGACGTAGTCAGGCTGATGATGATGATGATGATGAATGAGATTCTTCGTTTCCTGGGAAAGCTTGCCAGTGTCCTGTCTAACTACCCTGCCTCCAACTTCCACTGCACACTCCGTAATGATACTCGTCAGATTATTATGCATTGTATCTATGCTAAGGTTGGTTTCCTCACTAAGAGCCGAGTACCTGTTCTGAAAACGAGACTCTGAATTCCTGTACTTTCCTTCTCAGTGCTAGCTCATTGATTGGCTTCTTGCGTATTAGTTTCTGTCGTTCCTTTCTCAAGTCTAGGCGAATTCGAGACCGTACCATTCTATGGTCACTGCATCGTACCTTGCCAACCACTTCCACATCCGGCACGATGCCTGGGTGTGCACTCATTATAAAGTCTATTTCGTTCTTATTTTCACAATTAGGGCTCCTCCATGTCCACTTGCAGTTTCCTCGTTTTGGGTAGAAGGTATTTAAAATCCGTAAATTATTGCGTTCTGCGAATTCTACTAGTAGCTCTCCTCTGGCGTTTCTAGTAGCGATGCCATAATCTCCTACTGCCTGGTCTCCAGCCTGCCTCTTCCCTACCTTTGTATTAAAGTCTCCCATCAGTATTGTATACTTTTTTTTTACCTTACTCATTGCCCATTCCACATCTTCATAGAAGCTTTCAACTGAAGCTTCATTATGGCTGGATGTAGGCGCGTAGGCCTGTACAACCTTCATCTTGTATCTCTTATTCAGTTTAATTACAATACCTACCACCCTTTCATTAATGCTATAGTATTCCTCTATGTTGCCAGCTATGCTTCTGTGAGTTAGGAACCCCACTCCCAGTTCTCTTCTGTCAGCCAAGCCCCGATAGCAAAAAACGTGCCCATTCTGTAGCACCATATAGGCCTCATGTGTCCTCCTAACCTCACTGAGCCATATTATATCCCATTTAACACCCTCTACCTCCTCGAATAGTACAGCTAGACTTCCCTCACTAGATAAGGTTCTATCGTTAAACGTTGCCAAGTTCAGGTTCCAACGGCGGCCTGTCCGGATCCAGAGATTCTTAGCACCCTCCGGTGCGTTGCAGACCTGACCGCCGCCGTGGTGAGTTGCTTTGCAGCTGCTGGGGACTGAGGGCCGTGAGTAATTTGACGTTTGCATGTGGGAGGTAGCGGCCAGATACTGCACCAGGGTGGCCAATTCTTCTCTGGTGAGGGAGTGCGTTCCCGGCGGTGGTTACCGGTGAGGCCGCACCCCAGGCCTCGTAATGCAGTTCCATCACCTTGTGGATTTTTTTATCCGGTTGGGAACTGCGCGGCACCGGGATTTAAACCACAGACCTTTTGTATCCGAGGCGGATGCTCTAATCACTACGCCATCGCTGCTGATTTAGCACTATCATTGCATAGTGCTAAAACAGACGAGGTTTTTTTTAATGTACACAGGTGCTTGTTACAATAGTTGTTTACAAAAATAATTAGCTAATAATCGAAACTAAGCAGCTCACTTATATATATATATATTACTACATTAAATATTAGGTACACATATATTCACTTCGTGCTGTGGGCGAGAGCTATTCAAAAACATACAGTGTGCTTCAGTGAGCCATGGCACAGCCTAGAATGGACACTTGCTTAATTTTTACACGACAGTGAATAGTACATAGTCCGCAATAAGAATTTGGTAGTTGTGGTATTTCTCACTTTTTAATTTTCAGTGAAAATGCTGTCATCCCTCGTTAGAGTGCCTAAGTTTTTGGCATGTACAGAATTTGTTGTGTGCTTCTCGGATAACACACACTTTCATCCTAGAGGTAGGATCCCTGCTTTAGCTGTCTTGTCCATAAACCCTGGTCCAATTTTTATAATTAGCCATCGAATCACAACCTGTAGTTATTTTAACACATGACTGCCTCAGCAGTAAACATAGTCTTGCATATGTTGCCTAATTGATCTAGTCATTTCTGTTTTTAAAAGGACTTCAAACATATCTGCTGAAACACTCTACATGTTGGACACGGTACAAGCAACGAAAAGTTCTTGGTGTGTTGCTGAAGCCAACATTTGAATAAGTTTGCTTTTCAAAATCTTGGCTCCAGTGACACTTAATGCATGATTTGTAACTTTTTGGAAACATAGCAGCCTGCCGATAAACATTGACATCAATTGCAAATGTCATTTCACGTAGCCGTGAAAACCCGGAATGCAAGATCGTTATGACATTTGTTTTGAATGTCATTCACTGCAAATCAGAATGCACATGCTGTCTGACAGGGAGGGCTATAGAACATTGTTTATTTATTTTAACACTGTTCTGACCACTGCTAGCATTGTGTTGGGCCTCCATGCGACGTGACACTGGACAAAAAGCTGGACTCTTTATGAGTGCTATGCAGTGGACACAATATCATGTGCTTCCTGAAGATATGACACTGCAAATTCCAAAGTGTAAGTTAATTTTCGGCTTTACTGGCTTTATAGTGTAAGTCAGTTTTTGGCTATGAAGTGTCTTTCATAGCCAGAAGAAAGGCAATATATTTTTTAATGCAGGGCAGGGGTCTGACTTGCACGTGTGTTGCTTATCAGCCTGAATTTTTAAGGATACTATAGGATTTTTGAGGCCCCGTGAAGAGATTTTTCAAGATTAACGGCATCAAGTGGTATCCAATGTAACAATTCTTTACAACAGCAGTCTTTCCAAGACTAAGATATGCTTCACTGCAATTTAGAAGTGTCGAGCGGTGAAGGACACAAATAGCGATAAGAAATGCCATGCAGTAAAACAGAGTTTCTGCAACATTCACCTCACAGCAAACTATACTTATATATAAATAATCTAGCGTTGGGGGTGGTCTTTTTCAGATTTTATTCATGCTAGTTCAACATGTCACCATCTCCTTCAAAATTTGGAGCACTGCTAGGTACTCACTGATCCTCTCCAGAAAGATGATGTCAAAAACTTTGAACTATACCACTCCAGAAATCCAGCGACTTTCAAAGAATAGTTCTAAAACCTTCAAGCACAATGAAAATACACCCGCTCGAATTCGAGGTTTCAAATAAGGAAAGGATCTGTTCTGTGCCCATTGAGTTGGGATCGGTTAGAACGGAACGCGACGCACGCGTCCTCCTTCTTGCATGAGTGGGCACGCTGGGCACTGAGGCCCTACGCAAGAAAAGCGCGAGCGCTGTTGAGTCCAACGCGAAGCGCGACCGACATAGACCAGCATCCGTTGGCGCTCCCCGGCCCGTACGGGCGGACGCGTGCATAAGGCAATAAATGGTTTCGCTTAGCAATGTGTTCACGAGCGTATGAAAGAAGCGTGGAAATTCCTCCCCGGCTTAACTTGCACAGGCAAACTGCTGGAAATCATTGCACAACAAATGATAACTTGCAAATTGGTGATCTTGCCAAAATGTGTGTTACAGGATCAAGTTTGCCTCTTTGCCACGGGTTCAGTTTTCATTTTTAAACTGGCGTGGGGCACACGCAACATGGAATGCAGCTGTAGACGGACTCCTTACCACGACCGAATGCTTTCACAATGAATCAGTAAGTCATATTATCTGCAAATTTACCAATAAAAACAAATATTAAAATTGATCTCAAACTGGTGCGTCATTCACAAGATGCCCTAATAAAATGCCACACCAGGGTACGCATAGTGCGACAAGTACAAAGCCAACGTGTGCGCAACGCAGCCGGCCTAAATGACGCTGTCACGTCAAAGTCCGCACACCTGCGGGACTACAACACGGCATCGGTATTTATCAGTACCACAACAGTTACGATAAAGTTCATGAAACGTTTCACACTATATAGAAGTCAGCGCTGTGCAGCCAACACTATAGTCTGATTCGTATCACGGGGCAGCGTTGCGCAAATTGAAAAGCACGCTGCTTCACCCAACCTATCGATGATTCGACAAATGCCCGAGCTCACGATAACTGAAAAACACTACGCGTCTCTGAAACACTTACCTGTGTCAATTGCGACTGTGGAATATCCTCGATGCTGCCAGTTAAAAATGGAAATGCAGCGTTCAACGCACCCCGCAACGCTGCAGTGGCTCGTCCAAGTGAACGCACCAAGCCGTCTAAATCGCCATCAAAGTTAAAATCTTTCAGTAAGCGCGCATTTGCTTGGTTATCAATACGCTTCCTATCACGAACGAGTTACTACTAGACGCCATGGAATGTTGGCAGTCTTTTCTCATGCAGACACGCACACCTTCGTTGGAGTACGTGAGCAAAGGAATCGGCAAGCAATTCACACATTTCATGTTAAAACATTTAACTTCTCAGACAAGCACATCCATCCTTGTTCACACTTTGAGAACGTCTACAAACGAATCGGCAAGCAATCCGCGGATTTAACGTTAAAACATTACACTACTGGTTTTCGTGACGTCTTGGTCTTGAAGATCGATTCAGCATGGCGGCCACGTATCGCGACTCATTGCTAATTTCGAAACTCACTTAAATGGGTAGCAGCAGCGATTCAAGCATGCTAATGCTGTGTTTCAAGGTTAGATAAACGAAGTGGGTACTGAGCTTGGCAGCTTGTGTTTTATTGCCGGCAGTGGTGATGTAAGCTTCCGGCGAAACAGCTGTGGCGCTATTTTTGATCAGAAACAAGTTCCAGTAAGTAGCCGTGTTGCGCCGGGGTAATCAGTTTCAGTTCAGTTTCAGTTTCAGTTTCAGTTTCAGTTTATTTTTGCTTTCGTACAAAACATCTCTGGCGAGACAGAAGCTGCCCAAGACTGTGCGCAGTGGTTGACACAAGAGGTTCAATTTCAAATGCCACGTCGGTGATTTGGCGCACCACATGGTACGGACCCAAGTATGGCGAAGCCATTGTTAGTACTGGCCAACTTGCTGTGACGGCGCGCAGAGAAAGACAGTGTCACGACGACTGAAGTGAAATTTGCTGTCGTGGGCATTGTAACTGCAGAGCACTCGTTGCCGCTTTTGCGATTAATTGATATGTGATGTTCAGCGTCCCGAAACCGCCATATGATTATGAGAGACGCCGTAGTGGAGGGCTCCGAAAATTTGACCACCAGGACTTCTTCAACGTGCACCCAAATCTGAGCACACGGGCCTACAACATTTCCAGCTCAATCGAAAATGCAGCCGCCACAGCCGGGATTTGATCCCGCGACCTGCGGGTCAGCAGCCTAGTACCATAGCAATTACACAACCGCGGTGGGGCGGCCGCTTTTGGGAAACGCTCGGAAGCAGGCGAGCATTCTCACGTGCCCCTAGAGCTCTAGAGATGACATCGAGGGCGTATTCTGATGTGTGGCTAACGGAAGGAAAAAGCTTGTCAAAAGGCAGCGTGGTTTCTCGCCCGTACAATAGAAAATTTGGCGAGTAACCTGCAGTATTATGCCAGCCCGTATTGTTGGCAAATGTCGTAAATGCCAGGACGGAGTCCCAGTAAGGATAATCAGAGGAAACGTACATGGCGAGTATTTCACTCATGGTTCTCTTAGCGGCTCTGTGAGCCCATTCGTTTGATAATTAGGTGTCGTTGTGAACTTGTGGTTTTAGTGCAAGAGAGTATATATCTTGGATAACGTTTGTTAAGAAAAAGCGCCCCGAGCAGTAAGCAGTTGCCGAGGAGTACACTGGTGTAGTATGAGATCGTCTAGGAGAAAGGCAGCGACGTCTGTCGCACAACTGGTAGAAAGGGCCCGTGTGATGGCATACCGAGTGGCGTAATGCGTGGCGACTGCTATCCACTTGTTCCTAATCGCCGTTAAAGAGAAAGATCTAAGAACGTCAAGACCTTCCTTATGATATGGTTCAGATGTGATATGAATGCGCTGACAGCGTCCCGATGGAAGGGTTGCCAGTTTCTTGTGATGCCAACAGAATTTGTACCTAATGGCAGACGGATGGTTAAATACTCGGCCGAAATAAGTGAGTTCGAAAAAGGAGTCAAAAGTTATTGAGACTCCCAGGTGACCAGCTGCCGGAAGATCTTGCTACTGCGCGAGGACACTCTGACGCGTAAGTTGAGGTATGACTAATGGTAGCTCACGTCCATCAGGATGCAGGCTATAGCGATATAATACTTCGTCTTGGAGCAGGAACATACGGAGAGACGGAGATGTTGTGAGACCCCTCAGCCCAAGGATTGTTTATTCCAGGTGAGGATCATGGCTTTGCTCGTCTTCGATGTTGCCGAACGCGGAAAGTGCCTGCACGCAAGCAGTCTCATCACTTTCAGGAAGCTATGTCACGTGGGTCTACAAGATGACGCGATAAGCAGTCAGTTTCCTCATGGTGGTGGCATAATTTGTAGACAACTGTGTACGGGTATTCCTTTTGGAGTGGAGCCCACCATGCCAGACGTCCACAAGGATCTTGTAATGACGACAGCCAGCATAGGGCGCGTTGATCAGTGACAACAGTGAGGGCTATCAATACAACTAATGAATATTTTTATTTATTTATTTATTACATACGGCAGACCTTTAGGTCCAAGCAGGTAGGCAGTTACAAAGGTACATAGTCGAAACAATAAGTGGCATAAAGATTGTTTGGGGTGAGTGTTTCATACACTCATAGTGAACACAAGGAGCGACATAGCAACTTATTTCATAATAACGCATGTACCAGACAAAAGAGAAAAAAACACCACAAATTCGTACTTTATATGTCGTGCAATTAAAGTAAAAATAAATATATAATAAATACAAAACAATAAACAGAATTATTTTCACAGTTCAAGCCAAGAAAGTAATGAATACATAAGTATACAATAAGTACAGCAAATACAAGATGAAAAAGAAAACGAAAAGAAAAGAAAAACGCTCTAATAAAAGATCGAAAACCTGAATTTTCAGGAGAATGCTATTTAGAGCGAAGGAGAAAAAAATTCTCTGAGGATGCCCGAGTTGCTCCGTTCTGTCCTGCAGCGTCTGTCCTGCAGAAATAGGGTGTTAGAGATTTGGCGTGATGAAGCCTTGTGGGTCTGGTTGATAACGATCTCAGCTACGGCGATGGGTCAATCACAAGTTTGTGGTTCAGAAGAAGAGAAAGAAGGTCAATTCTTATGTGTTTTCGGCGTGTACTAAGAAGGGAAACGTCAATGGCCTTCATTACACGGTGGCACTGGCAGTATGCGGTGGTCTTACAATCCGCTGATCTTCTTTACGCAGCTTCTCGGCTTGTTCGGGCGTGCGAATGCCAGTCACCCGGGATCGTTTGTCGGAGGCCTATCTGCGCATGACCACCATTCAAGACAGCACGTGTCTTGCCTGCCACTACCAACGTCGTTGGATGGACTATCTCACGGATCGTCTACGTCGTTGCTTACAGCGGAGGATGTCAGCCTGCTGGCGGCGCCATCGTGCATCTGGACTACATATAAGCTACCTCCGTTCCTCAAGCTCAGTGGGCACGGCGGCACTGGCAGTATGCGGTGGTCTTACAATCCGCTGATCTTCTTTAGGCAGGTGAGATTACCAAACGAGAAGTGTATCCGTACTAGCGACCCTTTTTTGCTTGTGCTGCCGTGCCCACAATTGTGTGTCATGATGTGTACCACCACGTCTGTACTAAAGAAATTGTTGTTACTACTTGATGGAGATATTGAAACAAACCCTGGCCCGGAATTGACGCAAATCTGTAAGCAGCTAGAAGCAATTGCTAGCGATATTAAGGAAATAAAAGAGACCCGATTGGTCAACATAGAAAGCAAAATGGATACCCTCACGCGACTGGAACAAAGGTCGAGGCGTACCAGGAACAAGTGGCCTCTATGAGTGCTCAAATCCTGGTTCTTGAGAATAGAATTGATGAATTAGAAAACTACAGCAGGAGATCAAATTTGATTGTTTACGGCATACCTGAGGTTGAAAGAGAGACCAACGAAAGGCTAGAGCACGTAGTGAACAGTGAAATCATTGAGGGCACTCTGGAACTGAATCCGGTTGCAATTGAACGGATTCATCGTTTAGGAAGGCCGGATCCAAACAAGACACGACCTGTAATCTTCAAACTGCTTGACATGAGAGATAAGAGCAGTATACTAAAGAACGGTCATAAACTGAAAAATACTAATTTTTCAATTGGGAAGGATTTTTCAAAAAAAGTACGAAATGTACGTAAGAAACTGTGGGAAAGTGCCAAACCGAATCGCAATAAAAAGGAGAAAGTTGCATTAGCATTTACCAAATTGTGCATAAACGACAAAGCCTATGTCTGGGACAGCGATAAAAATGAACGAGTACCACTACAAAAAAACGACGCCATGAACAGGAGCCGCCCAATGACACGGCTCCATGCATTGGCAAGAGGGTCATCACACTAGGCAAGAGTAAACACCAAACGAACCATTCCATACCCTTTAACAAACACGGTGCACAAAATAAAATAAACATCTGCAAGGAACGACAGCTGCGAATCATCAATTTAAATGCACGAAGTGTCAATAACAAAACAGAACAGTTCGAAATTCTGTTACTTCAACATGACCCTCACATTGCGGTAGTCACTGAAACCTGGTTGCGCAGTGATGTAATACGACCACGCTTTCCCCCCTGGTTACAATATATACCGGAAAGATAGGGTATCTAGGGGTGGGTGGGGTTGCCGTTTTGATCAAGAGATCAATAGAAGCCGTCTTTGTTGATAATCCTTTTGGGCTCGAGTGCGCATGTCTTAGATTGTCTTGTTGGGGCTTCAGTTTCATTCTTTATGCTCTTTATAGACCGCCGGATGCCGGAATTGATTATGTTGCCAAATTACGGGATCACATGCTCCAGTTCCAAAATAGCAAAATAATACTGATTGGTGACTTCAACTTCCCAGGAGTAAACTGGGAGCGGTTCCAGACAGACTATGAATCCAACAAACAAATACATAATCTGTTTGATATAATGCTTACTCACGACTTGATCCAATTAGTTAAAGAACCCACTCGTGTCAACGCTACATCCAGTTCTGTACTAGATCTTGTATTCGTTCACCGCGACTTTAAAGAGAGTACAGTAACAGTAGAAAAGGGCTTGTCAGATCATCATCTTGTTTGTACCTCTCTGCCATTGGGTCGGTCTGTCAGTACTGATAAATGTTCATCACGCTCTTTCAAGGATTATTCACAAGCTAACGATGAATGTATAATTGAGCATTTGGAATCTTCCCTTGATGATTCTGATGGGGACGACGTATGCGCCCTTTGGAATAATTTAAAGAAATGTGCCAACACTGCGTACAAAATTTTGTGCCAAACAAGCGCAAACGAGTCTATAAACACACGCCTTGGGTAACCCGGAAGATAATTCACCTTAAGCGAAGAATTAAACGCCTAAAAAAAGACATGTACAATCGCGCGTTGTAGAAAAGATAAAGAATACTTTGGCACGTGAGGTTCGTGGCTCCAAAGACTATTACTTTAATACATTGTTGCCTAATTTTATTAAAGATGACCGCAGTAAATTTTGAAATTATATTTCTGAAAAAAGAAGCCGGTGAAGGAAATTGTAGTGGGTGGTTCTGTTATTTCAGACCCGCAGGCAATTGCTCAGCATTTTAACCAGTACTTTCAAAGTGTATTCTCCGATGCTTGCGCATGTATGTTGGCGCATACCGTTGTGTATCGTCCTAGTGATGTTGGCTTTATTTCTTACTCTGGTGTGTTATCTATGCTTTTGAACCTTAATACAAAAAAAAATCATGTGGCTCCGACAGCATTCCAAACATATTTCTTCGTCGCTATGCTGAGTCACTGGCTAAATTTCTTGTTGTTTTATTTCGTACTTCTTTAATGTATGGCGAGCTCCCCAAAGACTGGACGATAGCTCTGGTTGTACCTATCTTTAAAAAGGGCGACCGCCTATGTTTTCAAAATTACCGTCCAATATCACTAACATCTTCTTGTTGCAAACTAATGGAACACATTGTCGCCACTCGCATTCTTGAATACTTAAACGACCATAATATTCTAACAGGTTTCCAGCACGGCTTCAGGAAAGGGTACTCCACCGTCACACAGTTAGTTACAGTATTTCACTCGTTTGCACACACCTTAGACAACACCGGTCAAATAGATGCAATATTTCTAGACTTCAGTAAAGCATTCGATAAGGTACCACATGACAAATTAATTCTGAAGATGCGAAATATTGGCCTCCCCGAAATTCTGGTCACATGGGTTGCAAATTACTTGACAAACCGCAAACAACTGGTCATAATAGATGGAATAGGGTCCGGCTATCTTGATGTCACTTCGAGAGTTCCTCAGGGAAGTGTGCTGGGTCCATTGCTTTTCATCCTGTATATGAATGATATTGTTAATGAAATTACAACTGGTGTGCAAATTCGGTTGTTCGCGGATGATGCAGTCTTGTTTCGGGATGTTTCGTGCTGTGCTGATCAGTGTGAACTTAATACCAATCTTACTAATATACTTGAATGGTGCAAGAACTGGGGAATGGTGCTGAACGCCGACAAAACACTGTATCTTCGCATAACACGAAAGAAAGTTCCGTACGACTATCAATACACACTAGGAACATCGCCATTGAAACAAGTCACCAGTCATAAATACCTCGGTGTCACACTAACCAGCAATCTCTCGTGGAATTTACACATTGACAATATTTGTTCATCTGCCTTTCGTAAGCTATGCTTCTTAAAACACAAACTCAGAAATTCCCCTTTTAACGTCAAGCTCCTCAGCTACTTTACTTTTATTAGACCTAAGCTCGAATATGTCTGTATAGTCTGGGACCCCTACACTAATCACAACATCCGTAAAAAAGAAAGAATTCAGAGAAAAGCTGTAAGGTTTATTTACTCTAAATACTCACGTACTGATTCTCCCTCACAAATAATGCTTACTAACAAAATCCCCAGCCTTGAATCCAGGAGAAAGTGCTTCCGTCTTGATTTCCTTTCTTCACTAAGTAAAGGTGCACTGTCCATTGACCCATCTCCGTTCTTCACACCGTTACAAACAAGACCTACTAGGCACCACAACCCGAATGCTTTCGCCCCATATTTTGCTGCTACTGACACCTTCAAGTACTCTTTTTTTTCCGCGTACGATACAAGAGTGGAATGAATTACCCCTTGTATAAGTGCCTTGTTTGCTTGTATTGTTTGTATTTTTGCATTTTATCTTCTTGTGCCCCCCTGCTTGGACCTAACCATGGTCTGCAGTATGTATTAATTAAATAAATTATTTCAGAAGGAGAGTCGACTCGTGAGAACTTGTTAAAAAGGAACCGGACGGCTTTCCTTTGTATTCTTTCCAGGCACTTGATATTAGTTTGAGTGTATGGGTCCCATACTGCACTCGCGTATTCAAAGTTAGGTCTTATTAAAGAATAATAGGCCAGTTTTTTAACATTGCTTGGGGAATTCTAAAGCTTAAGTTTTAAAAAGCAAAGTTTCCTAAATGCAGAGGAGGAAATATTATTTATATGTTTATTCCAAGATAAGGTAGTCGTTATTGTAACACCTCAGTATTTATAGCTATCGACTTGCTTAAGTGGTGAAGAACCAAGCTGGTAAGTAAAATACAGGGGTGCTTTTTTACGCGTTATAGGGAGCAGTACGCTTTTATCAGCGTTCAAAACCATGCCTCATTTTTCGCACCACTGCAATACGTTATTTAAATTGCTATTTAACTAAACCCGATCATCAAGATGAAAACGTTTTTTTGAATAATATGCAGTCGTCTGCAAATAATTGAATTTGAACACCAGAGCTTACTACGCTAACAATACCATTAATATAAACCAAAAAAAGCAGAGGGCCTAGGACACTGCCTTGTGGCACCTCTGAAGTGACTGCCAAACTTTCAGAACGTTCACCTACAATGTCAATATACTGCTTCCTGTTAGTCAGGTAAGCAGAAATCCATCTGATGAAGTGTTCAGGGATGCCAAGAATTTTAAGCTTTATGACTAGTTTATTGTGTGGAACCTTGTCAAAAGCTTTGCTAAAATCAAGAAATATGACATCTACTTGGCCATTAGAATCAAGAGATCAAGCGAACGAGTGAACTACTGTTATTAGTTGGGTTATCGTTGAATACCCTTTTCGAAAGCCATGCTGATGTTCTGTTAGTGCAGCATTATTTTCTAGAAATTCACGAACACAATTGGCTATAATATGTTTCACAAGTATGTAGCGTTTGGATGTCATTGAAATAGGGCGATAATTTTGTGTAAGTGTCCTGTCACCTTTCTTAAACACAGGAACAACCCGGGCTGTTTTCCAGTGAATAGGCAGTTGTGCCGTGATGACTGAGACACGAAATAAAATTACAAGAAAGTTTGCAAAACGCTCGGCATATCGCTTGAGAAATATGTTAGGGATTTCGTCGGGACCAGAAGAACTCTTAGTTTTCAAGTTAAGAAGCACAATAAGTACCCCAGCATACGATACAAAACTCGTATCTAATTGTTTGGAGAATGTGCCGTCACACGCGCATACCGTTGCGCAAGAGAATACACTTTGAAAATAGTTGTTCAAGTGTTGAGCAATCTCACACTTATCGGTGACCGGCTTCCCGTCAACTGATATTTCAGTAACTGGTTTCTTGCTATCTCTTATGTAGTGCCAAAACTTATCAGGCTCATTTTTTATGAAGTTAGGAAGCGATATTTTGAAATAATAAATTTTTGCTGCGCGAAATGCACTAGCGAGGTCATCTTGCATCTGCTTTATTTTGTCATTCTGCACATGTTTCTTTTTATATCTCTTTATCCTGCGTTTTAAATGAATGATTTTCCGATTTATCCAAGGCGTTTCTTTTTAACTTTCTTCAGTTATTATTATTATGGCAAAAATTTAGCTAAAATCTACCCAAGAGTGGGACATTTGCGTTCTGTGATTGAGCAGTTTTGCTCTAGTGGCGATAAAAGACGGCTAGCGTATGCAACGACGCACTCACAACCATGCTGTCATTGGGCTAAAATGACCCTAATTCAGGGGCCGCTGACATTGGTACGCACTTTCGTTGGAGCGCATATATCAAAGTGAACGAAGATAGGTGGCTTTCTAAGTCTGGTCGTCAGTTCAACAAATTCTCTGTCTTCTTCGTGTCCCCGTGCTAAAGTCAAATTTTTCTCTCTATTTTCATGAACGAGCTTGCGATGTCAGCAAAATTATGCAAAAATCTGTGAAAGCAAGCAAAGGGAGCCACAAAGCTTCGAACATCGTTCGCCACGGTCCGCACAGGGAAATCTTTGATGGCACGAGCTTTCTCAAAATTTGAACGAACACCAGAAGAATCGACAAGGTGTTCGAAGACAGTGAGCTGCCGGTGGGCGAAGTGACATCTTGGTGCGTATAGTTGAAGTCATGCTTTGCGTAGAACCAAAGCATTGTTGAGAGACTCTCGCGGTGAGTTTCGAAAGTTGGCGAAAAAACAAAGACGTCATCAAGGTAGCATAAGCAGGTTGACAACTTGAAACTGTGGAGGAAAGAATCCTTAATTAGTTGGAATGTATCTAGCTAGGGCATTGCATAACACGAAAGGCATTACTTCAAAGTGATTTCGCCTGTCGGGAGTAATAAAAGCTGTCTATTTCACGGTCCAGGAAATCAACTAATATGCGCCAGTAGCTCGAACACAGGTCATTGATAGAGAAATAATTTGCTCCACTAAAGCAGTAATGAACGTCATTTATTCGTGGCAGAGAATACACGTCTTCTTTACTTTGTTAATAATTCCGTAGTCGACACAGAATTATGAGCTGTTACCTTTCTTCATGACGAGCACAACAGGCGAAGGCCAAGGACTTGTAGAAGGTTGAATGATGTCTTGAGCAAGCATCTTGTATACTTCTTGCAGAGCACGTGGTGATCGGTGGAGAAAACCCAATAGGGCCGCCGGTGTACTAGATATGCAAAGCAGGTGTCAATTTTACGCTTTGTGACGGTCGCTTGACCTTCTGTTTGGTTATTGATATTAAGGTTGTCTTGGCACGACACAAGAAGGCCACGAAGCGTATTCATATGCTTAGCCATGATTTCATAGGCGATTATTTTAGTTGTGGATTCCAGTGTGCTGCCCGACTGAAAACTGGCAGGTGACGGTGTATTCTCTGTTTAGGCAGAGATGTGGTAGTCACTGGCCGGTGCAAGAGTTGCACTGGATATCTCTCGGGGTAGCACTTCAGAGCAAAGTCGAAAGTTCACAATATGGAGACATGCCGTTTTGTTCTTCATAGCGATAATCATGTGGGGGAACGCAACATTTAGTGAAAGGAGAATGGTAGTATTAGGTGACACGACAAAATCACCGTCGATATACGTCACAGAGACGTCCATATGCGCCAAAGCTCGACAAAATAGGCGAATAATGTCGGCGGAGCATAGCTTTGGCAGAGCATGATTAGGATGGTCAACCGTATGTAGTAGAACGAGCTAAACCACACAAGCAGAACACTTCATTAGGTTGGATTGCTCCGACAGAAAATCGAGCACCAAAAAGATATTGAGTGGGCAGTAGTCCTGTACGTAAAACAGAACAGAGGTATGACGTCCAGCACCAGTGACGCGGGTGGCACACATCCCAGTGACCACTAGTGTTTTACCAACGGCTACACGAACTACAGTGATCAACACAGGAGTTAGCAATTTATTTACTAGAGCATAAAGGCTGCTGTTCATGACTGATATGTGAGCACTGGTGTCGATGAGTGCTGTTACAGAAGGATCATCGACATTTCCTTCGATCACGTAGTTGCGTCCGCGTGTCGTCTTTACAAAATTTGTAGTCGGGTCATCATGAAAGCTCGCTCCCCTCTAGTAGCTGCGCTTTCAGTTTTCCGAGAACTGGAGGGGGTAGAAGGGTGAGGGAAAACAATGCCTATTGCAAAAACCAGCGCCACTGGGTACCAGCGTCCAGTGCCATGCCTGATTATGGGCTCAGTATGGCGCTGGCACCAGCGCCTCCCAGCGCAGGTACTGCGACGCTGGAGCGGCAGCGTCCCAGTACTCCGCGCAAAATGGCTTCACAAGGTTAAAACGGGGGTGCCCATTCGTCATAAATAAATAAATATACAAATAAAATAGTGCGCATTCAAAATGAAAACAAAAAAATAAAAAATAAAACGCCTTCTGACAGAATTCGAACTTGCTACTTCCTGATTCTGAACCGTGTACGCTACCCACTACGCCACGCCTGAACGTGCGTGTATGGTTGTGAAATGACTATCTGGAGAACACGCCATTCAACTTCATGTTTACAAGACGCACAGTCAAGACTGACGCAGTATACCTTTCCAAATAACAATTTCATCTTAATTCAACAGTGACGAACGGCTTCCGGGCACCGAATGACGTGCGGATATTAGCAAGAGGGCAATTTTTCTAAAGCAACCACACCTTAACTTTGAAAAATCTAATTGACTGGTGGAGCAGCCACACATTGTAAGCTGTTGCTGCAGATAGTTTTTTTTACTTTGATAGACAGTTCTCGCACTTGCTACTGGTCAACATGTACAGATGATTTAAATGTCTTGTGCGAAAGATATCCGTGCACACAAGTGAATATTAAGTATTTCTTTTCACGCCAGCGACGATGTAGCAGTACACATCCGGCATGCCAGATTACATATTTGCAGTTATATCGATACCTACAACTAAGAAACCACCAAAGAAATGGCTAATGCTATCCACTGAAAAAAGATGCCAGTATGTTCACTAACGCGTACCAAATTACCAACTCGAAATTGCGTGTTCTTACATACGAGTCAGAGAGGTACCGGCTCCTGCTCTCAGAAGGAAGCTTTCGGTGACAGCCTACGTAGCTGAAAGCACGACACATCGATCGTCACCGCTCCTTGTGCGGCACAGCACACGCAGATAAATGGTCTATTTAGGCTCAGGGATGTCCAAACTGTACTTTACAATCATTCTTACACTTTATAATTGTGCCTATTCAATATAAAAAGCACCGGCAGCATGTACACCGACGCGGCCGGCACGGTAGGCCTCGCTGGAACAGGGCACTGGGTAAGGCTGCTCTCCAAGCAGCTGAGTTGCGATACATGAAGTTTCTGCATTCGAGCTTTGCAACATTTCTAACTGTTACCTAAACTGTACCTGAAGTAACTGCAAGGTGATTCAATGCCATAAATGCATTTACGGAGTGGCGATGCCGAGCGACAGCCGTTTTTCTAGCCTCCGCTGGCATTACACAGCGGGCGTGGCAGTGAACAGATATGCAGGTATGTCAATAAAAACAATAAAAAACACGCATAGAAATACCAGTAGAATCCACCAAAAATGTATGCCAGGGAGTGAGTTCACGAAGGCGTACCAAATTACCAACTCCAAATTGCGTGTTGTTTGGTATCAGTCTGAGAAGTGCCGGCTAAGTGCGGCCGGCAGCTTTCGGAGATAGCCTGCGTAGCTGAAAGCGCGACGTTCGATCGCCAGCGCTCTATGTGCGAACATCGACACACGACAAAATAGTTTATTTTCGTTCATGGATGTCTGAACTATGCTTTACAGTTGTTCTCACACTTTAAAGTTGTGTGCACACGAAGCAAAAAGCGCAGGTTACATGTATACCAATGCGGCTGGCATGACAGGTTTAATGCTCCCTGGGCCAGGCACTGGGTAAAACCACTCTCGACGCGGTGAGTTGGGATGGTTGAAGATTTTGCATTTGAGCTTCAGAAAGTTTTTAACTCGTACCTGAAGTAAGTAAAAGGGTAAGCATGGCCAGACATACATTTATGTGGTGCAGCAGAATTGAACGACAGCTTTTTATCTTGCCTCCACTGGGAAACCTTGCGAAGCGATCGAGAGAGGTCATTTATGTTTCGTCAACTTTGCGGTGAAAACAATTGACTGTTTCTGTTAGCAGTGGTGTGCAGCTCCTGGCTTACAAACACTGCAACTTAAATCGTTACAGCAACACAAAGATGATGCGATTATGTCCGGTATACGCGGGGCTATATGCAAAAAAGGTGCATTATAATTACTGCGACACGTACGTGCGCCGCAATAATTACGTATGCTCGGTATCTGTTAGGGTAGCATCTTTCCGTGCCGTCGAATCAAGCATTTTATATTCAACGACACCGAAGCATACCTCTGCACACGCTACAATAAAGTGCACGCTGCGCTGGAATGAACAGTGCGTGCTCCAGTATTCATCAGCGCTTCCCAGTGAAATTTCTAGCGCTTCCAGGGCTTCGCAGTGCCCACCAGAATCACAGCAGTTGAGCCAGCGCCCCTACCAGTGCAACACATTTTTTTCCCAGTGTGCCCAGCGCAGTGCCAGTGATTACAAGCGTGTACCAGTGTCTCCAGCGTGTACCAGTGCCAAAAAACGTACGTACATCACGCTGTTTTTGCAATAGGGTGTTGAATAAATGAGTGGGACAAGCATCCGGAGGGCGACAGGGAGTGGTTTGGTTGGGTGGTCTTGGATGGCGAAGCATCGTCTTGTTAAACAAGTATCAGTATTCGAGAACCAGTTGAAGGGTGCTGGTTGTTTGCATAATCCAGCATGGCTGCCGATTCCAGGAAGTGCGGCAGTGACGTGAAATATGGTCAACTCTTCCGCAGTTGATTCAGATCAGCCTGTCAGGGGAAGCTCGTCATTCGACCGAGTTCCGGTGATGTGGGTGGTTGTTCGGTCCACGGGACATATAAGGTGAAATGGGTAGCTGTTAGTCGGGTCTGTTAACGGGGCACAACGGCTGAAGTCCAGCTAAGACCAGTTCCTGGAGTATAACTGTCTAGAACGAAGAAATAGTTGCGCTAGAGTAGTGAGGAGGCCTGACTCGGGGAGGAAGTGGAGACGCAGCCTAGATTTCTTGGCCCACGATGCGCACGACATTGTCGGAATTAGCAGGAGCTGCTGCTAAACGTCCGTCCTCGCTGGTATATGTTGCAGCCGTGTTGAAAAGACTCAAAACGTGCGGAGTAATCAGATGACTTTTCATTTCTTCAAAGCATAGTCATTATTCATTGATGAAGTCGTCCATGGTCGATGAGTTTTGAAACACAAGGACAGTGAGGGCGTCATCGCCATTCCTTGTGCATTTTTCTTTACTGAACTCACTTTATGGCTACGCGTTCTGAGTCAACCGGACCTTGCTTCGAACAGTAACACACTTCCTCTTGAAACATCATAAAACCTCTTCTGTCTTACTTCGCTTTTGCCATTTCGGTAGCTACTCCCAGCCGGCTTCTTTTCCATCGGTGTCATCCAATAAATCCTCTTCACCTTTCTGTCTGTTTGCTTGATTGTCGTTGTTGCCTTGTCACCCACACTACCAGCCGTATATTTGCTGGTGAGTCTCTTCATGTTTTCCCTATTTTGCGCCCAAGGTCTTCCTATACAAATACCTGAACACCTCTTTTGCCTATCTAGTATCCTTCATTTTTCTAAGCTTTCCAAATCTCATTTCGCTCTGAGCGTCCCTTACTGCAAAGCGTCTCTATCCCGTATCCCTCCTCACAGCTTTATTCGTCGTCTTCCCGTGAGCTCCCAGCACGAGGCGTCCCACAGTCCTTTCACTTACATCCATTCCTGATTGCACCTCTAACTTTATGCGCACCACCCAGTTCTCAAAAGTAAGCCCTGGGACAATTACGCCTTGAAACTGAATTTGAAGCACTTCGTAACAAATTTATACCCATAACGCTAGGTGCTTCACTATTGCATCATTCCTCTTTTCTTTTGCTGCCGATGTTTTTCCTGTACCTCAAAATACCTATATCTGTGATTTACCCGTACTCCGAGGTACATATACTCGCTTACCCTCGGTATTTTATGGTGCTGTAATGAGATCGCCTGGTCTTTGTAGTCATTCAGTACCATCAATTCCCATTTTTTAGCAATAAATCCTAGTCCTGGACACTAATATTTCCTTCCGCATATATCTGCCAGCTACATTATATTGCAGTGACTGTCAGCAATAAAGACAATGTCGTGTGCATCAAATAGACCTGGAAGCTTCTGCTCAACCATTGCGTCAGCCGGTTTGTGTGACAGGATAAACCCAACGTTTCTACCTTCAAGAGCTTTTTCTATTCTCACCTTGTACAGCATGATTAAGAGCGGGGAAAAAAGAAATCCATGTCTCAGCCATTTGCTAATTTTAACGCTGTCATTGCTCCTTATACTATTCCGTGGAAAGTGTAACTTATCGGTATATTTTTTCAAAAGCTCGATAAATTCGTCCCCTATGACATTTTTCTTTCATATTTCCCAAACCGTTTCTTGAATAAAACTGCCATACGCCCCAGAGATGTCCCCATAAGCTACGTATAAACGCCTGTTTTCTACTCTAGATACTTCTATACACCGAGTAAGAACAAGCAGGTTTTAGTCTAACCACCTGTAGACTCGGAATCCATTTTAAAATTCTCACAAAATATAATTTTGCTCTGCCTAAGTTTCTATTTTTAATTTTACTGCCTGCATCAACAACCTGTCTAGCACAGATTTACTATTTGGTGGTCTGTTCGAGCGAATGGTATCCTTTCCTCCCATGCCTTTGTAAATTAGGTTCAATGTGCTTTTCCTTCAAGTGCCTGGTAATACATTTTCCTGCAAGTACTTTTCTACTCATTTCAGCCGTGCTTCTTTAGTGCGAAGCCCTAGTTAGTTAATGAGGTGGACGTGCACCCCATGTAAATCTGCATTAGTGTGCTTAGCAGTTTTTTCTTCGGTCTTTTCCCAATTGAACATCCTACCTCTTCCTCGGTTGCACTCTTTTCGATACTTTGACCTCTCGGAGAAGCTTTCTGGGCGCACTTTTAAAACAAATCTGTTGTTACCTTTCAGATATAACGTAGTGCTTCACACCCTTCAATTCTATTTCCTCTTTCACCTACCATATGTTGGTGTATTGTGACAGACTACCTACCTAGTGCTTTTTTGGTGGCTCTAAATTATTATAGGCGTGGCCTTCTTCTTTTCGCCAATCTCTGTCATCCTGCATTCAATTTCACCTTAGTTATTGCCTCGACCAATTCCTGCCGTTTTTTTTTCTCTAAATAGAATTCACAACTTTAGTCGACGTCATCCTGTGGCCTCATGTCCCTTTTTGCTTGTATATAAGCTCCCGTAATGCCTCACTTCGCTTCTCAATCGCTTCCAAGGTTTTTTTCTGTTCCAGCAAATGTTTGGCATTCTCTTTCCATTTCAGCAAATAGTTTTCTTCTTTTTTTTCCATCTCCCTCATCATATGGTGTAACAGCTCACTATACACCCAGTTTTTGCCCGTTAGTTTTCTAACTTCGTCGTCGAGTCTTGCGGCTATATTTGTTATTTGGGTCATTTAAATAGGACCTTCCGAACTTTGATTCAACGTTCTGATTTTCAGTTTTATATCCCGTTTCCAATGTTATGCTTTTATGACCACTACTGAAGCTGTTAATGTCTTCGTCGTCTATTTTCATCTCTCTGAGTTTCTTATAGACTTCCTGTGTCATAAGACAATATTCAATGCTTGGTTGCCCGAGTCGTTCAATATCGTTACATTTCTGGTTGAGCTGCTGGGTAATGAACCAAAGCCCTACGAACGCAAGACAGCGTAGCCCTGACCACCAGCGAGTTGATCCTGCGGAGCCCACACCTGTGCATCAGAGGACCAGACGCTGTCTTCGAGGTGATTCACCAGAATTCAGTCCACACCACTTCACGCCAAGGGGAACTCAGTCAATGGACGCCACCACCATGACAAGTCACGTAACACCAGCCCAAGTGGTGATAAATCAGCCTCACCAGCCACCAGTATTTCATGGCGACTCATATGAAGACGTAGAAGATTGACTGAACCTCTTTGAAAGAGTGGCACGTTTGAACGGTTGGGACGAGAGAGAGAAGCTCCGCCGTGTATACTTTGCTTTGGAGGACTTCGCAAATACGTGGTATGAGAACCATGAAACCTCATTTACGACCTGGGATGAATTTCGGCGACAAGCTCTGGCGACTTTGCCAGCGCAGATCGCAAAGAAAAGGCGCAGGCTGCGCTCGACTCCAGGAACCAACTCACCAACGAAAGTGTCGCAATATATAGCGAGGACATGATCCGCCTGTTCAAGCGCGCAGATTCCCATATGACTGAAGACAAGAAGCTACGCCACCTCATGCGTGGGGTGAAGCAAGAGTTATTCGCTGTTCTCGTCCGCAACCCACCACGAACAGTTGCGCATTTTCATACGGAAGCGACAGCCATCGAGAAAACGCTAGAACAGCGGGCTCGACAGTACAATCGAGACATAAACTATGCACCTGCCAATGTCTTCTTTGGACGCCAGCGAAGTGACATGGACGCTTGGAAGTCGGTGATCAGGAAGTCGGTGAACATGGAAGTCGGTGATCAGGGAAGAGCTCAGCAAGTTGCAAGCACCTCACTCTACAGCAACACTGTCTGTCGTCGACGTAGTACGAGATGAACTGAGGCAGATGATACGTGAGCCAGAGCGTGCGCCACAGCCGATCCAACGCATCCCAACATACTTTGAAGTTTTCACACAACCCGCGGCGCACACCCATGCAGCAGTTTCGATGGCCTCTCCTTGCCCACAAACGGTACGCAGCGCACCTCGTCCACTGGAAGCGACGGCTACCTACCTGCCACGAGCCCGTGGTGTAGCTCGCTACGTGGATCAAAGTCCCCGAAAAAGTGACATCTGGCATGACCATGAGCGCAGGCTTTTGTGTTTCCGTTGTGGGGAAGCAGGTCACCTGTATAGGTTCTGCCCTTACCGACAGGCAGGATTAAGGGGCTTTCCGTTGTACGCACCATGCCCTCAAAACGGTGAACGGCCAACGGAGATCGAAGAGTACTTGTCCATGCGCCAGAGCCCACTCACTCCACGCCAACATCACCCAAGATCGCCGTCGCCCAGGAGTTACCGATCACTCAGCCCACGTGCTTCTTCCGCACGGTCTGGGCACCGTTCTACAAGCCCACACCAGGGAAACTGAAGCAAGCGACCTGTGGAGGTGAGGCCGCTGATAACTGCAGTTGCGGAGATCCTCCATTACGGTTTCAAGGTGACGATGCTATGTTTACAGAGGATAAGCGCAGCAGTGCGAAGATTACTTCAGATTTGCGGTTGAAAATAGACGGATACGAGCTAAATGCTTTAGTTGACACCAGCGCTGATTATTCGGTAATGAGTCACAAATTGGCAAAGAAACTGAAAAAGGTTGTGACAAAATGCAGTGGGGCACAGATACGCATGGCAGGTGGCCACACTATTACACCGCTCGGCAGATGCACCTCAAGGCTCGAAATAAGAGGCTTTACTTACGTTGCAGACTTCATTGTGCTGCCGGACTGTTCAAGGGAGCTTATACTAGGAATGAACTTTCTGCAAGCCAATGGAGCCATAATTAATCTGCGCAGATCCAGTGTAACGTTTTCGACCGAACAAGCTATGCCGGGGGAGGAATCGGAAAAGCGACGTCTTACTGCTCTGCGCGTTGTTGATTATGACGTCACAGTGCCACCACGCTGTAGTGTAATGGTGCTTGTTGAAAATAAGGCATTTTGTGACCACGAAGGAATAAAAGATAGAAACGTACAGCTCTTTTTAAACAAAGGAATTTGCGTGGCGAGGGGTGTTGTTCACTTGAGGAATGGCCGCTCAGTTGTCCTCCTTACAAATTTTGGGAATGAATGTCAGCACATCGCGCAAGGTATGGCTATCGCCTATATCGACGAGTTCTGCATGGCGACTGAACTATGCAGTCTAGCGACAACGCCAACTACTCCACAAGAGACCTGCAACGTCGACGCATCAGTTAACGTCAAACATAGGCTCCCAGAATATCAAAAGAAACGATTGTTCGCCCTTATAAAAGTTTTCGGACTGCTTTTCAACGTCCTCCAAGGTGCGACGTACGACTATTGCAAAACACAAGATTATAACAGAAGAAGCCACGAAACCGATTTACCAACACCCATATCGAGTATCGCAAAAGGAAAGAGACGTCATCAAGAAACAAGTGGAGGAGATGCTTTCAGATGACGTGATACAGCCTTCCAGCAATTCATGGGCGTCTCCCGTATGCTTGTTAAAAAGAAAGATAACAGCCTTCGATTCTGCGTCGACTATCTGAAACTGAACAGCGTAACGAAACGGGATGTATACCCTCTGCCGCGTATCGATGGTACACTCGATCGACTACGGAGTGCGAAATACTTCTCCTCCCTTGATCTCAAGAGCGGATATTGGCAAATTGAGGTGGATGAGTGCGACCGTGAAAAAAACGGCATTCATTACCCCAGACAGCCTCTACGAATTTCAAGCACTTCCATTCGGCCTGTGCACAGTGCCAGCTACGTTTCAGAGAATAATGGACGCTGTCCTCGCGGGACTGAAATGGCAGTCCTGTTTGGTGTACTTGTATGACGTTGTCTTATTTTCCGCTGCATTCGACCAACATCTAGAGCGACTCCGCACAGTATTAGAAGCCATTCGTTCAGCAGACTTGACCATCAAGCCAGAAAAATGCCACTTCACTTTTGAATAGCTTCGATTCCTCGTACACGTCGTCAGGTCCGACGGTGTTTGGCCAGATCCCGAAAAGACAGCTGCCATCGCGAAGTTCCCGACACCCAAAGAGAAGAAGTCAGTACGTCGCTTCCTGGGTTGATGCGCGTACTATCGGCGATTTGTGGAAAATTTTTCGAACATTGCTGAACCACTTACTAATCTGACAAAAGACGAGGTGCCCTTTGTGTGGGAAAGTGAACAACAGGAAGCATTTGATGAGTTAAGAACACGCCTGCAAGCCACTTCAAACCTCGCCCACTTCGATGATACTGCCGAAACTGAAGTTCACACTGATGCAAGTAACGTCGGCCTCGGAGCCATTCTAATCCAGCGGCAAAACGGCCAAGAAAAGGTGCTAGCGTATGCCAGCCGCAAGCTTTCGAAAGCTGAGACAAATTACTCTGCAACCGAAAAAGAATGTCTCGCGGTCATCTGGGCCATAAGTAAAGTTCGGCCATATCTCTACGGTAGACCATTTCGAGCAGTCAGTGACCACCATTGCCTGTATTGGCTGGCGAATCTTAAGGATCCCTCTGGCCGACTAGCAAGATGGAGCCTTAGTCTACAAGAGTACGATGTTACTGTGGTGTACAAATCTGGGAAAAAGCACAGCGATGCCGACTGCCTGTCACGCGCACCAGTGGAGACGAGTGAGCCGGAGGAAGAAGACTTCCCGTTTCTAGGCGTTGTCTAGGCATCAGAAATCGCTCAACAACAACAAAATGACCCTGATTTGCTGCCACTTATACAGCGTGTCCAAGGACTCAACGTTAAAGTCTCGCGCACTTTATCCAGAGGGCTCCCTTCGTTCTGTCTTCGAGAAGGGGTCCTTTACAAGAGGAACTTCAAGCGTCATAATGACAGGTTTGTACTCGTTGTACCTGCACCTTTACGAAACAAGATTCTGCACGCATGTCATGATGAGCCAACATCTGGACACATGGGTGTCAGCCGTACATTCGCCAGAATTCACCTAAAATACTACTGGCCAAAACTGTTATCATCAGTTAAGCGCTATGTGAAAACTTGCCGTGAGTGTCAAAGACGCAACACTCCATCCGTGAAACCTGCAGGCCTCCTCCAGCCAATAGAACTACCGCATGCCCCATTACAACAAGTCGGTATGAATCTCCTAGGCCCGTTTCCGACATCGACTGCACACAAGAAGTGGATAGTCGTACCCACGGACTATCTCACTCGCTACGCTGAGACTAACTCGCTGTACACCGCAACAGCTCTTGAAGTTGCCAAGTTCTTCATCAAAAACATAGTCCTCAGACATGGTGCGCCCAGCGTCGTAATTAAAGATCGTGGCCCAGCTTTTTGTGCAGACCTAATGAAATGTCTGATGCGAATCTCCCATACAGACCAGAGAAAAACTACAGCATACCATCCTCAAACAAATGGCCTAACGGAGCCCTTGAACAGAACTCTGACTGATATGTTTTCAATGTATATCGACGTTGAACATAAACTGTGGGATGAAATATTGCCCTACATCACGTTCGCATATAATACAGCCGTTCAAGAAACAACGCGAGTGACACCATTTGAACTTGTATTCGGCCGAAGAGTCACCACTCCACTGAATGCCATGTTACCACTAAATAATGAAAGCAGAAATGCACCTGGCCTAGACGACTTCCTGCAAAGAGCCGAGGAAGCACGACAGATGGCGAGATACAGAATACGCCACCAACAGCGTATCGACTCCTATCGGTACAATCAGCGTCGTACCGAAGCGCATTTTCAACCAGGTGACAAAGTATGGATATGGACTCCAGTGCATCGCCGTGGACTTTCTGAAAAACTTTTTAGCCGCTACTTCAGGCCTTACGAAGTACTCCATCGTGTAAGCGATGTAACTCACCAAGTCAGATCCGCTATACACGGGAGCTCAAAACGCCACAACCCTACAGAGGTTGTACATGTAGTCCGGATGAAGCCTTACTATGAAAGATCACCGGAAGACCAGTGACGCCTACCACGAATCTATTCGTTGCCTGACGCATCGGGACGATGCGTATGAGGAGGGCGATTATGCCGCGACATAGTTCCTGCATTCAAACAACGCGCCCATCACCACGCGCACAGGGACATACATGCGCGCCGTCTAGTGTTGCGCAGAAACGATGATGATAGCATGAGAATCCAGCTGGCCTCTTCTGATGCGCGCCACGCGCTTGGGACTCTTCTTGAAGAAGCAGAAGAAGAAGAAGACATATTTGGTGTTCTGCTGTAACGTGCTACGACCATAATCCCTTTGAGTTGTGGGCACAGGTTCGCCCTTTAATAAATACGTTTTATTACACCCCGAGTCCTTCAACATCGTTACAATATCATGCTCTTGTTGCATCCTTCCCAAGTAATATTCTGACATATACGCCAGCCACCTCCGCTGGACATGGCGCGAGCAATAGTAGCTTGCCGAGCAAGCTCCTGACACATTGTTTCTATAACAATTTTTTTCAAGAGATCATTCCGTGACTCAGATAATTTAAAAATTTGAACCATGGATGAATAGCTTCATATATTTCACTTAATTCGCCACTCCAGCGCACGTTTTTTCTCGTGGACAATGCCCTGAGTGGCGGCGCGCCATTTAGTGAGAATTGTTGGAATCACCGAAAAGGACGTTTTCAGCGGCGACCAAAGACGCGTCCACTGGCAGCTGTGGCGTACACGCCAGCCACCGGCCACCGCCGCTGGACCAGGCACGAGCACTAGTAGCTTGCCGAGCAAGCTCTTAAAATATTGACTTCACATAACATTCTTTCCAGAAGGCATTAAGTAACTCAAATTACTCAAAACTTTTGAATCACAAATATATAGGTTTAAATATTTCATATAATTAGCCACCGGCGTGCACGTCTTTCCTCCTGGACGACGCCAATGTTTTGAAATCTACATTTAGGAAGAGCGTCTTTCAGTGAAAAAACATTAAAAAGATGTTATTCGACCTCTACAGAAGCTGCAAAACGGGGTTTCATTCTGTATTCGATTTTGCCTATCTGCACCGTTTTCTTCTCTAATTTCCAGTACACTGGTCACCTGTCAATAGGGAATATTTTAAAACTCCACGTTGTATTGTGTGCGTTACTATTGTGAAGGAATAAAGATGGGGAAAACTGTTTATTAAAGAAAGCTTCGTGAATTTCTGCCTCTATGCAAAAGAGATTGTTGATGGTGGATGGACCTTTTCAGAATAAGCACTGATATTTGTCGACGAGTTTGTTTCGTTGTTTAGTGGATTTAGACAGCCGAGCGGTCGTACTCAAAGAAACAACAGCGTCATTTGCAGAAAAAGAAATATCGGTGTTCAATTTTGGGTCATGTTTTTATAGGCAAGCGGTTGCTTATGTCGCAGCAGTTGTATTGGTCGGTAGTTTATGATCTTGTCAAATTGTTTGTAGAGCCAGCTCTGACTTTATACAGAGGAAGGCCCTTCGCAATGTTTCAGAATAGATATCATAAAAGCCTCTTTCAATGCAGAGTGAAGCTCACCGAAAGACAATATGGTGGGGTAGAGGTACAGGAGAGTTTTTTTGAGAGATAGGTTGTGTTTCACGGGGTAAGTATTTTAGCATTCAATACCTAAGACGATCACAGCCTAAAGCAGATTTTCTGCCTCAGTTGAGTGCTGCATGCAGCTGAACTTGGTGGAAGGGTGCCTTGTCGTTTTTCCAACAATTCTTTTCTAGTCTTTATTTTTTGATTCTCTCTGTGTAGAGTTTGTATGTAGGTGGATAACGCGATGGGCTGGACACGCGCTCCAAGTGTACGGTGAGAAATTTGCTTGTCTTCAAGGCTGTCACCCTCTGTATCGAGTGAAATTGTCTATAGGCCTTTTATCCTATTCACCCTGCTCCAATTGTTAAGTTTATCTATGTAGGAATTAATACCTCATAAAAACCTCTCCTTAAGTTTGCTTCTAGTTTGTCACCGTATTGTTCGTCTTTGAGACCTTACTTGCTTCAAATTTATCAGATTCCTCGCAAAGTGAGAATCACGGAGTTAAACTTCACACTTTCTGCTTTTTGCGAGTTTTCCTGCACTCGTCTTTCCACCACGTGACGTGACGTCTGCAGTGCCCACAGCTACTTTTGTTTTATACAGTTTGGACGACCGTGAATAATAAAACAATAAAATAAATTGCAACAGAATCGAAACCTAAGGACGAAATCGCAGCCCACGAGATACTACTGCTACTTTGGCACTTCTCCAAAGCAGCTCTATCTACTTTCTAACATAGAGCCAGAGGAGAAAATTTGTGTTCATCAGGTGTTCTCATGAGAAAATGCTCATTCCAGCAGTGGTTGTTACGTTTGTCCTAGCAATTTTTCTGAACAGACGCCATTGTGCGTAAGCTGGTCTGCTAGGTTGCTTTCAACCCCATCAGCGTCCAGTCGGCTAGACGCTGTCCTGTAAAGGTAGTATGTAGTGATCTGATCTCAACGAGAACTTCGCGAGACAACCCTTTTTTTATTAACGGGCTGGAATAGCATAGGACGGCACCACTATGGCTGTTCTCATTAGGCCAACCTTTCGACTCGGCTACTGTCATCTACGCAAGGCCATCGCAAATCTCCGTTCATTTGGAAGCGTGTGAAGACGTCGAAGAAGCCGTTCTCAGGGATCGAGAACGTATTTGTATTTGCCATTGTACGATTGTATTTGCCATTGCGTGCTTTTCTTGCACAGGCAAATTGTTTCATCTTTAGAAAGCATCTCCACATCTATGATTGTTGTAACTTTGGCAGCACAAAATCCTGTCACAATTATAGAGTAGAAATTGGTTGTGTTTTTTGAGTAGCCTGGAGGTATTTAAGAGAGTTCAATCCACTTCTCTGTGGCATGGTATTGTGTTGTGTCGTTTGTTTCGTTTTTGTCGATCATAGTGCGGTGGTTTGGGAGTTGGTTGTAAGCTGTCTCTTGAAGGCTACTGGCCAGGCCATCTTGCTCATCACCAGCCATTCTCTTCGTGCCCAGTGATCGGAAGCGCAGGCCTGCCCAGATTTTCCGGGTGGCGGAGGAGCTGTTACGTTTGTCCCGGCAATTTGTCTGGGCAGACGTTATTGTGCGTAAACTGGTCTGCTAGCTTGCTTTCAACCTTATCGGCGCGTAGTCGGCTACATGCTGTCCTGTAAAGGTTCCAGGTTGTGGTGGGGTCTCAACGACAGCTTCGCGAAACATTCCCTTTTTTAACGGGCTCCGACCGCGTCGGATGGCGCCACTGTGGCTATTCTCTTTAAGTCAATTTCTCAGCTTTGCTATTGACATCTACGCGAGGCCAACACAAAACTACATCAAATCGGAAGTGTGGGTAGACGTCAAAGAAGTCACTCTCAGGAATCAAGAGTTTGGACTGCCATGTTCGAGAGAGCTCTGGAAGCCTGTAGCTAAAAAGAGCGATGAACCGCTGCTGACGTTCGTGTCAATGGCCATCTCCCCGGAGGAGCTCAACTTTTTCTCTCCAGACTCTACCTCCTTGCCCGGTGGTGCCTTCAAGGCGTGGGCCGGGTGCGTCACTGTGTCGTGTGCTCCTGCCACCATTGCACCGTTTCGCCCCGCCGTATGGTTCAAATTCTACACTTTTTCTGGTGGGTGCACCATATAGACTTCGTCACCTGATTTGTGACAAGAGTGGTCACCGCCTTCTTTGGACCTCCGTGTAAGGAAACGGCGAGCTACAAAAGCTAGAGACATTATGTATATAAGAGCGGAATCATGGGTTGAATCTCTGTTGTACATACAGGTGAATCATAGACTGAACCTCTGTACATCGCTGAATATTTTGTATCTCTACAGTTCCCATCTTTCATCTATAACGTTAATAAACCTTTCGTTCAATCTCTTAAGAACGCATCCCCTCACTGGCGAGCATCGACTATGTGGACGATGGCGGGGTGCCAGCTAACCTAAAGAAGCCCCGCCGTACCTGCTATCATTCCCGAACCATTAACAGTGTATTTATTGATATACCAGTAATATAGAAAAAATGGCCGGTGAAACCATTCAAATAATGAATGAAGATGTTTTGTTAAGCATGCTGAACGATGCGCTATTAGTGAGTAGCCATGTGGAAGTAAAATATATATACCGGCTTCGCACATTGCTTCCTAAGTCGCCCCAGACACAGCTGTGGGCATGAAAAATGCCACGGACAAAGTAGGGTTCAAAATATATTTAGTTAAAAATTCAAAATAATGTTCCAGCAGCTTAAGAGAATGGGATACGTACCCTGGTGAAACTGTCAGAAGCCTAATTCAACAGGACTAATGGCGATAGTTTTAGGAACCATTTGTATCTGCAAACCTGGGAATGATATGCATTTATCTTGTATGATCGCAACGTAACCAAATACTGCAATAGCTTCATCTAGATCTCTACAGATGGCGTGGCATCTAAGCAAATATTTTTTTTCAGGTGTGTTGATTATCACTGGGCACGGCGGAACCGAAAGAATGCGGTTCGCTGACAATCCTTTGCTTTTTGCTGTGCAGTTCCTCGGCTTCCTGCGCACTGCGTACTGCAATGAGCATACCGTTGTCGAGGCGGCTGGGCATCAGTCCGGGAATTTCTACTGTCATGACGCTGGGTATCAGCGTTTGACACCACCCATCAGACCACCACTTCATTCTACGTCACCAAGCGCAGAAGCCGGCATGCAACCTTCGCATGGAGCGACACCGTGCGGAACCAGTAGAAAGGGTCATCCTTTGAAATGCGCTACCACTGGGCACGGCGGCACCGAAAGAATGCGGTTCGCTGACAATCCTTTGCTTTTTGCTGTTCAGGTGAAGAAATGTTACGGCAAGTGCTTCCGTTGAAGCGATCCTTTTCTGCTAGTGCTGCCGTGCCCATGGCTGTGTTGCTTGCTTGATATTGCTGTTATCTGCTTCGGGAAATTACTCCTTTAAGAGGGGGGGACATTGAAACTAACCCCGGTCCCGACACTGCACTAATATTAAAGCAGCTTAGGGAAATCGCACCTGATATTAAAAATATAAAGGAAAACCGCCTGGTAGAAATTCAAAAAAAGGTGGACGCTTTGTCAAACCTTGAAGAAAAAGTCAATTCATGTCAGGACCGGCTCACGCACATGAACCAAGTTGTTCTGACGCTTGAAAGGAAGATAGACGATTCAGAAAATCGCGGTAGAAGACCTAATTTTGTCATTTTTGGGCTACCAGAACCAGAGGGTGAAAACGGTGGATCCCTGGAAACAGCCGTAAATAAAGGTATCTTTCAAGACCTTCTCGAATTGGAACCAGTAGTGATAGAACGCATTCACAGATTAGGTCATCTATCTCCGAATAAGAAACGACCGGTCATCCTGAGACTGCTCGATGCGAGAGATAAAACATTAATTTTCAAACAATGCCACAAACTGAACAACACTCCTATATCAATAAGTGAGGACTATTCGCAGAAAGTTCGTGAAGTTAGGCGGAAGCTTTGGGCAAGTGCGAAGGAAAACCGGGAGAGAGGGGACAAAGTTTCCTTGGTTTTGACAAATTGTACATCAATAAAGTGCCGTATGTTTGGAACGAGGAAATAAATGAGAGTTGCTGCTCAAAAAAACGACGAAGAAAACTCACGCCGGCCAATGACCCGTCGTCACGCGGAAAAGCTAAGGTAGACGCTAGTTTTGCCGACTGCCAAGGCAATGTTTTAAAGATTCCGTGTTTAGAAGTCAACCGTTCATCCTACAGAAATTTGAATTCCGTCAAAGAAAAACACCTGCGTACCGTCAATTTCAACGCTCGTAGCGTAGTAAACAAGACAGATATACTTGAAATTCAACTGCTACGGCGTGATCCACACATTGCAATCATAACAGAAACTTGGCTACGTAGTGATGTAACAAATGAACTAGTCTTTCCATCCAATTACAAAGTGCTTCGCAAAGATAGAATGCACAGAGGCGGGGGTGTGGCCGTTCTAGTGAAAGATCAGATAGATGCGACGCTTATCGGTGACATCCCGACCTGGAGTGCTTATGCGTCAAGTTATCATGCTGGGGCCATTGCTTCATGTTGTACGCATGTTACAGGCCACCTGACGCTCCTCCAGATTATTTGATTAAACTTCAAGAGCACATGTCTTCTTACCAGAATAAGAAAATTTTATTGATTGGTCATCTGAACCTGCCTGGTGTCAATGGGAGCTCCTCCAAGCAAACAATAAGAGTGATGAAAACGCTAACATTAGTTTCGACATTATACTGACCCATGATCTAATCCAAGTGGTTCATGAACCCACGCGTGTGCAAGGGTCATCCTGTTCTGTATTAGATCTTGTTTAAATCTTGTATTTCTAAACCGTGCATTTACTGAGCATAAATTGTCAATTGAGGATGGTTTGTCAGATCATTTCCTTGTTGCGGTTTCTGTACCCATTGTCAAGATTGCTGTTCGCAAAATTCCGAAAATCATATCTATTAAAGATTATTCGAGAGCTGATGACGCCTGCATCGTTGACTACATGGAAACCTGTCTTACGGTCTTTGTTGATAGTGGCGGTGAAGTGAGTGCTCTGTGGGCAACCTTTACTACAATGTGCAAGCATTGCATAGATACATTCATACCTACTAAATCTAAAAAAAAGTCAATAAAAGTACGCCATGGATGACGCGTGGCATAATTCAATTGAATCGCAAAATCAAACGAATAAAGAAGAAACATGCACGTAGGGGGATTATTAGTGCGCGTACGGATGTTATCAGTGAACTACAAGACAAGCTAGCAGGCACTGTACGTGATTTGAAAGACCTATATATCACAGCAACATTGCCGAACTTTATAAAGAATGCGCCGGATAAGTTTTGGGAATACCTAGGCGAAAGCAAGAAGTCTGTCACGGAAATCACCATTAATGGAACCATTAATACCTACTCGAATGCTATCGCACAACATTTTAACGATTATTTTCATAGCGTATTTACCAGTGGTAATTCAGGGTTATCTTTAGACCCTGTAGTGTTTCAACGCCATGAGGCGAACTTCATCTCATATCATGGCATTGTGTTTATGTTGTTAAACTTGAAAACCAAAACAACTCCTGGCCCTGACGACATCCCAAATGTGTTCCTTAGCCGATACGCCGAAACTATTGCTAAATTCCTGGTTGTGTTATTCAGTGAATCTTTGCTATTTGCAAAAGTACCTAGTGAATGGAGGAAGGCTCGAGTTGTCCCAGTCTTTAAAAAAGGCGATCGATCGTTAATACAGAATTACCACCCCATATCACTGACGTCATCATGTTGCAAAATTTTCGAGCACATAATCGCAAGTCGCAATAATGAATTCTTAAAATAAAAGTCGATACTAACCACTTGTCAACATGGCTTCAGAAAAGGCTGCTAGACTATCACACAATTAGTTATAGTATTCGATTCACTTGCTAAAGCTTTGGATGCTGATGATGATATATGTTGTTTAATGGCGCAAGGGCCATTGATGACCAAAGAGCGCCAGGAAATGATACGGGATGAGAGCAATGGTTATGATAAATGGCTGTAAAAGGGCCTAAAGTTCTGCGCTCTAAAGATGCGTAAGACATATATTTATTAAAATTATGAAAGTGAAGTGAAGCATGCCTGGTGAGAATGGGTCTTTAATTGTCATGACATCATAAAATAGGAGCGTTATAATTAGCACCGATTTCTCGCCAGCGCCCTTGGTCCCAAGGGCCGGGAGACAGGTGCTCTTTTGGATGTAGCATCCGCAGCAGCAGCCTCCTTTCGGAGGCCGTGCTACCGATCACTTGAGTAAATAACATGGAAAGTATTTACTTCCTTCAAGAATGCATTCAATGCATTATACTTAAAAAGAGGTTCGCGACCAATAAACATAGCTGGGTGAAGGGGTATGTGTTCCTTGTACGCTAGTGTAAAATGTTTTTTCCTGTAATCCTCTAGCTCAGAGCATTCAAGGAGTATGTGAAGTACGGTAAGTGGACGGCCACATCTGTGACAGCTGGGTGGGTCACCACCAGACAATAGGTGTGTGTGCGTGCTGTGTGTGTGTCCTATTCTAAGCCGACAGAGACTGACCTCTGTGCGGCGTGTTTTCGACATGGGTGGCCAGTTACCAAGGTATGGTTTAATCAAGTGTAACTTGTTATGAGTTTGTTGACTCATAACTTCTGCCAGTAAGCCCTGAGCTTTTTTCGTATGTTTGGTTTTAGGTCCATTATAGGGACCGCAACTGAAGAGTTGGCGGAGCTTCCGTTAATTGACGTGGCGAGCTGGTCGGCCAACACATTTCCTTCGATCTCGCTATGTCCTGGCACCCAGCACACGACGATATGTTGCTTCGAAGTATAGGCCGCGCAGAGTACCGAATAGAGGGATATAATTATAGGGTTTCTGTGTTTTTTCAGATTTTTCAACGCTTTTACGACACTCAGGGAGTCTGTGTATATAACTACCCTTGGCGTATTCAATTTTTTGAAGTGTTTAACGGCTACGAATAACGCGTAAGCCTCGGCTGTAAAAATGCTTGTGCTGGTGGACAGAACGCCGGCATCCGAAAAGGATGGGCCGACCGCCGCATAGGTCACGCCAGTGTGGGACTTGGATGCATCAGTATAATAATCTGGACAGTCATATTTATATTGCAGCTCTAAGAAATACATCCGAATGTGTATGGGGGAGGCATGCTTTGTGACAGCTACGAAAGATGTGTCACAGTCTAAAACCTGCCACTGCCATTGCGGGAGCCGCAGAGCGGGGGGGGGGGCTGAGGTGGTATTCAAGCAGTGGGACATCTGTTTCTTCAGCTAGGTCTCTGACACGCAGCGAGAAAGGGCGTGCCATTGCAGGTTGACTGTAAAAAAGTTGAGAGCTGGACAGGTCGTTGATGGTGGAATATGCAGGTTGCTCACTGTTCGCATTTACTTTAAGGAAATACATGAAGGAAGAATAAGTTCTCTGCAGATGGAGTGACCACTCGTCCGATTCTACATAAAGGCTTTCAACTGGGCTTGTTCTAAAGGCACCTGTGGACAGGCGGATGCCTTGATGATGAACAGGGTCCAACATTTTCAGAGCGCTTGGCGTGGCAGAGTGATAGACTATTGCCCCATACTCAAGACGTGAGCGTATAAGGCTTCTATACAGATTCATGAGGCACTTTCTGTCGCTGCCCCACGTTGTTCGTGACAGCACCTTCAGGATATTCATTGTTTTCAAGCATTTATTTTTAAGATGTTTTATGTGCGGTACAAAGGTTAACTTCGCATCTAAAATTATACCTAGGAGCTTATGTTCTGTGTTTACAGGTAGACGCTCGCCCTTAACGACCAGTTCAGGCTCAGGGTGCAAGCCTCTTTTTGGTGAAAAAAGGACACAGGTGCTTTTCTGTGGGTTCAGTTTGAACCCGTTTTCATCAGCCCATTTGGATATCTTGTTAAGGGCGAGCTGAACCTGTCGCTCACAGATCCCAAGAGAACACGATTGAAAACCTATCTGCACATCGTCGACATATGTTGAATAAAAATTATTACGTGGAATGTACAGTCGCAGAGAATTCATTTTTATTACAAAGAGCGTACAGCTGAGCACCCCACCCTGTGGCAATCCGGTTTCCTGTACAAATGTTCGAGACAGAACATTGCTCACTCTAACGCGGAAGGTACGATCAGACAGATAGCTCTCAATGACACTGAACATATTACCATGTATACCTAAGTGTGAGAGGTCTCTCAATATTCCAAACCTCCACGTGGTATCGTAGGCCTTCTCCATGTCGAGTAACACAGATATGAAAAACTGATTATGAACAAAAGCCTCACGTATGTGTGCCTCGATACGTATAAGATGGTCGGTGGTAGATCGGCCCTCTCTAAACCCGCACTGGTATGGGTCGAGCAATTTCTTTGTTTCTAAGTATCCAGTGGAGTAAGCGGCAATTAATCATTTTTTTCAAATAGTTTGCAGATGCAGCTTGTTAACGCTATGGGTCTATAACTTTATACAGTAGAGGGATCCTTTCCCTGCTTCAAAATTGGAATTATAACAGCCTCCTTCCAGGAGGAGGGGATCACACCTGAAAAGCATATGCGATTATAAAGACAGAGGATGGTTTCTTTAGTTTCGGAGGGTAGTTCCTTCAGCATCGCGTACATTACATTGTCAGAACCTGGGGTAGATGTATTACAGCAGCTGAGTGCTGTTCGCAGTTCTGCTAAGCAGAATGGTTGATTGTATGTCTCATTTCTTGTGGATTTTCTTTCTAACTTTTGTTTTTCTATTCGTGCCTTGTAATTCTGAAAGGATTCGGAGTAGTGTGAGGAGTTTGATATGTGTTCAAAATGTGTGCCAAGAAAGTTGGCTTGATCCTCCAAGCTTTCCCCGAGGCTATTTACTAGTGGAAGGCAATACGTTTGTTGGCCCTTAATTTTCTTGACCTTATTCCACACTTTTCCCTCATCTGTGTACGAGTTGATACTCGATATAAAGTTTGTCCAGCTCTCTCGTCTAGCTTGTCGACGCGTTCTCCTAGCCTGCGATTTGACCCGCTTGAAATTTTCTAGGTTTTCTGCTGTAGGGGAATCGCGAAGCAACGCCCAAGGTTTGTTCTGAGTGGTCCGTGCTTTCCTGCATGCGTCGTTCCACCATGGGACTCGCCGTTTAGAAGACATGCCGCTCGTTTTGGCAATACATTTAGATGCGGCATCAAGTATAAAAGCTGTAAAATACGTGACAGCGTCATCTATGTTCAGGGCAGACAGCTCAGTCCATGTCATGCGTGTAAGAGTTCTATACCCTTCCCAATCAGCTGAGTCAATCTTCCATCGTGGAACCTGCGGGGGTAGTTGTTCTTTGTTCGGCGCACTCAGGATGATTGGGAAGTGGTCACTACCATAAGGGTTTTTAACAACTTTCCACTTAAAAACAGGTAAAAGGGACGGTGATGAAATGCTAAGATCTATGGAGGAGTACGTGTTGTTTGCAAAGCTAAAATACGTAGGCTCCTTTATATTTAAAAGACATAAACTAGAAGAAAAAAGGAGCTGCTCAATGAGACGTCCTAGCGCATCACAGTGAGCATCGCCCCACAGGACATTGTGTGCATTAAAATCACCTAGAACCAGAAACGGCTCTGGGAGTTCATATAATAATGATTCTAGATCACGTCTGTGTAGCTGTTGATGCGGTGGTATGTAAACAGAACATATGGTAATGAGTTTGTTTAAAAGTACAGCTCGAATGGCCACTGCCTCAAGTGCTGTTTGGAGCTTCAAACGCTGGCATGCTATACTACGATCAGCTATAATGGCTACACCACCAGATGGTACGACAGCATCCTTCCGGTATTTTCGGAAAATAATATATTGCCGTAGGAAGTCCTTGTGCTTAGGAGTTAAGTGCGTTTCTTGCACACATAGCACTTTCGCGTTAAACTTACTCAGAAGTTCTTGGACGTCATCTAAATGTCTAAGTATTCCCCTTACGTTCCACTGTATGATTTTGTCCATAGTGGAAAAAAAAGGAAAAAGTGCTGTGTGCAGAAAAGACGGAGATTAGCTCATTTTACAGGGCCTTTGTCAGGCCCTGTAATCGGTGTTCTGTCTTTTTTGGGGCAGTCGAGAGAAGCTCACCGCTCCTTCAGCGCTCCCTGCGCCGTTTGGCATGAACTGGTGTCCATAGCCTCTTGCGAGGCACTGGACGCCCGCTCTACAGAGCGATCTGTGCGTCGCTTAGACTTCGCCTTGATCGACGAAGTCTTTGTCCCCACCGAGCTGGGGGTCGATAAAGCCTCCTTGGCCTCGTGATTGCCCTGGCTGCCGTTAGAGCTTGTCGAGGTCGCTGGTGTGGACAGGCTGAATGTGGGCAGGGCAGCGCTAGCTGCTCCCGCTGTAGGGGCTTGTGGCATTGGCCTCGGCACGCTAGGCGAGGTCCGGGCAAATGCCAAGGGCCTTTGTGGTGCCGTCCCTCGTTGCACCACTTCGGCAAAAGGTGTTTTTAGTGCCAATGTTAGTGAGACCCGTTGTCTTGCTTCCTTGAATGTGATATTTTTTTTTACTTTTATAGTTATTATTTCTTTTTCTTTTTTCCAGGCTGGGCACGCTCTGGAGGGGTGACTACCTTCGCATTTAGCACAGAGGACCTCATCATGACTACATTCATCAGCACTGTGGCCGGTTGTGCCACACTTAGCACAGATCAGCTGCCCTCGGCAGCTCTGGGGTGCATGACCAAATCGCCGGCATTTGAAGCAACGCCTCGGGTTCGGAATGAAGGGTCGAACATGGAGTTTTATATAGCCAGTTTCGAGAGTCTCAGGTAAAGTGGTTGAGGTGAAGGTGAGTATTAAGTGCTTTGTTGCTATTTCGTTGTTGTTTCGTCTGATTATGATGCGCTGGACATGTATTACACCTTGGTCCTTCCATCCATCAAGAAGCTCTTCTTCACTCAGTGTCATCAAATCTTCGTCCGATACCACGCCCTTCACTGTATTCATTGTACGGTGTGCACTCACAGAGACGGGGATGTTACCAAAAGCTACGAGGTGCGAGAGTTTATTGTACTGTTCCTTGTATTTTAATTCGAGAAGCAGATCTCCACTTGTCATCTTCGTGGCCTTATAACTGGTTCCAATGGTCTCTCTCAAGCACTTGGCTACAATGAAGGGTGAGATTGCTCTAGCTTTTGTAGATGAGTGTTCGCAGTGGAGGACATGGTATTTTGGGAAAGTTTTTCTGTTTTTCGACTAAAGTAGTGAAGTTGCATCGGTGCGTACCCTTTTCGAGGCACGATCAGTTAGAGAGGGGGTCGAGGATCCCATGGAAAAATGTGTATTTTTCGGTAACGGCGCCTACCACCCACCACGGAGTCCAACAAGGGGACGTGGCAGAGCATGTGGGCATGTCTGCGCAACGCCAGCAGTACGCAGTTACTATAACCCAATATGGTTTACCCTAGTTTGGATAGCCACACAAGGTTAACCCTTGCCGCCAGGAAAAATTGGAAGTAAAATGAAGTGAGGAGAAGACAGGAAAGATGTAACGTGAGAACAAAAGACGAAGATATAGGGAGAGAGAGAGATAGGAAAAGGCGACTGCCGATTTCCCCTGGGTGGGTCAGCCCAGAGGTGCCGTCTACGTGAAGCCGGGGCCAAAGGGGTGTGTTTCCTCTGCCGGGGGGCCTTAAAGGTCCAATAACCCAGCCTCGGCTCAACCCCCAGGATCCCCTTTTTCCCGGACACGGCAAAGCCACGCACGGCTAGGCGTGGGAGGGAGCCGAAACTCTCCCGTTAGCTCGGGTCCGTGGTGTCGCTACACACCAAACGCCTACTTGCGCAGGCGCCCCTGCGGGCAAAGCTTTGGATGCTAACGGTCAAATTGATGATGTATTTTTGGATTTTAGTAAAGCTTTCGATGGGGTCATTCACGAAAAAATAATTGTAAAGCTAAGAAACATTAAGCTTCCTGATATCTTCATTTCCTGGATCGCAGACTATCTGAATAACCGTAAACAGTATGTTTCAGTTGATGGACACAACTCGGGCTGTCTACCAGTTACATCAGGCGTGCCCCAGGGCTGTATCTGGGGTCCATTACTCTTTCTTTTATATAATAATGACATCGTCACCGTCGTCACACCTGGAACACAAATAAGACTGTTTGCAGACGACTGCGTTGTGTTTCGTACAATTAAATCTGTGGATGATCAGAAGGAACAAGATTTCAGTTTGAATGACATATCCTTGTGGTGCGAAAAATGGGGCGCGGCAGCAAATACCGACAAAACAGTCTCTCTTCGCATAACGCATAAAAAGAATCCTCCAGATCACGTGTACAATGGGATCTGTTCCATTAAAACAAATTGATAGCTATAAATACCTTGGCGTAGCCTTCACTGCCAATTTATCTTGGAACCTTCATGTACAGAACACATGCTCTGCTGCATTCCGCAAACTAGCTTACCTGCGACACAAACTTAGAAATTCTCCTTCAAACGTTAAGTTACTCGCCTACCTAACATATATCCGCCCAAAACTAGAATATGCCTGCGTAGCATGGGGCCCGTATACTAAGCTCAATATCAACAAACTTGAGAGAATACAAAGAAAGTCGTTTCGTTTTATTTATTCTAAATACAAACGTTCGGACTCCCCGTCACAGCTATTGTTGGCTAATGAGATTCCTTCTCTTGAATCAAGAAGACAGAAGTACCGCTTGGTTTTTTTACATAATCTAACTGACCACAAATTCACCCTCAACTCTTCGCTTTATGTAAGCCCTCTTTCCACAAGGCAAACACGGCACCATCACTCTGATGCATTAACACCTATCTATGCTAGGACAGACACATATAAGTTTTCCTTTTCCACGGACCATTTCAGAATGGAATTCTCTGCCCGCACCGTAGAACTTGTGACGATGGGTGACATGTATTTTTCTGTACCTTTTTTTATGTGCATACTATCACAATTTTGTTAAGTTCATTTGAATATGTTTGTATAGGCATTTATATATCAGTGTATATATATATATGTGCGTGTATGTGTGTGTGTATGTGTATATATATATATATGCGTATGTATGTGTATTTGTGTATGTATATCGATTTAGATTTGTATGTTTATTTGTGTATGTAAATACATATGTATGCTTTAGTTTAGTGTACAATTATGTATGCCGTCCTGCAAGGACCACGTCGTGGTCTGCAGTATGTAATAAATAAATAAATACTAAATAAATATGCAGAGCTCTTTTTGACCACTTTTGTGAATGAATTCTCGGATATCATTATGGTTTATTACAGGGTCCCTCACATTTCGTAGTGTAATTTTTGCATCCACTTGGAGTGTACGTTAGTGTTGTGTGCACTGAAAAAACAGTTGCCTTAAGTCATGGGGCCTTTGTCGGGCCAACTGATTGAAAATTTTATTTTTATTTTAGCACGATTCAACATGCTGTGCTATTGCTTCAGAGCCTTAGCCGCCCTTTGACTTGCCTTTGCGTTGATTTTCTCAGATGAGGCACTAAATGCTCTCTCACAGGCTTCGCATGTGGTGTTAAAGTCACCTGCTTGAGCAGAAGCCCCTGGGCCAGCGAGCCTTTTGTTAATAGGCAGCACGGGCTTCTTCCGCTCATGAGGTGGATGGCACGTTCCCGTCCACTTTGCGTAGATTGTGCAGCCACTGCAAATCTTTCTAGCACATCTCCGCTGTGTGCTACATCCGCGAAATAAATACCGTGTATAATTGTTACCTCTAGCGTGATAATGTCATTTTGTTTCAATCATGAGGTATAGCTGCGAGAGTACGCTGTGTGCCTACGTTCAAAATTGGCACAGCGAGACCTTCAACACAGCAGACTGCAGGGTAATAATCATACGAAAAGGACTTCGTGCTGTTTTCACGGCCACGGCAACTCTGACAGCCATGACCGAAATGTTGGCACTTGAAGCAACGCCGGGAGTGGGGATGATTGCTGGGACTTTCAATTTCAAATAATCAGTCTTAACGTATTCTGGCTGAGCGTGCTTCTACCATAAGATTTGGATTGAGTGTGCTGTCAAAATGTTTTTAGTACCACACTGAACATTTATTCACTGTACATTTATCACACGTTTTTCATTCTGGTCCTCTAGAATCTCCAATGTGTGAGGTGTAGGAGGTCTTGATCTGATATTACACTTCAAGAGCAGTTGGGCGAACTATGTGGTAAGATAGATACAGGTGTGTTTCGAACGAGAAAAATTTTGAACAGTGTTTCGTATTGGGCTTCGCTTTTACGTAAAGAAGATAATCTACGCTATCCAGTCTTGTAGCCTAATAAACTCGGAGGTGTGTTTCAACTAGAAGTTTGGGCAGTACAAAGAGGGAGACAGTTCTTACTTCCTGTGGACTTTTTCATGGTGAAATACATGAAATCTAAAGAACTTGACTTTTTGTAAAATTTTGAACAGCGCCATCTGTGAACGTCCTATCTGTGAGATAATGACTATTCAGTGGTAGACTAGAAGTCGACGCCATAAGTGGCATCTTATTTCACCAACCATTTTAGCTGCTGACCTTCGAGCCCAACAGGGGGACGCGACCACACTTAAGTTTATTTAGGGCACGCCAAAGACAGCTGTACAAAGTCTCTATAACCAAAAACAAGGTTCTGAATAAATGGCACATGCAATGGTAGTCCTTGCGCCTGAAAAAAACACATGAAAGTGAATTGAAGATACAAAAGAAGGAGAGAAAGAAAATGGAACTTGGAGCCTTGGTGGTTTGGGCTAGTTGGTAGGTCACGCTTGTTGTAGAGCGAGCTGAGAACGATGTCAAAAAAACAAGAAGACGAGCACTAACTTCAAGCTGAGTTTATTGTGCAGAACACAAAAAACATATGAAGGATACAGTAAACCTTGTGACAAGAATGCATGAGGCAGAAATGAGCAATGCAAAGATGAGTAAAAGAAAAAAAAACAAAAAAGAAAGCAAAAAAGGTACAGAAAACTAACAAAACTAACACTAGTTTCACTCTCCGATTCTTTCGAGAAACCTTACTTCCTTCTCGGAGAGAAACAGAGACGGCTTGCCAACACATGAATCTTGTGTGCATGCCATCTGCACAGCCTTGACAATGCCTCGAGTGCGATGATCTTGGTGTGATACAGCACCAGAGCGTCCTAGAAGGGCACATAGTTGCATGCAGTTTAGTGCTGTGCAGAAAACCATGTTTGCCGTTTATGGCATTTTTAGCATGTTCCCTCAGTCGATAGTTCGGACACCTTCCAGTCTGTCTGACATGGCGTGCTGCACAAGAAATGGGGATCCCATAAACAAAATACCAGAAATATTACGCAAATCTGGTCCAATGTAAAACTTTGCACTCAGTGAATAACTGCGAATTGAGTGGGTTTGTAGATTTAGTAAGACTAACTATTTTGAACGGTGCAGAAAAACCTGAACCTTCGTGCACTCGCGCCTCAATACCCTTGCTTACTGAGTTGTCCGGGGTGTGAAGCGTGGTATTACATCGCAATATTGCCACACACGTGAAAGGCCCCAGGATCTATACCTGACTCCTCGACCAGATGACACGTGGTGGCGGTGTTCACGAAAGGAGCATACTTTGTGTCGAATATTGAACTGTTTGTTTGGCCGAACTTGTGGTCGTGAAACTGAAAGTCACATAACAGCAAGACACTGGCATTGCGTGCGGCGAGCGAAGCACAGGCAATCCCAAAGTTGACTATCACCTAAGCACGCTGGCATTCATACGTGTGCCGTCAAATATTCTATTCTTATCAATGCTTGTCTCGCAAGCTCTGGGATAGGTTTGATTGTTCGCGCCTTGCGAGCAGTATTGACAGAACTATCTACAATGATTGTGAGCATTCTCGAACAATGAGGTGCAGTTTGAGCTGAGCATTCCTGGCAGTCTTCGTGGGTGAAAATCGAACTAGAGAAGACAGAAAATAAAAAGCGCGGTGCAAATGCGAATGCATTTTTAGTGATGCTATGTCAGGCATCTGGCGTTTTCCTCGACGCCCACGCGTCGGCACATATCATTTCTTCATTTTCTCTTCCGCTTCCGTAGCAACAGCTGTGGGCGCGCGCAATTATCTTCGCTTCTAGCAAACAGAGCATGTGGTGCAAGAAAGTGTAGGAGAGGGTAAATGCAGTGCTTCGCTGCTTCATCTCTCGCCGTTCACGCGCTCTCTCCTCCCTGCGCTCTACTCTGCCGTCTGCTCGCACCTCACTTTAGACCATTCGCTGGATGAGCGCCTCTCATGAACTTCCTGAAATGTGTGCTCAAGACGCCACTCAGAAACGCCAAGGGCGATCTAGAACGTCGGCTACCCACTGTCCTATCCGCTCGTTCTTCACTTTCGACCGTTCGCTGGCTGGGCGCCCCCCAAGGCGATGGCCTGAGACGGTGAAGCCAAATGTCGGATGGCAACGTTACTCGCTCTAGGTGCAGGAAATGCATTCTCATTTCCTCACAATTCTCTTCTAGAAAAAGGGGGCATTTTTTATGTTGCCAGCATATTACACGTCTAGATACTGTCGTACGTAAGCCACACCAAAATGTCTGAGAGCATGCTAGATGGCTTTTGGATCATCTCTTCAAATTAAGTGCGCAAAAGCGAACATCTGAGTTTATTTTGGAATTCTCTTAGTCACCAGTGACATGTTTGAATGTTTGAAGCCTCGTATACAAACTCCGACGCGCGTTGTCACACATCAAATTATCAATGGGCGACTCCCGCTTCGCCGACATCAGTGTACAGCTCGCGTGTTTGGTACAATGTAAAGTTAGCGTTTCCCGGCCCCGAATTCCACCAAACAAACAGTTTCCCTTGGGTGCGCTGATTCCTGTCGTTAACAACGTCAAAACTACATTACAACTGGTGGAGGTATTGGGTGCCGTGGTTCCTCACGTAAAGACTCGGAATTCTGGCTTAAAACATACGACCGCGTCACCACCCTCAAACTCTAGAGCACCAAATAGAAGCTATGCAACGTCTTTTACCTGAAAAGCGTGGCAAAGCACACTTTAAGAACAGGTAGTTCAGGCTACGAAGCCCGTATTTGTTCCGCAGCGGATTTCTGCACACGTTCACAAGTGTCGTCCGCTAGGAAAGGGACGCCTCTTTGCTGGCGACCTGTGTGCAGCTGCAAAAGCAAACATCACCGTCTCGACAAACGAGATAATTCAAATTTTCTGTCTGGCCGACCTCGTATGTCCGAGGACAAAAAAAGTGGCATGTTAAACTGGAACTGGTCGCAGGACTTTCCGCAACCGATCAACGACAGTCACCGAATTCCCTACTAAATCTAAATTATTGCGAAAACGCTTGACATGTGAAGAAAACAGTACAATGGCCCTCCGTTCTTATAAGCACGTTCCAGTGCACTGACTGGGCACCAGTGACTTGCGCAAAATCATACGAGTGACTGCATAGAGCTGCGCAAACGGTTACCTTCCCCACAGTCTCAAGTGCTCAATTTCGATCGCCGACATTCTCCGCAAAAGTTCGCCAATCGCTTGGAAATCCCGAAGCACCGCAGCCCAATCCAGAAGCTATGTGCTACGATTATGCACTCCGCCGTCCCGTTTCCCCTCTCTGACGACGTCAAGGCACCCAATCGCCACAGTTTCATTGCCCGACAGCATCACTACTACCGACGCCTTATCGCTCGCTTGCAAGCTACCGCTACGCGCCAAGGTAAATTGACCATTGGCGCACTCCTTAGAACCACCCGCTCTGGCAGCTGCTACCACTGTGGGAAGGCCAGCCACACCTACGCCGCTGCTAGTACTAAAAGGTCGGTCTACGCGGTTTCACGCCGTTGTGCCGTGTCCACATCAGGGTGAACGACTACACCACATCGCCGTCTACCTCACAAGAGCGCAGTCGACCACTTGACTGCCTTAGCATTCGCTGTAGCCAAGCCACTAACCCTCACCGCTTCGCGTTCACTACGCAGGCTCTTGATAGGGCCATAATGCGAGCCTTTGGAGATGTGGTTGGTGTGCGATCAATTACCAAAGACACACCACCAACCCAATAACGATATAAAAAATGTACCACAAGCAGAATGCAGCTCTGAAGTCGAATCTTCACAGTCAGAAAAATACCTCACGATGCCACGCGGAAGCAGCGGAGCGAACCCCAACGCAGTCGTGATCTGATGCTGTGACCTAACTGTAACGCAAGACAATTAATTAGAAATTTCAACATGCTCATACACATGATGTTGTTGCTGTGGTGTACACATCATCCGAATAATCTGTGACTATTGGGCCCTTCGCCACAAAGTTAAAGAAAGTCAGGACCACGGCGGAAGGCCCCAAAACCCGCGCAGTTGGTGCTCACCTGGTAATGCCCACGGGAGCATGAAGAATAAGAGTCACCATGAGGAACCGGATTTATCCACCAACTTTTGCAGTCCTACAGCCATGCTAGACAGACATTATTCTTGGTATGGACTTCCTAAGTCTTCATGATGCAGTCTCTGAGCTGAGATCCGAGTCGATAATTCCACCGGTAAAAAACACTGCCATCGGACACACAACAAAGACACACAACAATTAACTTGATCTTCCAGAACGCCTTGAATGTGCTGGAAAACCAAGCTAATATTTCGACTGCTTCAAGTGTATTTATTTTCATTGGAACTCACAAATCACTGTTGGAAGGAACGGGACGCAGATGGTCTTTGGAATAAACCAAGTGAATTTGCACTATACTTTCTAAAAGATGCCCTCACCCACGTATTTAATATTTGCTTGTCTACTGGTGTGTTCCTGACGAAAATGCAACAGGCAAAAGTAACTGCCTCGTTCAAAGAAAGTCACCGAATTGATATGTCAAGTGATCAACTGGTGCCAGTGCTGCCTGTCATTTCGGAACGCTTGAAAAAGTTTATATACAAAAGAGATAAGTCATTTTGGGAAAAATATCAGCTACTGTCCTTGTATCTATAAGGGTTCCGTAAGGGCCTGTCGGCAGAATCAAAGTGATGATGACCGGCCGCCACCACTGAGCGGTGGTGGCCGGACGCTCTGTTGATATGATTGAAGTTTTGAACCTGCTTCAAACAGCAAAATCTCCGGCTTGTTTTGACGCGTTTGTGGTCATCTTTAAACGTTGTGACTGGTCTCAATATTGCCAGAACCGTATGAGTTTCTCATGTTAAAGGATAAGTAAAAAGAAAAAAAAAGCCGACTGGTATCACTGCGACACTCAATGCTCCAGGAGCGAAATGAGCGTGCCGTTCAAATTAGCAACCCAAAAAGCGATCACCAATTAACTGGGTTGAATTTAGCAAGCAAATAGCCAATGCTCGTGAATGTATACAGCACCCATTTTCTGCACCAGTACAGCAACTTCAAGGTTTCCAGTTCTCGCAGCTATTTTATTTGCTGAATTCGATAGAACTTTGGGCATACTTATCTTCTGAATATGCTACCCTGCATTCATTTACATATTATAGTATGTTAGCACTCCCCTACTTTCTCAAAAAACATAAATCCAAGGGCCACCGAAGCGCAAAAGATTGTAGTCCTCGCTAAAAGTGTACTTTCCGGTATCATCTCTTGCGAGGCGATCATCTCAACGACCGCCACGTTGGATGTATAGTCGCGCCATAAATGGGTCGCGAAAGTTGCGGATACAAGGCTGCCAGGATTGAAATGGCAGAGTTGTTGCTGTCGTGTGTAAAGATGACGCTGTGTTAGCCTCAAGCATGAACGGACATACGGCACTTTTGATCTGTACTTGAGGCAATCAAGGCCTCTGGCCTCAATTTTAAGCGAGAAAAATGCCACTTGTGTACTGGAAAGTGTTGTTTTTGAGTCAGGTCATCAGCAAATTAGGAGTTATTACAGACTCCCGGAAGACAGCTTGTCATGAGTAAAGGAGATGCATCAGACGCGTGCTGAACGCGGAGACGCGGCAGCGGTGCGCGAGGAGAGGAAATTCACGCAAGTGCACGTGCACCAACCAAGTAGACGCAAGATAATTGTTCGAGAAAGGCTCGTGGTACACGAGTCAGGGCGAGAGGAAAAATTCCAGAAGATGAGCTGGAACTTAGTGTTGGGACGCCAAGCAGCAAGGACGAGAGGAATGAGCGTCACTATAGTGATGGCAGCATGACCACCCGGTTCGGTTGATGTCGGTGTGAAAGGCCCGGAAAATGGCCGTCGACACCGAAGGTTCTGAAAGAGGCTTCTTGGACTTGCCGCATGCTGCCCGGCAGTTTCTGGTCGACTTGCCACTCTCCCACCTCACGTAAGGACGGACACAACCCACACACCAGTCAGCATTGCAGACTTGTCATCAAAAGAGTCGATGGCGAGGCTAAGCCTAGCCTAGCAAGGCCAAAGAACATGACGGAGGCCGGGACGCCAGCGATGACGACGTGCAGTTTGTTCGGCAGGACCAACTGACGGCGACTGCGAGAAGGTGGAAAAGAAGGTCACCGACGTGCGTGACAAACCTCGACGCGGCATTGTCTAAAAGCCGACGTGAACTGTAAGAGCGAGTGACGGTGGTGACGCCTAATTGGTTGAGGGCTTCCGCGTAGTGCTAGCAATGGATTGGGACTGAGCCATAGTCGGTTGCGGTTTGCCCATGAACGCGTATTGATGATGTGATTATCGAGTTATTAGTTGTTGGTGATTTATTGAGTGTTATTTGAGTTTTGCGTGTGATTGGTAATGAGGGCTGCAACGCGAATTGTGTGTGTTCGTTTTTTTTGTTGTTTATTGTTATAAAACGTGCTTGTGCCACGCCCATCGTCTGTTTGTCTCTAAACTCTATCCAATGCAAGCGTTTCAGAGGTAGAAATTTCTGACAGAACTGTCAACGCTGGGTTCCCGACACGCACCGACAAGGAGGCCGTACGCCGATTTCTCAGCTTGTGCGCCTACTAAGCCGCTTCGTAAACAATTTTATCACAAATCGCCGAGCCACTTACGCACCTCACGAAGACAAAGGTGCAATTCAAGTAAGAAACTGCGGGAATCGAAGCATTTCAAGAGCTGAAGTGGTGCCTTTATTTGTTTCCGATGCTAGCACTTTTTAACAAATACACGTTGATACCGAACTTCGCGCTGACGCAGTGCATGAATCGGTGCTGTTCTTGTGTGAAGACGAATAGATTTGAAATGGCTAATAGCTACGTTAACCAGTCGCTATCTGATACAGAAGTCAATCATTCCGCCACAGAAGGAGTACACTCACCAGATGGAGGAATCACAGGCAATATTCGGACGCCCGATATACAGACGCAGTCAAGTATCCTGGTAGAGACGCCTACGCTTTGAGCGTCGTTGATACTCGGGGCGTAGAACTCGCATCTGCCGCAGTACGCACCTGAAGCCGAGAAACTGCAGAGGAGGTGGTAATTGCCCTAGCTACCACAACGCGCGTGGATGCAGCTGTGGTATTTAGAGGCTCTCAAGTAGCTGTGCGAAACTACAGCAAAGGTCGTGTGTCTACCTGACCGATTCAAATGTTGAAGCGCCGAAGCACTCCGATGCCGTTCATCTGTGTGACATGGGCTCCTGTGCACAAAGGGCTGCAGGCAAACGAGGCGGCTCATGCCGCAGCTCGCGATCACGCCTACTGAGCTACTCCCTCCAGCTTTCTAGACGCCAGGACTGTGTCTTCAGAGGCTGAGTCGGTACCTAACCCTTACTCTGCAATACTGCAACACCATAGACTGGTGCGCAGACAGTATGAACCACCACACTCAAAGCTCAACAAAAAGGACAGCACCACACTGAGAAGACTGCTGAGCAACACATACACGCACGGCATACTAATGCACCAACTGTAACCAACTATACACGAATACGTTTGCCCGATTTGCGCCGTAACAGACAGGTTACCCTACCTGATCCTGGAGCGTCCATGCACTACACATACAGACCTATCGCCTCTGCCGAGTACCTGCAGCGTTGTTCAAGAAAACGAATACCTTATCGAAATGCAGGAGGCCAAGCTCGCCTTGGAGGACCTGGACTAACAATGACTTCTCGTCACCAGGGCCAACGAGGCGGTGAAGGCCAGAGGGTTCCTGAAGTGAGAAGACCTGCCATATAAGATGGACGCGGAACCTACACGGCTACACGGCTTCGAGAAATAAACGTTTATTCTTCCTCCCCCCAGCATGCAGCAAAGGCGTTGTCTCTTCTTCTCATTCCTTTCCAATGGCGCAGCCATAGGATGGATTTGGCGAACACCAGCTCTGAAATGTCTTCCAGAGGAACGCCGTGCACTTCCAAGCTGACGGAGCCTACGAGATGGCCATCGCGGCGAGTATCAATCCGACCACCAGCGAATGGCGTCAAGCCCTTTACAGCGGTTCTGGGGAACCTGCCTGGTGACAGAATATTTCGCGCCAACATTGCGCACGGGCACAACTATCTCGCCTAGAGATGGCGTACATGCCTTCTTGGGACCTGGTAACATCTCGGCGTTTGAAACATCCTCCGTGGACGGCGTCTGTATCTCCCCGGCGGTTCAACATCCCTTCATGGACGCAGCGGTACTGTTTCATCAAATAACACACGGGTTCCGCATACCTACGAATGCCGTTGACGCTTCCAATGGCATGGATCCCGTGTACAGGACTCTGAGCAAATCTGGGTTCTCACAGACACTATCCACGTGTCCTTTGTCATCTGTTTTACCACCGTGAGAACCGCAGTCATTTTGTATCCCGCAGATACCAGCCTTGTCTCTCCGACCGGATCATTTGCCTGCGCCACGGAGCTACAGAACACCATCGTGCAACTCCGCGATACGCTATGGCCTTGAAGGCATCGAGCTTCAAGCTGTCACCTGTCACTTTGCTAACATTGTGCGCACTCAGTGCCTTGTGTGCTGCGGCCACGTCGAAAAAACTTGAATACAGCCCACACTAAACCATCGCAAGTTTCGGTGTTCCCTAACGGAGCTGTCGGAGAAACTGGGCTGCTTGTAGTCGACATGCTCCGGAGTTTGGGTGGCTTCATCGCCGTCGCTGGCTGCCTGTGAACTACCGCCACTCCGCCGCTTCCAGGGCCATGCCGACAATTGGGTGGCTATTGTAAATGCTCTCGGTATTCACAAGGCATGGATAGAAGTCGTGCGTAGTCATAGACTGCTTTCGAAATCCTGCCGCAGTGCGGTACAGGTGCAAAGGCGTGTGGCAGGAATTCTGGGCGGAACGCAGCTTCAAGCTGATTGCTGCTGTTGACCACACTCTCTCCCACCTCTCTGCCTCCACTCACTTCCACCTAACCACTTCCAAGAATGGAGCTCAGTATGGTTTCTACTTCGATGATTCAGCTTTGAGCTGCACTTCTCAACTTGAGCTTTCGCACCCTTCGCAGATACTAGTCTACAGTTTACCGCGACCAGAGACCACTACCAAAAACAGCGCTTGCGAAGACACTTGCTCTCACGACGCAGTCGCGTAGAATCATCTCGACTGTGTGGCTGTGCTCTGCATTATATTCGATGACCTTTCGGTAAAAGGACTCACAGGGAACACGGGAACACGAGGGAAGGTACTCGTCGTGGACCGATATCAGATTTCACATTTCGCGTACAATGCTACTGGGCTTATGCACTACTAAAACAATAACGAATGCTTTTAAATGCAAAGCATTTCTTAGCGAACTTCGGCGACTTTGAGCGTATCTATCTATTTATCTATCTATCTATCTATCTATCTATCTATCTATTTATCTATCTATCTATCGATCTATCTATCTATCTATCTATCTATCTAGCCACTACCGACTTATAGCTCTCTCGGCTGTTTAGGCAATGGGGTCTATATCAAAATTGGTATTGCATTATTGACAGTACAATTAGGAATAGTTTGAAGTCATAACATGAAAATCAAAGCACGTATATTTTCGATATAATGACTTGCATGTGATCGTCTAGCTGCTGTTGCGGCGGTTTTGTTCATATGTCATATAGCGAAAAAGGGTATGGCATGACATGACTGCAGGGTGAACAAAATTGATAAACTGCGATGAGTGGATTGCGCGTTTGAAAAGCGTGCCTCGGAAGTGTGCACTGCAGGAATATAACAGAAAACACGCGCGAAGAGTGGGTGAGGCAGAAGACGACTACGATGACGACGTCAAGTACTAGAGCGTGAGGATTCGCGGCGAGACGCCAATAAGGAAAAGCTTTATTCGTAAAGGAACAAGAATATTCCAGGATCCAATGACTGTGCTCCACGAAACTTCAACATCGTCTATCAGGACGGGACAAGTGGGTAAGAGTTTGAAAGAAAAGCCTGAGCCAAGAAGAGCAGGCATAAAGAAATAGTTTTTTTTTCTTTCTCTATTGAGAAGTGGAGTTCGAAGAGGACGTGGTGAGCGTAGAGTTTTCAATGGACCGGGCGGTGATGATTGGCCGTCGCGTGTCGGATCCGAGCCTAGAAGGCTTCAATCGGCCGGGGCTTCCTGCCGACGCATGCCCCTTAAGGGGACCGTAGCCATCCGGTCATAAACTCCTGCCCAAGGCCTGCGGACTTGAATAACTGAGTTGGTAATGCATAGGCCGACACTATTAGTGTCGTGTTGAGAATAATCTTCCTCTTTACTTGGAGGATGCTCGTCACTGATGAAGTGAAAGCGCAATCTTTTGTATGCCTGCCTGCTGATTGATCATCAACATGCCGGACAAAAACTGTCTCTACGCGCAATAAATTCAGCGTTCTTTCAATGGTGGTGTCAGGCACCTCAGGTGCAGTTGGACCTGTTGGCCACCGTCGCTTCCAAGAAGTCGGCAGCAGAGCCAGCCCCTTTCACTGAACTTTCTTTTCTTTTTTTTGCTGCTCAGTCAAGTATTTTGCGCAGCCTGGCAGACTTGCAGGCACAACATTCGAATTCTGCGTAGGTTTCTTTGGTGTGTGTACCAGGACGTTTCCTTTACATTCTGTTCGATACGTCACAGAGATCGCTTTTTCCGGGAAATACTTCTTGTCCGTTAGGTCAGTAGGCTGCGAGGCTCCGTCAGCTTCTGGCATTGCCCTACCCCACCTATTCAAATGCTCTGGTTCACGCGGATCTTTTAAAAGTGACATACGCTCCGTACAAATCCGATACCCACACTTTCAATTTGGCGAAAAACACTACTTGCCCATGTCGAGGCGCAGCCAGTGACAAGGCCACTGCCGCGTACTTGGATTCATTTGCAGCGCCGACGTATATCTGCACAGAATCAGAAAGCGCGAATCCACTCAAAGCTTTCAGCAAGATGTTCTTTGGCAAGCAAATTTGAGAATCTGCCGCGCACGCGAATACCTGGCACGCTATACAAGAGCGCCATCTCAAATCGAGTGACGGCAACTACTCCTAAGTCAAGGTCATCGGCGAACATAGGCGTACCAACCGGGGGGGGGGGGCAAAGGGGCGTGAGCCTCCAAGTGTGAAAAGTGAGTGGGGCTGAGCCCCTCCACTTTTCGACAGTGCTCACTGTTGGCTGCACGTTGGGGAAAAGCGAAGTTTACCTTCCCCCACGTACTCACTAACTTATTTTATTACGAGAGAATATTACAATATAGTGAAATTTCTTCAAATATTTTTGCTGTGACGATTTTTTTTGTAGGCTCTTGCGGTGCGGCCTATGGCGCTTTCGCATCTTGTACTGTAGCATTTCAGAGCAAGCCAGCGCTGAACAGGGGCCAAGTAATATCGCATAACTTGTCCACGCTTTCATTCTGCTGTGACTGGCGGATGCAGTTACGGATGCGAATGAGCAAACTTTTTATAAACTGGTCTAATCATGTGCTGCGTAAGGAAAATTATTTTCCTTGATCGAAAATGAATATTATCAGCACTGCTTTGTTGAAACTTCTCTGAGCGCATGAATGTTACGAATATTCCTTAGGTTCTAGTGTTATCTGGGCGCGCGAAAAAAGGGTTTTCGGTTTAGTGTCCAATTATTCTAATCAGTCTTGCTTAGGTAAACTTAGAGCAATTGTAGCAGCTTATAAGGTACCGATGAATAAAACGGTAGGCTGGAGCACAGTAGGAAGGTCAGCTTTTAAGCTTGCCGCTTTACTCGAGCCACCGGAATAAGAGGAAGGTGAAAGACTATGGTGTGTAGGACTATGTAAGCTTAATTGAGAGTCGGGCTAGTAAGTTTCAATTCAATTGGAATAGTCTTCTACAGCTACTATATATATATATATATATATATATATATTCGGCTGACAAGAGAGTTGTTTTTGCCCTCCTCCCACTCGTGAAAGAGTTGGTACGCCCCTGTCTGTGAACCCAATCTGGCCGCGCCCTCTCCTTGCGCCGAGTGGCGAGTTTCAGCACCTAATTTATTCTTGCACCGTGGTTAACGGCTATGGCATAGCGGCTCGAATTAGAACGAACAGCCAGAAAGGAGCAGCTAGAGCACAAGACACGTGAAAAAAAAAGAACTGCTAGAGCAGGAGGCACAGGGAAGCAAGCGGCAGCTTGAATTGGAGAGCCTACAGCTCTAGATGTGACTCGAGCTTGCGGTGGCAAATGGCAAACAGGAGGCAGCTATATATTGAGCAAGCGGTAAATGTTTGCTCCGCTAGCACCGTTGGCTGTAGCGCATTGAATTACTGTGTAGCGGAAGCTGCTCAGCACCACCGGATTCTTTTCTATCCCATCTGCAGCCGGCCGTCGACAGCGCGCCTACTCGCGGCGCCAGCGCCTCCTCCTCCGGGTTCGGGGAACAACGTGTTGTCGGGGCCGGCTCCGGGGATTAGCACCGGCGGCATGCTACGTCTGCTCGCTCGGGGGCCTCTTTTCCTCTTTCTTGTAGAAGAACGCGGGGGTGCCTCCTTCTCTCCCTCGTCGAGGGGAGCTCTCGTCACTCGCACGGAGTGGAAATAAACAGTCTTGCCCTTCATCTCCAAACCAGCTTCACGTCTCCTTTCTCGCTGCCTCCGGCAGCCAACATTCCCGGCCGCTACAAAATTGGTGACCCGAACGCTTCAACGAACACGCCGCGATGAGCGCCGACGACAACGCTGCTGCCTCCACGCCTGCAGTCATCGCCACAGAACTGAAGCTACCAAAGTTTTGGCCGAAAAATCCAAGAGTTTGGTTCAGCCAAGTGGAGGCTCGTTTTCAGCTCCGGCACATCACCTCGCAGTCGACAAAATACCTTCACGTCGTCGCAGCCCTGCCCCCTGAAATCACCGACGCTATCGACGACATTTTGGTTTCACCCCCCGCGCAAGAAGAATATGACACCCTCAAAAAGACGGTGCTGGACCCCCTCGAGGCGCCTGAAGAAAGCAGACTGCAGCAGCTCTTGTGCCGCGAAGAGCTGGGCGACCAACGCCCTTCCCAACTGCTGCATCGTATGCGGCAACTACTCGGTGTGCACGCACGTCAGGACGGCCAGCTCCCAATTCTTCGTGAACTTTTCCTGCAATGGCTCCCCCAGTTGGTGCGCGTGGTTCTCGCGGGTTCAAACGAGACCTCCCGTGATCAACTAGCGCAACTCGCCGATCGCATCACGGAATGCTCAACTCCAACCTTTGCGCCCATAGCTGCTGCACGAACACATGAGCAACCAGATCGACTGTCGCGCCTTGAGGAGAAACTGCAACACCTTACCGAGACCATGCAGAACCTTGTGCTATCTGGCGCTCCCCAACAGGACGAGCAACGACGCAATCGATCCCCTTCAATACACCCAAGCTCTTCCCAGAGAAGCAATGCACGAGATACACAGGACGGAGTTTGCTGGTACCACCGTCGTTTCGGCACGGGTGCTAGCCGCTGCACTCAACCTTGCTCGTTTCCGGGAAACGCTCTGGCCAGTCGTTAACGGCGGCTTACGACATCGGCCCTCCACCCAGCCGCCTGTTTTTCTTTTTCGTAGTCGACTGCGTAAGCAACTCGCGCCTGCTAGTCGACAAGGGAGCCGAAATCTCTATTGTCCCGGCAACCCCCGAGGATCGCCGACCTAGCAAGAACACATCGTCGCTGCAGGCAGTGAACAACACTGCCATCGCTACGTACGGCTTCCGCTCGCTGACAATAGACGTCGGACTCAGGCGCCTGTTTCGCTGGGTCTTCGTGGTGGCGGATGTTAATTTCGCCATACTCGGAGCAGATTTTCTCAGCCACTTCAACCTGGATGTGAGCGTACGTGACCGTTGCCTCAAGGATAACAACACATCCCTCAAAGTACGTGGTTTGGAGTCAAACATCTGCTCATCTGGCATCTGCACCTTCCAGCCAGTGTCAGCCTACCACCACGTCCTGGCCAAATTCCCCTCGCTCACCAAGCTCGCAACACGGAACAGCCGGTGAAACATAACGTGACTCACCACATCGTCACCACCGGGCCGCCAGTCACCGCCTGGCCACGACGGCTGTCCAGCAAAAGGCTTCAAGCTGCACGCAGGGAGTTCGAGCATATGCTGCAGCTGGGAATCGTTCACCCTTCGTCTAGCAACCATTCATCGCCGCTACACATGGTGCCTAAGGACGACGATTGGCGCCCGTGTGGTGATTACAGAGCCTTGAATGCATCGACAACGCCGGACCAGTATCCTCTGCCACACATTCACGATTTCAGCGCGCGGCTGGCAAGTACGAAAATATACAGCAAGATCGACCTTGTAGCGGCATACCACCAAATCCCCGTCGAACCGCAGGACATACCAAAAACAGCCATAACAACTCCGTTCGGCCTGTTTGAGTTTGTCCGCATGCCCTACGGCTTGAAAAATGCCGCACAGACCTTTCAAAGGTTCATGGATGAGGTCACCCGGAGTCTTCCTTTCATCTTTGTCTACCTGGATGACATTTTGGTGGCCAGCAGAACGCCTGCGGAGCACGAAGAGCACCTACGCCAGCTCTTTCAGCGTCTGGATGAGCACGGTCTGGTGTTGAAACCTCCAAAGTGCATGTTTGGAGTAGAGGTGCTCAACTTCCTCGGCCACCACATCACTGCTGAAGGCATTATGCCATTAGAATCGAGGGTGGAATCCGTCAAGAAGTTTCCACCTCCAACATCTTTTCGCAAGTTGAGGGAGTTCCTCGGGCTCTTAAACTTTCACCGGCGCTTCATTCCGTCTTGTGCTCGAGTGCTTCAGCCATTGACCGGCCTGCTGCGCTGAGACGACCAAAAGGCACCAGAATTTTGTTGGTCTGACGAACACCAGAACGCTTTCCAGAAAGCTAAGGACGAGCTAGCCGCGGCTACCCTCTTCATTCATCCACGGCCTGAAGCTCCTACAGGCCTCATGGTGCACGCTTCCTCCACACCGGTCGGAGCAGTGCCGCAGCAACAGGAGGGCGCCCAGTGGAAGCCGCTGGGCTTTTTTTTCGAAACGTCTGAAGCCTGCAGAAGTACGGTACAGCACTTTTGGAAGGGAGATGCTCGCAATCTATTGTTCCATTAAGCATTTCCACTACTTCCTCGAAGGCCGTGAGTTCTACATCTTGACAGAACACAAGCCCCTCACCTACGTATTCAAAAACAACAGTTCCTCCTACTCAGAACGAGAGATCCGTCAGCTCTCATTCATCTCCGATTTTTCTACAGACATCCGTCACGTTCCCGGGGTCGAAAACGAAGCAGCTGACGCCTTGTCTCACGTCAACGCTTCCGGCACAGAAGTCCTGGACTTCGAAGCTATGGCCGCAGCTCAGTGGGACGAACCCGAGTTGACAAGACTGAAGGGAGGGGGATCTACACTCGTGCTCTCGGAGGTTGCTCTTCCCTACGCCCAGAGCACGATAACCTGCGATACCTCCCAGGCAGCACCACGACCTTTCGTCCCACTGAACTTTCGCCGAGTGGTATTCAACACTTTCCACTCCATCAGCCACCAAGGTGTCCGCGCCACCCAGCGGCTGATAACGCAACGCTTCGTTTGGCCCGGAGTCAACGCGGACGTGCGACGATGGGCTCGGACATGTGAAACGTGTCAGCAAGTGAAAGTGACTCGCCACAATCGGGCTGCACTACAGGAATTTCGGACTCCTGATTCGCGGTTTGACCACGTTCACCTCGACCTCGTGGGACCACTACCGCCCTGCCAAGGATTTAGGTACCTGCTCACATGCATCGACAGGTACAGCCGGTGGCCCGAAGCTATACCAATTGCGGACATATCAGCTGAGACCGTCGCGCAGGCCTTCATTCAAACATGGGTGTCCCGCTTTGGCTGCCCCGCCCGCATAACAACTGACCAGGGACGGCAATTCCAGAGCAACCTCTTTTCCGCACTTTCAACGCTCCTCGGCACGAAGCTGCAGCATACAACCGCCTACCACCCCACCAGCAACGGAATGGTTGAGCGCTTCCACCGGCAACTCAAAGCCGCACTGGCAGCGAAACTCGACCGCCAGCACTGGGTGGAGAAGCTCCCGCTCGTTCTTCTTGGCCTACGCTCAACGGTGAAAGAAGACCTCGGCTTCAGCGCAGCGGAAATGGTCTACGGCTCAACAGTGCGCCTCCCGGGAGAATTCTTCTCCGACCAGACACCTTCCGCCCCAACAGCCTCCGATCACATGGAGAAGCTGCGCGCATGGCTAGCGCAACTCAGGCCAACAGCACCTCGCATCGCCCGCAACAGGAAAGTTTTCACTTTTCCTGACATGGACTCTGCTACCCATGTGTTCGTGCGACACGACGCAACGAAGCCGCCCCTTACTCCGCTGTACGATGGCCCCTTCAAAGTTTTGCGACGTACTAACAAAACCATCGCAATCGACGTGCGGGGGAAACGAGAAGTCGTCGCCGTTGACCGCGCTAAACCTGCTCATATTGAGGTTTCCATTCAAGCAGCCTCTCACGTACGATTTCAGTGCTAACCATTGGACTGTGACCTTTCACTATTCAGCCCGTAACTGCTGTCCTTCTTTAAAAGCTCCGCCATCTAGGGGGGGAGCCTTTGTAGCGGAAGCTGCTAAGCACCACCGCATTCTTTTCTATCCCGTCTGTAGCCGGCCGTCGACAGCGCGCCTACTCGCGGCGCCAACGCCTCCTCCTCCGGGTTCGGGGAACAACGTGTTGTCGGGGCCGGCTCCGGGGATTAGCACCGGCGGCATGCTACGTCTGCTCGCTCGGGGGCCCCCTTTTCCTCTTTCTTGTAGAAAAAGGGGGGGGGGGTGCCTCCTTCTCTCCCTCGTCGAGGGGAGCTCTCGTCACTCGCACGGAGGGGAAATAAACAGTCTTGCCCTGCATCTCCAAAGCAGCTTCACGTCTCCTTTCTCGCTGCCTCCCGCAGCCGATATTCCCGGCCGCTACAACTGCAAGGTTAGCCATGAGCCTCGCGACAGCCTTAGGTTAGAGATCGAATAAACGGAGGCAGAGAGGTGGGCAGCCATGAAAGTAGTAGTCATGCGGAGTTTTTTGTAGCGACGGACAGCTTCTCAGGCTTGCAACATAGTGGTTACGTTCACAATAGGGTGTGCTGTGGAACCTCTGAGAGGCCATGCATGTATGAAGAAGAGTCAGGATGGCCTCGTGATAGCTCCATTGATAATCATTGAAAGATAACTTGTGTGATGACGCCGGGTGCTTAAAGAAGGCTTTCAGATAGCGGCCGACGGTTTGTGTTTACCGCTGGATGCGGTAACCGAGGTCACAAGTGTGGTCGAATGCCACGCGAAAAACTCGCCCGCCAAGAAAGAGAGAGAGAGAAACTGCGCTGGTTTCCACAGATGTGACTCATCGTGACTCAACTAAAAGAGGAAAGGGAAGGTGCAGAAGCACTAGTTCTGGCAGACAGCGCAGTCTCAGAAAGGTTTTGTTAGGCATGAAGAGATGTGGCCTGCCATGAACTGAAAAAAAAACTTACAGCATATCCACGGAGTGCATGATGATAGTTGGGGCGAAGCGTCGTGAGTCTGTCCACGCTTCTGTCCGTCCGTTCGTTCTTGCTTCCGTCCATCCGTGCGTCCGTCTGTGTGACCGTCCCTGTGTCTGTCTGTCCACCCATGCATCCGTCCAATTCTGCATCCAGGCGTCCATTTGTGCGATCATCTCTACGACCATCCCTGTGTCCGTCTATCCGTCCGTGCATCCGTCTTTGCAACCGTTCATTAGTGCATCCATTCATGCGTCCCCTCATTAGTCCGTCCGTCTGTGCGCCAATTCATCTGTTCGTGCATCTGTCTGTCCGGCCGTCCATGTGCGCGTTCGACTGTCCATCTAGTGCACACACCAATTACCGCCATCTCGCATCTTTCAATCTGATATTATTCATAGAAAAGTAAGACCATCCAGCGGACATTGCAAGAACTTAACGAGAGGTAGCACTGCCAGACTATAGAGGAAAAGCACGCGCGAATTCTCTTACTACCTGCGCTTCGTACCTAGTTCACATCTTTCACCGCCACTAGTTCACTGTACTGCGGCCACACCCTCGCCATACCTTATAAAACCAAGGAGGTGACGCCCAGCGATTTTAACGTGGTAACTGTTTTTGATGAGGTAATGCTCCAAGTCCGTTCTTCTTTTGCTAGTTTTTTAGTAAGCGATAAGTCACAGGTAAACTTTATTAAAGATTAAGTCACCGATACTTGTCTATGTAAGTTATATGATCAAGAACAACTATATATTTATTTATGTTTAACGGGCGTGGGTTTCCTCCTTAACTCAAAGGGGTGCGCGAATTCCACTTTTCTAGTCTGGCCATGGAGGTGGCTATATACTACTTTTACTATGACGACGACTGCTATATAACTAGTAGAAACATCGTAGACGTATGACCCACGACTTAAGGACCTTTGCCCCTAAAAGAAAAGTTTATTGAAGTTAACATAGCGTTCAAGCTTTAGAAGGTGAGCTAGAAGGTAATAGCCAATCATCAGTGCAGGGCGTTCCGAGCAGCAAGGAAGAGCATGCCTTTTTTGTGACACATGTTGAAACTGAACACTCTTTATGCTAGGTTGTTATTTATTTATTTGCAGATGTCATTTGTTATCATCATCATCCTGATCAGCCTGAATAGATCTACTGCAAGACAAAAGCCTCTCCCATGTTCCGCTAGCCACCTCGGTCTAGTGTTTGCTGCTGCCAACCTACACCCACAAACTTCTTAATCTCATCTGCCCACCTAACTTTCTGTCTCCTCCTAACCCTCTTGCCTTCTCTGGGAATCCAGTTAGTTACCCTTAATGACTAGCGGTTATCTTGTCTACGCACTACATGTCCGTCGCATGTCCTTTTCTTCTTCTTGATTTCAACTATTATATCCTTAACCCCCATTTGTTCCCTAATACACTCTGCTCTCTTCTTGTCTCTTAAAGTTACACCTACCATTTTTCTTTCCAATGCTCACTGCGTCGTCCTCAATTTAAGCTGAACCCTCTTTTTTAAATCTGCAGGTTTCTGCTTCGTTGCTAAGTACTGGCAAGATACTGCTGTTATATACCTTCCTCTTGAAAAATAGTCGCATTATACCTGTCACACATTGACAGTTCTTGCTAATTGTGTTCCACCCATTCTTAATTGATTGATTGATATGTAAGGTTTAACGTCCCACAACCACCATATGATTATGAGAGACGCCGTAGGGGTTCATCAACCTGGGGTTCATTAACGTGCACCCAAATCTGAGCACACGGGCCTATAACAATTCCGCCTCCATCGGAAATGCAGCCGCCGCAGCCGGGATTCGAACTCACGACATGCGGGCCAACAGCCGAGTACCTTAGCCACTAAACCGCCGCGGCGGGGCTCCACCCTATTCTTATTCTTCTAGTTACTTGAATCTCGTAGTTCGGCTCTGCCGTTATTACCTGCCCTAAGTACACATAGTATTTTACAAATTGAAGTGAACTATTACCAATCTCGAAGCACCGCTCCCTTCCGAGGTTATTGTCTAATCTTTTGTTTTTTGCAGATTAATTTTTAGACGCACCTTTCTGCTCTTCTTGTCTAACTTCGTATTCATGAGTTGCAATTTGTCCCCTAAGTTACTCAGCAATGCAATGTCATCGGCGAAGCGCAAGTTACTAAGGTATTCTCCATTAACTCTTATCCTTAACTGTTCCCATTCTAGGCCTGTGAAAACCTCCTGTAAGCACGCGGTAAACAGCATTGGGGAGATTGTATTCCCCTCATTTACACTCTTCTTCATTGCTTTTCTGTTCCTTTCGTTATGAAGCACTATGGTAGCAGTTGATCCCCTGCAAATTTCTTCCAGGATGATTATATATGCTTCATCTAGGCCCAGATTCTGCTGTGTCTGCATGACTGCTGATATTACTACTGAA